>NW_027527824.1:6978263-7156052 GCF_008692635.1 Crocuta crocuta | reverse complement strand
CTGGGCGGGGGACATGCCAACCTGCAGGGCAAGAACAACCCCCACCCCCATCCTCACACTGGTAATGTAGCAGTCACCAGTCTGCTGCTGGGAGAGATGGGGATTGCAGTTTCCTATTGCTGCTATAGCAAATGACCACAAATTGCAGACTTAAAACACAATTTATTATCTTACAGTTCTGAAGGTCAGCTCAGAAAGGGTCTCGTGGGGCCAGCGAGCTTGTGGAGAAACGGGCACCCTCCTACACTGTTGGTGGGAATGTATACTGGTGCAGCCCCTCTGGAAAACAGTGTGGAGGTTCCTCAAAAAATTAACAATAGAACTCCACTAGGACCCAGCAATAGCAATGCTAGGAATTCACCCAAGGGATACAGGAGTGCTGATGCATAGGGGCACATGTACCCCAATGTTCATAGCAGCGCTCTCAACAATAGCTAAAAGATGGAAAGAGCCTAAGTGTCCATCCACGGACGAATGGATCAAGAAGATGTGGTTTATCTATACCATGGAATACTACATGGCAATGAGAAAGAATGAAATCTGGCCATGGGTAGCAACATGGATGGAACTTGAGGGTGTTATGCTGAGTGAAATAAGTCAGGCAGAGAAGGACAGATACCAAATGTTTGCACATATAGATGGATTAGGAGGAACTTAATGGAGGACTATGAGGGAGAAGAAGGGGAAAAATAGTTGGAGAGAGGGAGGGAGGCAAACCATGAAAGACTCTTGAATGCTGAGAACAAACTGAGAGCTAATGGGGGTGGGGGAAAGGGGGGGAGTGATGGGCATGGAGGAGGGCACTTGTTGGGATGAGCACTGGGTGTTATATGGAAACCAACCTGACAATAAACTATTTAAGAAAAAAAAAAGAGAAGAAAAAAAAGGGTCTCCTGGAGCTGAAATCAGGATATCAGCAGGGCCACATTCTCTTCTGGAAGTTCTAGGGGAGAATCTATTCTCTGGCTCTTTGAAGCTTCTAGAAGCTGTACAGTTTCCTGGTCTCTTCTATCTTCAAAGCAAGCAATACTGGGCTGTGTCCCCATCTGCCATTTCTCTGGATCTCCTTCTTCTGCCTCCTTCTTCCACCTTTAAGGGCCTTTATGATTACATTGGGTCTGCTTGAATAATCCAAGGCTACCTCCCTATTTTAGGGTCAGCTGATTAGCAGCCTTAATGCCATGTGTACTCTTAATTCCCCTTTGCCATGCAAAGTAACATAATCACCGGTTCCAGGGGTTAGAATGTGGATCTCTTTGGGGGAGGGGGACATTATTCTCTTATGTCTCCGATCCCCAAAGATACAAGTCCATCCTACAAGCAAAATACAAATGCATTCACCTTACTTCGGATACAACCTATATTAGCCAGTGTTCAACCGGAGAAGCTGAGCCATCAGGAGGTATATATTAAGAGAGGAATTGCAGGAAATGTGCTTACGTGATGGTGGGGGTCGGCGGGCAAGTCTGGAGCCTGCAAGGCAGGCAGGCTGTGACTCGCGTATGGACGTAAGATGCTGAGCGTGATCAAAATTTCCTCTTCTCTCAGGGAGGTTTCAACCCTGCCTTCCAGATCTTTCAACAGGATCAAGCCTGCCAGGATGATTTAGGATAACCTCCCCTATTTAAAGTCACCTGACTGTGGATTTTAATCACATCCACAAAGTACCTTCACAGCAACAGCTAGATTAGCGTTGAATGGAATACGCAGGGACAAGGCACATTGACATGTCAAAAAGACCATCACACACACACACACACACACACACACACACACACACACACACACACAAGGTGGCTCACTAAGGACCCAGTCCTCTTCCCTCCCTCGGCCTGCTAACCGCAGCTCCTGTATACCTCGGATGGATGACGATTGTGAGGACGGGCCTGTCTGTGGACTTAAATGGGTCTAAGGAGCCCACAAAGCTAATGCTGCTGCTCTCTTCTGCTGGTCTCTGAGATTAGAGGCTCCTTCAGAATAAAGGCTGGGAGTTTGTGTTTATATCTGTATCCAGCAGTGCCTAGCCCTGTGTACCTCGCAGAGCAGGTGCTTCATCGGGGAATGTTGTTTGGAAGAATTTTGTCTTTGTTGAGTAAATATTCCCTCCTGTTCCTAACCTGCCAACCCCTTGGGCAGCTGCCAATCTGAGTGCATTTCCAGCCACTAATTGAAAAATTGGTACAACTTGCATCCGATCACAGTGTCATATATGACCAGGTGGCATGGGGGGGAGGGATAATGAGAAATCATACTAGGGGTGGGAGTGGGGCAGAACACATGGATAGATTAGAAGAAGACGCCATGGCACCTGCCTGTAGACACATTTGCAAACAAAAAAGAGCCCAGTCTGCCTAGATCGGGGTGAATATTGACTTGTCTAGAGATCAGCATCCTCAGAGTGGCCCGATGGCCTGAGAGATCTCTGATGCCTGAGTGTTCCAGATCTTTGAGAGGTCCAGGATGCCCTTGATACTAAGGACAAAGAGAAGTCTCACAAGCCAGGCCTTGGAGAACCTTTTGTCACAACCCCTTATTTTACAGAGACTCTGAGAGGGAGAGGGATTTGCTCAAAGTCACAAGCCAGCTACAGGCAGAGGGTCTGGAACTAGAAGCCAAGCCTTGTGATTCTAGTGCACTTTGCAATTTTCGCTATGCTGTTGTGTCAACCTCAGTGATGTCACATTCCAGGGTACTCAGAACTCGATCTATGCATCCAAAAGGGTTAGGCGTAACTCTCAGTTCAAATGAAATGATACATTCACTGATGGGAATATCTTTAACATCAGCCTCTTAAATAAGCATGCATTCTAAATAAAGACAGTTGCGGCTTTATTCTCTGCATTCTGTCCATTCTCTTCAACCAAATTACTTCCCTGAAGTCCATTCAATACAGGAATTCTGGAACCCCTACTGGTTTCACAGGATCTCTGGATATTTGTGATTCACTGGCTTGAGCAATCTCATGAAAACCAAGCCCAAATGAAAATGTTTCATTTGCACGTAACTGGATCACTAGCCAAGAATAATTCACGGGATGTATCAAAACTTATTTTTGTTTCCCATCATCTCTTTAATGACTTATTCAACGGGGGGAGTTTTCCCCTTGTCCATGGTATAATCTTGGTGCTGGGCAGTTCCACAGATTGATGGCTACAATGGGCAGATTTCTAGGATGACCTCCCAGAGCCACCCCCTGGTAAAAACATCCTGTATCCCCTCCCATCGCAAGTGGGCAGGACCTATAACTGTATGGTAGGGAAAGATGGGATAAAATAGGCAGAGAGGGAAAGGTTAGGACCTGTGGTCCTCATGTGGGGGAAAAACACAGATTTTAAAACAAACTGGGAGCACAGAGCAAACTCCCTCTTAAGAATGTGACAGACATCACCTACTCCCTCTCAGGTTCCCCTCAGGAATTTGATAATCAAAATACCTAACTAAGATAAGAGACCCATAAACCTTAAGCTATACTACAAGAGTATGATGAGGAAGTATGACGGTAGTCTGACTCCTCACACAATGTAATTGAGCCAGTCAGGAATGGACAACCCAGTGCTTAGAGTTATCCAGTCAATAAAGGTATGACCT
The DNA here is from genome assembly GCF_008692635.1 of Crocuta crocuta. NCBI lineage: Eukaryota > Metazoa > Chordata > Mammalia > Carnivora > Hyaenidae > Crocuta > Crocuta crocuta. The sequence goes on along the minus strand of NW_027527824.1, from coordinate 7,152,464 downwards.
GAGAAGGAATGAAGGGACAGGGACGGGATNCCAGACCCTGTAACACAAAATCTTTTGCCTATAGTTGGGGATATTCACTCTAGAATGCCCCCTCTCTAAAGAGAGCTTCCATATGATTCTTCCTTTCTGATCTAATACTCTAATAAACTTCTGCCTCATGCTCATTTTGTGTCCACCTCTTCATTCTTCAAAGCAAGACAATGAACTCCAGGTACTGAGGTAAAAAATCCTGCATCACTGAGATATTCACTCCCTTGAGTATGTTACACTACAGAAGACTCCTTCATGGGAGACTTGGTATAGATTCTCCTAGGAGCTGAGGACCCCAGGCCAACGGCTAGTAAGGAAATGGGGGCCCCAGTCCTACAACCGCAAGGAACGAAATTGTCAGTAGTTTGCAAGAGCTTCCCAAGCTTCAGATGAGAACCCAGCCCAAGCAGATACCTTAATTTCAATGCCCTGTGAGACACTGAGCAGAGAACCCAGTCAAACCGTGCCAATCCCTAGCCTATGGGAACTGTGAGATACTAAATGGGTATGGTCTCAAGCTGCTGAGTTTGTGGTAAGGTGCTACACAGCAGTAGGAAATGACAGCTGACTCTTAAACAACATGGGTTGGACCCGCACAGTTTTTTTTTTTTTTTTCAATAAATGTAGCACAATACTGCAGGTGTATTTTCTCTTCCTTATGATTTTCTTAGTAACATTTTCTTTTTCCTAGCTGACTTTATTGCAAGAATACACTATATCATATATACGTAACACACAAAGTATGTGTTAATCGACTGTTTATGTTGTTGGTGAGGTTTCGGTCAACAGAACACTATCAGTAATTATGTTTTGGGAGGGAGTCAAAATTTTTATATGGATTTTCAACTATGCGGAAAATCGGCGACCCAACCTGCCTGGGCCGCAACCTCCCCCGCCCCTCCACCCCCGCCACGAAGTTCAAGGGTCGTTCAAGGGTCGACTGTAATACCATAGCTTCCAAGCATTCTTTCTATCCAAGCACAAACAGAAAATAGTATTTCTATAGGACAGTGAGACCGGCTGGGGGCTCTGACACCCACGCCCCCATCTGCCGCTCTGAGAGTTGAGGCCATCAAGTGTCTAGTCCCACCTGTCAGGAAGCTCTGTACACAGAAAGTCCTATCGGCTCTTGGAGCTATAAACACAATCTCAGTTCAGAAATCAGAATGTGTGGCAGCACTCACAACGCTCGGTTTGGCTTGAGGGCCAGTGTCCTTCCCCCTCTGGCATGAAGCCTCTGCCTCTGGAATGCGAGGGTTCTGGGAATGCAAGTCTCCGGCTGGGCATTACTTGTCGGCGACAGACGCTGCACCCTTCTCGTCCCACTCAGAGTAACTCTCCCGGGTCCCCGGGCCCACAGCCACTGCAGGCCCTTTAGGGGGGTGCCCACCCCATGCTGGCGAATAAGGATCCTGAGAGGTGGGGGCCCGCCGGAACTACACACCTTCAACCTCCATTCGGTGTGGTTCCAGGGACTCAGGCTGCACTGTGGGTGGCCAGGCAATCGCCCCCATCCCTGAGGACCCCTGAGTCCGGTCTGGGCTCTGGCCAACGCTGTAGCCTGGGCCCAGCAAGATGGAGTGTGAAAGCCCTTGCCAGGGAGGGACCCACAGGTTTAAACTTGATAAATCAAGTTCCTTCCAATTCTCCCTCCTCCGCTCCACCTCAGCCGCTGGTGGAAATCTTATCTCTTTTTTGGGCTGAGAAAGAGACTGTTATTCTCCACAGTCTGGTTCATGATATAAAATCTGTGCTCTGAGCCCTCTGGCTTTGGCTTTTGATATTTAAAGCCAAGCTTTAGAAATTCAAAAATACCCTTTTTTCTCTCAAGCACCTTGCCCTTAGAATTGAAATCCGTGGCTCTCAATACCATTGCCTCTACAATAGATTTACAAAAGGCTACTTAAGAGCTCAAAAGCCAGGAAAGGGACTCTTTGTTCTCTCTGTATGGTCCCTACCCTGGGAGCCCTGCTGGAGAAAGCCCTGGCGGAAAGCACAGAGTAGGCTGGGAGTGAGAGGGTTAAAGGGAGAGGAAAGACACCTACTTTAACATCAGAATTGGATTGCAAGGCATTTATAAAATGCTGAAGTGTGTCTCCCCTAGGCTTTGCCAGGTGTGGGTTGCTGACTCATTCCAGCCAAAGTATTAATAAAAACGAACGATAAATATTATAAATATTGACACCGATAGTTGACAGGTAAGTGTTTTAGGTTTATTTACCTGCATTTGTCAACCAAAACTCTTTGAAAGTAATCCTGGGAGTTTCTACAACATGCAACTTAAATGCATACTTATTTTATATGTGAAAGAGTATATCAAACTGTAAGAATCCACACATATCTGGACACCTAATTTTTAACAAGGTACAAAGGCAAGCTAGTAATAAAGGATGATCTTTTTAACAAGTGGGCTGCGACAATTGGACGTCCATATTTTAAAATATTAACTTTTATCCATGTGTCTCACCACATACAAATATTAACTCAAGATGAATCATAATCCTAAACGTAAAACCTGACACCATAAAACTTCCAGAAGAAAACATAAGAGTAAATCTTTGTGGCCTTCCTTAGATTAGGCAAAGGCTTTTTATCAAACTAAGAAATGAAAAACAGTAGCATCAAAAACGTGATCCCCCCCCCCAAAAAAAAATCTATCAGCTGAACTCATCACAATTATATCTCTGCTCTTTGAAAGATACTGTTGAATGAAAGACACCCACAGTCAGGGAGAAAACCTTGGAGTATATCTGACAAAAGCCTTGGATCCAATATAAACAAAAAGATTTTAAGATTCAATAATAAAACAAACCACACAATTTCTTTCCTTTTTTTTTTTTTTTTAGGTCTATTTATTTGAGACAGAGAGCATGAGTGGGAGAGGGGCAGAGAGACGGAAACAGAGGATCCCAAGCAGGCTCTGCGCTGTCAGCGCACAGCCCAATGTGGAGCTCGAACTCATGAACCATGAGATAGTGACCAGAGCCCAAGTCTGATACTTAACCCACTGAGCCACCCAGGCTCCCGCACACAAATTTTTTAAATGAGCAAAAAATTTAAAGATATGAAAAGATGCTCAATATCCTTAGTCATTACAGGAATGCAAATTAAAAGCACAAGGAGATGCCACTTCACATTTAGTGGAAGGACCAACGTGAAGTGTGGGTAGGGAGCTCTCATGCACTGCTGCTGGGAATGTGGAATGGTACAACAACCACTTTGGAAAAGAGCACCGCAGTTTCTTAAAAAGTTAAACACACAACTACCCTATGGCCTCGCCATTCCTCCCTTAGGTATTCGCCCAGGAGAAATGAAAGCCTATATCCACAAAGACTTACACAAATGTTCGCAGCACTTTATTTGTAATAGCCCCCAAAAAGGAAACAATCTAGATGCTCATCCCGTGGGGAACTTCATAAACTGTGGCCCATCCATACAATGGAATTCTACTCAGTAATAAAAAGCAATGGACTATTGATCCCATTGATATAACGAATAAAATCTCCTATGCCAGATAAAAGAGAATACATGCTATGTGATTCCCTGTATGTAAAATTATCAAAATGCGAACGGATCTGTAGTAACAAACAGAAAGCAAATTTGTGATTGTCTGCGGGGAGAACATGCAAGAAGGAGAAGGGGAGAGCCAGGGCCAGGAGAGATTGTAAAGAGGCATGAGGAAATTCAGGGTGGGGGGGGCGATGGATGTGTTGAGCACGAATGATGGTGATGATTTCACAGGTATATGAGACACGTCAAGACTTAACAAGCTGTACATTTTAAATATGTGCAGTATCTTGCATGTCAATTACACCTCAGTAAAGCTGTTAACAAGATATGTTTACGAAAACAACGTGTGTTTCTGGGTCTGTCGCGGGAATAGGCTTCTAACACAATCCATACATACTTTCCAAAACCTGAGCTAGTCACATATAACTACACACAGATCTCTCAGATTTGCTGGCTGACCTCATTCAATGTTGTGCATAAAATGAATACTTGAAAATCTGTGCTCACAAGAAATGTTAATATAGTTTCACTAACTATTAAAGTCTGTGAGTTTGGTGGCAAGTATATCAGTAGATGTTTAGACCCTCATACCATGTTCTCAATGATCTGCAGTCCGAGTGGGTGAGGGCAGCAGAGGAGGTTGGGCAAGAGGTGGGGAGGGGATGGGGGTGCGTGGTGGGAAATGACAGTTGATGAGGAAGAGTATCTTCACCTGAAACACAGAGTCCCAAGTCACTGGGTCAGAGGAGGAGAGAGCAAGCAAGACTGAGAAGGGGCGAGGGTGGGGAGAAGAGGGGATGGCAAGACTGGGGTGATGAGCCCCACAAAGCCGGCAGGAAGATAATCCTAATGGGGACAATTTATTGCATGCTGTCCATGTGCATGTGCTGTATATTTGTTATCTCAGTTCCTCCTTAAAACCCTATGAGGTGATCACTACAATTAAACCCCTTAAAAGACAGAAGGCTGGTGTTGGATAGAAAATTGAAATAGTTTGCCTGAGGTTAGAAACCCCAAGAGCGGGAGTTTCCAACTGTAAGTAGTTTGCTATTGTTGCCATAACTACCACGGATTTGGTGACTTAGAACAACACCAATTTATTCTTTCGTAGCTCTGGGGTCAGAAGCCTGATACGAATCTTGTGGGGCTAAAGTCAAGATGTTGGCAGGGCTGCGCTCCTTCTGGAGGCTCCCGGGGAAAATCTGTCCATTGCTACTTTAAGCTTCTGGAATATACTCACATTCCTTGGCTTGTGGCTGCATCCCTCCACATCTCCTTTTGACTCTCCTGCCTCCCTCTTATGAAGACTCTTGTGATTACATTGGGCCCAGCTGAGAATCCAGGGTAACCTCCCCATCTCACAGGATTGATTTAATCACAGCTGTAAAGTCCTTTCTACCATCTATGGTAACATTCGCAGTTCCTGAGGACCAATTTGGGAGGCTGTTGTTCTGTCTATGACACCGACCATGGCTAATATGACTCCTTCAGTCAACATGAAAGACCTTTGTTGATCAGTCCCCAGTCACCTTTCCCCATACTTTTCCCATACCCCCCCCCAATTTACACTGCAGCCAGAACTCACAACCTGCAATGCACCTGCAATGCTGCATGCTTCTCCTCACCTTCCTCGTGGTGACTGCTCTCTGCTCCAGCCTCCCTCTTCTCCTCATCAAGACCTGCTGAAATCGTAGCCCTCCTCTAAGTGCCAGCTCAAATGTCAGTTCCTTGTGAAACCTTCCCAAGGTTTCCCCGTGAAACCCTCTAGCTGGGAGTACCTTCTGCCTCCACTGCCACTATTGAATTTGGGTACCACATTCAGCCTTATACTGGGGTAGTTGGTGTAAGCTCTTTAGGCAAGAATCAGATCTCATTTATCTGTGTAGCTCCTACAGCCTCCCACACAGACCCCTGTACATGAGGGTGCTTACTGGGTGTTTATTCAGCATCTGAGTAGGTCAATGGACGGATATAGGGCAGGACCCAGCTGAAGCATCCCCTGCCCCAGAGCACACTGGGCCTCTCCAGAGCCCCTCGAGCCCAGGGCCTGGTGCACCTCACTGCCAAGGCAGCAGCATCGCCCCAGACCCAACACCTATGGCCAAGCTCAGTGAGTGTGCTCAGAGCTGTCTTAACTTGGAGCTTGGGCTTTAATGAACAGATGGCATAAATAAAGGACGGGATGGAGAATTCAAGGCAGAAAGCAGGTGGGGCATTCAAGGTTGATGGGCTCTAGTCCCTGCATCCACTTAGCTGGGAAAAGCAGGGCAAGAATGCTCAGTTTGGGAATGTGTTGTCTCTGACTGATTCAGCCTCCTGAGTCAGCCCTTTCCTGTCATTCGGGGCCTGGTTAGGGCCTTTGCAGCTGGAACCACCAGCTCCCCAGGAATATGCTCCTGGACCCTCACCCCAAATAGTTCTCAAAACCGCCGGGGTCAGAGTCGGCAATAACGCCACGCTGCTACAGACTAAATGTTTGTGTCCCCTGCAAAATTCATATTTTGAAATCTTAACCCTCAACGTGATGGTATTAGGTGGAGACTTTGGGAGGTGCTTAGGGCATGGGGTTGGAGCCTCGTGAACGGAATTAGTGCCCTGATAAAAGAAGCCCCAGGGAGCTCCCTCTCCCCTTCGGCCAAGTGAGGACACCACAGGAAAACAGCCATCTCTCACCAGACACCAAATCAGCCAGCACCTTGACTCTGGACTTCCCAGCCTCCAGAACTGTGAGAAATAAGTGCTTGCTGTTTAAGCCCCTCGGTCGATGATATATTTGTTATAGCATCCCGAATAAATTAAGACTATGTGGAGCTAACACCTTTATTTTACCTTCCATAGTGAACCCAAAGCTCAAGGACTGGAAGGTTCCATTCATTAGTGGTACTTCCATGTGACAAACACGTTTGTCAACCACCATTTATTGACAGAGTGGGCAAATGGCCCCGAGTTAGATACTGGCTAACCTACTCCCAATACCTGCATACACAGGTGCAGGTGTGTGTGTGTGTGTGTGTATGTGTGTGTGTGTGGTTGGAAATAGAGGCCCTCAGTATTCTTCTTTGGTGTCCTTCTCTTGTTGATTAGATCTTTGCTTATCTCCCTCCTCTGTGGACAAAAGGGGTTTGAGGCCAGAGATTTATCCATTAAATTAAACAATAAGGCAATGGATCTTAAACAAAATTACTTCAAGGGTTCCTCCCAAGAATGTGAGAGTATTGAGATCCAAGGAATTGGGAATTATTCTTGCCAAGTGTTTGGCATTTGCCTGAGAGGGGATGCTATCTGCCCACAGCACAGAGTAGGAACCAGAAATGGATAAGGAAGTGGGAAAAGAAAATGTGACCCTCTTAGATAACTGTCCACCTCCTCATTTGTTGGATTCTCTCAAGTAGTTTGGAATCATGTTAATTTCCAGCCTTAGTCATCCTCCACCTAATAGAACTTTAGAAGTATATGCTAATAGCAAACAAAGGTGGATTTGGGCATCTCGAGTATTTGGGACTGGACAGAGCTCTCCTTCTTTCTCTTGGGATATCAGTGAGTCCCGCTGCCCAGCAGGTCCACAGAGCTGTTCACCCTAAACAGCAGAGCAAGACTACATGGACATGCAGGTGATGATGTACTGAACACATCTAGGGGGCACCATTCACATTGTGCTCGGACAGCATTGCATATTCAGTGTGACAGTTTTCCAGCAGATGGCAGTGATGTGTCTTGAGGAAGGAGCCCTTATTTATAACTTGCACCAAGCCCCGCATAACTAGAGGCCATGCCGCAACACCCAGAGCGTGTGGTTCACCTACTTGACCTTGGGTTCTTTTCTTTAGAGAAATGGTACTGGGAGTACAAAAATGGTCAGAAGGCCGCACCATTCCAACCTGTGTCCATGTGACATGTCCGCTGTCCTGAGCTCGATCTGAGATAGAAAAGTGACCTGGACTGATAGGATGTGAGGGTGTTCTAACCTGGTTCCTGGTTCCTGACCACATCTGGGGATGGAGGAAAGAGTGGGGAATGAATGTCTTCCTCACTGCTCTGTCCCCAGAACCCAGCACAGTGCCTGACACAGAAAGGGTGCACAGTACTAGTTGAGGGAATGAATGAATGCATGCATGAATGAGCGAATGAATGAATGAATTCTTCGATACCTGCAGAATGCACGAGTGAGTGTGTGCGCTCCACCGCTCCTCAGAGAGAGGCCGCAGCAATGCCCAGGGACTTCTCTGAAGGAAGGCAGAAACTGCCAAAGTGAATTCACTTAAAAGATCTCTCACCAGGAAGTAGCCCCGAGAGAGTCCCCTTTCTGGGGGAGCAAACCTCTTCCTTAATCACCACGTGCTGCTGCTCACTGTTACTGCTCACTCAGTCCAGCTGTCTGTCCCACCTCTCAGCAAAGCCTATTTACAGAACCCATTTGCAAGTCTAAAATGTAATCACTGGCTTCCTCCTCAGAATGGTAATCTTCCAGCAGGCCTTCCCGGAGCCAGGCTGGAACCCCGGGGCTGGCCAGCTGGGTGTGGTCCTGCCTCTCCCACTCCGCTCTGCTGCCCAGCCTCGGAGACCCACAGACGAGGCAGAAATAGCAATCAGGCAAAAGTCTAGGCTGGGGCGGAAACACCTCTGCTGGGGATTGCCAAGGGCAGACTGGCCTTAGACCAGGCAGCTGGCTGGGCTTAGGGAGAAAGGCCGGGGGTGGGGGGAGGGGATGGTCAGGCCTCAGGGGCAGAGGGCCCCATCCGCCCACACAGTGCCCGCTCGGCTGCAGGCAGGTCTGCAGCCCAGGAGCAGCCTGGGCGGAACCTAACTCTTTCCTTTGTCCTGGACCAGCCAGCCCACTGTACCTTCCAGTAGCAAGTGCTAGCGGGGCACCTGCATCCATCAGGCACCGTGCTGGGTGGGGAACATACCAAAGAACAAACCGGCATGGGCCCCTGTCTCATGGCGCTTGGGGTCACATGGGAAATAACAACACCAAGTTAACAGCACTGCCAGGTGCCAGATCCAGGGCACCCACCCTGATCCAAAAGATTCCTGGAGGAAGTAGCAATTCAGCCAGGGCTGAGGGGCGGGGGTATGAGTTGTCAGGCAGGGGACACGGCCAGGAGGCCAGAGCAGGCATCACGCTTTGTAACAAGTCGAAATGCAGACTGGATGGACTTGTGAAGGGGAGAAGGGCCAGACAGGAGGGTGGGGCAGCTGGGGCCCCAAGAGCCTCCTTTGTAAGCCAGGCACGGAGTCTGAACTTGCCNNNNGCCGGGGGGTGGGGGGGAGGGGTCAACAGGGAGCAACTGAGGGTTTGGGGGAACACCGGAGGCCAAGGCAAGTTAGGGATGAGGCCACTGGCAAGGAGGAGACAGGAAGTGACTCTGGCAGCCTGTAAACCGTTTCTGAGCATTCATGGCAGACTCGATCCCACTCCTTCCTTACAAATAACCATCCTTACCCTTCATACTTCAGAAAGGATTTTCATGTCCATCTCCCCATGTGATTTCTTTTTTTCTTTACTTTTTAAAAGTATTTATTTATTTATTTAGAGTGAGCAAGCAAGCAGGGGAGGGGTAGAGAGAGAGGGAGACAGAGAGAATCCCAAGCAGGCTCTGCGCTATCAGCACAGAGCCTGTTGCAGGGCTCAGTCTCACAAATGTGAGGTTGGCCCCTCCTCCTGTGATTCCATGATAAGGTGGCAAGTAAGATCACCCTCTGCACTACAGATGAGGAAACTGAGGTCTGTAAGGTAAAACGACTCATCCAAAGTTGCATAATAAACACAGTTGCGTGGAGAGCTTTCTATTCTCCTAGTACTATGTTGTAGCATAGATTATAGGCGATCTAGGGTTGGGTCAGTTGCCCGGCGTTCACCTCCCAGCGAGGGATGGCACAGACCCGTGCATCTGTACACCCTATTTCCAACTCAGCATAGAAGGTGCAAACGGCCAGGCCAGGAGAGGACCCCCAAGGCTCTGAGGGCTGGCCCAGCGCCCTTGGCACGGCAGGCTGAGAAAAAGAGACCTCAGAAGCCACCCTGCTCAAAGTCTGGGGGAATCAAACAGAACCCTGACAACATGCTAAACACTGGGGCCTGACTTGGGTAGGTGTGGCACATGGCATGGCCAGCCATTAGCACCACACGGAGATCACCGGGAATTCCAAAACCTGCACTATTTTTCTGTCCCTCCCTACTCCCTGCCTCCCAGACCTGAGCCCTGTGGCGTCCTAAGGGAGTGTACTTACGGGGCCTCCCCAGCTTCTGGAGACTCACACCCTGCTCCCCAGCTCACACCAAGGGCAGGAGCCAGCTCTCTTGCGTGTGCTGCTTAAGTAGGAAAATAGATAATCCCACTTGGAACAGCGGTGGCAAACAGAGCCTTCTGTCTGAGGACCCTTCTGCCCTTCTTCCAGTTCCTGGGTATCCCCTCTATTAGAAATGTTTTTCTGGGCAGGGGGAAGAGACACGGGAGGGGAGGGCAGAGATTGACACTCTTCTTAAGAGGGTCTTTGTTGCTGCAATTTCCATCTTTCTCCGAGGGCTGAGAGTCCCGTGGAGCCGTGAGGGCTGCTAGTGCCGAGGAGACAATTGTGATATCAAAGGGAGAGGATTATGGCTCCAGCGGAGAGAGAGGAGCTGGAGACAGCCCAGAGAAGATGACAAGTCACTTAGGCCCCAGGTTGAGAGCCTGTGGCAGACTGTAAGATGCAGAGACAGGTCTTGTCAATTCTGAAGGATTGTCAGAGTCACAGGAAACCATGCTGTCTTTAAAAAGGAGCTGTCCCCCTGAGGTGCAGGCACCCGGAAATCGGCAGCTGGTGGTGGGGCTTGGGGCAGTAGCAGGATCATGCAAATGGCAGAAGGCTGTCCTGGTCACAGCAGGTTAGCTAAGGCAGAAGGAATGAGCCCTTCCCACAAGACCTAGGTATTCCCCGGGGCCAGATGATACGCGTAGACCTGCCTGGAGTAAGGGCTCCAGAAGCAATCGCTATAGAGAACAGCCGCCTCAGAGGTGACTCCCAGGGCCCAAGCCATTGACCAAGATGCATGGTGGGCTCACCTGATGTCTGGCACCATGCAAGGTAACTTGTAGGGCACAGAAAAATATTAGACGTGGCCCTGCCTTCCAGACAGGCAGCAAACACAAATGGCACATCCATGCCTGAGTTGTCAGGGCTCGTGAGGAATGGGTGGGCAGGGAGTGGCCAGCTGGAAGGCACCCCTCAGGAGACTGGCGGCAGGAAAGAAGAGCAGGGAGCTGGGTGATTCCATGGAAACAATCTAGTCAAATCTAGAAATCTACGCGGTTTCCTCGTCCGTACACACAAGGTGCTCTGGGCTCTCTAGGGTGTTGCCCCAAGGATACTGTCCCCACCTTTCAACTAGCACCTAGTTTGTCATCCTCCTATAGTGGCAGGAAGCAGTCCCTGGTCCCCTATCTCTCAGAATCGAAAGAACGCGGGCCATGATTTATTACGAAGCAGAAAGCAAGCCATGTCGGTATCATTGAGGCAGCTGATGACATCTTCCCAGAGCCCCCCCCACCACCACTATCCCAGTCCACCACACCCAAAATAAATAGGGGAGACACATTTTCCAGGCTCTCCCCTGACACATCTAATGGATATCAGACGGGAGCGTCCGCATAGCAAATAGGAATCTAATCTATCCCCTCGTTCAGCCAAATGGAAACAGCAGGACATCATGGCTGAGCCTCTAGCTTCTGGCGGGGGACACGTAAAAGGAAAATGGAAACAGATTACAGTCAGTCTGATATCCAAATAACAAATAGGTATCCCGGAGAGAAATTTGTTTTATTGATGTTCGGGAAGAGATGCACTGATTTCCTTGTCTGCTCTGCCTTGCCGCTTTAATTGAGGAAGGTACTAGTTAAAAGCCAAAGGAAAAATAAAGTGAAAGGAGGTGCTTAACGGCTGGCAGGCATCTGCTCCCATGCACACACAATCGCACACGCACACCTCTGCACACGCTCTGCAATAAATGCTCCCAACAACCCGAAGTGTCAGTTGGAACTGGCCGCTGATGGGGCACAGTTCATTTTCCCAGGGGTTGACAGGTGTTCCAGGCTTCGGGGCAGATGGACTGCACAGGAAGGAATCGGCCCCTGGACCAGGCGCAGGGGGGCTGGACGCTGGGGAATGTTCCTTTCCGCAGGGAGTTGCTGAGACTGACTCAGGATTCAGGCAGGACAAAGGGATGTGACCTCCCATAGGCTAGGGAGCACCAATGGAATCTTAACACCAACCCTCACAAAAATCTCAGCTCTGGACCTCCCAAATAGGAAGGGAAAGCACAGCCAAACAGTGGAAGGAGGACAATCAGCTCAAAGGAAAAGGAAGGAGCAAAGGTCTAAGAAGGAAAAACAGCTCCAGGCCTCGTGACCATCGGGGCCACAGTCTACCTCTGAAGATGCCAGGTAGGAGGGGAGATTTTTGTGATACTATAAATATAGCTTCTAGGCTTTGGTTTATCTTTATGATGGAGCCAATAAATAATTTACTGGTCAGTAAAAGATCAAAGAGACTACAGCCTGCATCCTGAAACACCAAAACCTTTAATGTTTGTATCACAGCTATGCCAACCATGCAAATTTCCTATTTGATGGGATAAGTTTATGGTCCTATGCTCTGGTCCCCAAAAGGTACAATTTTCAAGAAAATGGAATAAACAAGCACTGGGGCCAACAGACGTAGGAACAGACATAAAAACAGAGCTGGGGTAACCGGGCAGCTCACCCCAAGGGGTTAATCATTGTAACTGTAGGAAGCTCAAGTGACCCAGTCACATACTACCCCTCACCTGCCCCAAAGAATCTCGGAGGAGATGTGCATACTTATAAAAGCCAACGAAATGGATGTGATTAAGCTTCTGAGAAATCACTGTAGAGAAACCGAAGATCTGAGTGAATGAAGAGTGAATGGCCTCAAATCCACTTAAGGCAACACAGGCATTTTCCCAGGATTGGATGTGCTTGTGGTTAAGGCCTGGGAATCCCGGAGGGGAAAGGCTGTAATAATAGAAGAAGGTGCCAGGCTTCGATCCTGGAAAGGAGGCCCCAAACAGGCCCTGTCCATTCTCTTCCCACACAGTGCCATGCTTGTGCCCAGGACGTATGTCCAAGCTCTGTCTTCCCACTCCCTGCAAAACAGCTGCTCCTCGCCCATCCTCTGCTTCAGGATGCACACCCTGGCAGTGGGCCTGGGGCAGAGGCCTTGGGAGCCAGTCTGGGGCTGCCGGGACAGGGAACTGCAAAGTCCTAGGTGCAAGGAGGGCCAGAGTGAAGCTCGCTGAAGCACAAGCTCAGGACAAGGGCTTTATGACCTAGGTCTGCAATGACAGCAGCGTGTGGGACGAGGGTTTGTTGGGGTTTATCCAGCACTGGCTAAAAGGGAGAGACACAGGTCCACCACCAGTGACGAGGGATCATTGGTTCATTGGGCCTCACTGTTCCCAGGCTTTCACAGCCCCAATCCATGTTCCTTTGGGCTGTCGGGTCATTGCCCCATTGTTCTGGTACAAAGAGAAGCTCCAAAGGCAGATGGAAGTCTCTGTCCACTGAAAGGAACAGCCCCTCTGTAAGTTACTCCTCTGCAATTCTTTCTCAGTCTCTTGTGTGTTAGCAAGAATCAATTCCCCTTGAGCCCAGCTGCCTCTGAGCACCCTCTTCCTTGTCGCCCTGCACCTTTTGCAGTGGGATGAGGTTGTAAGGGACTGTCCTGATCATTGCAGGATATCTGGCATCCCTGGTGCCTACCCTGATTGAGACCCAACGGCTGCCCCGGGCATGGACACAGCCAAAGTCTCCCCCCACCCAGTTCTAAGCATGGCCTCTCCAATGTGCAATACAGCCGCCTAGGTGGAGCCACTACTCGAACTACAACTCGGGAAGAAACACATGGAGTCAGACACGAAGGATCAGCCAGTTGGTAGATATGGACTTGAGAATAGGTGGATACCACAGATCTGACAGAAATGGGGACAGATAAACAGTCGGGGATGGGGGGCAGCTGGGACAATTTGTTATAAACCCCACATACTCGTGCAAATTGATACAATCAGCAAATTGGCATTTTATTTCCTTTCATGAGAGGTAAAGACACCTTTGAACCCAGCTGCCACCTTGAAAGAGCCAATCAGCCACTGCCCTGTCTACCAAGGCTCCCCCTAGACCCCATTTGGGATCTGGAAACCTAACGAGATTAAACAAATAGAGCTCTTTGCTCCCTTGAATCCCTCCCAGCCTGCCCTTCTCCCACCTTACGGGCCGTCCTATCCCTAATGGAAGCCAATTGCTGATGAATTGGTGGCAGGTTGCTTTGCTGTCTTCCTAAGTGGGTTCCTCCCACTTAGGGTAGGAGGCAGCTGCTGGCAGGGTCAGCAAGAATGTCAGACGGTAAATGCGCTGGCCAGCAGCTCCATTCCTTAGAGCAACTCAATGCAGTGCTTGAGGCCCAGGCAGCAGGCCGGGCTGGGATGAGTCAAAATGGAGAGAACTACATTCACCCCTTCTCTGCCTGGTAGCACTCTGGCCATTTCCCCCGTGTCAGGGGAGTCCTGCTCAAGAGGAGGGCTGAGGTAGGAGCACTTCAGGGTGCCAGCAGGAGGACTCTCTCCTTCCACTGGAGAAAGGGGATACAGGATTGCAGAAGAAGGTCTAACTCTCTGCACCCTGCTTTGTTTTCCTGTAGCATGAACCCACCATGGTCCGTGTATTACAGGCCTGATCTCTACATCCCTGCACACGTCGGATCTAGTTGGTCAAGGGGCCCAGGGCCCAGAATTCCCAAAGGATGCTCAGTGGAGGCCCCATGTGGCATGTGGCATGTGACCAGCACCCAGGTTATCCTGGGTCCTTCTCCCTCCTTGTCGTCTAAATTAAGGGAGAAAGCTTTTCTCCTGTGGGGTCCATGGGAATCCAGTTCTGCCTCCACAGCCTCTGTTCTCCTCTGCTCTTAAACAAATCACTTGTGACATATTCTGTGCAGCCAAGTACATCACTGAGTCTCCAGAACCGTGGGGCACGGACCGATAAAGTATGTAGCACAGAGATTGATAATGACTATCCTCACCATTTAGTGAGTGCCCACCAGCCAGGGTTAGCCTCTCTACCAGGGTCTTTAGATACATTATCTTACTTGATCCTAATAGCAATCCTGCGAGTTAGGTATCATGATTATCCCACATTTTTTTAAAGCTAAGACAACTGAGGCTCAGACAGGCTCAATAACTCGCCAAGGGCCACATGCGTGCAATGCTCTACTCCATGGAGCGTGGTACCTAGAACAGAGACATGATAAATACTTGCCAAATGAAAGAGTGAATTAAACGCTCAACTTTATCTTCACTGATTCAACTTTCTAACCCCACCCTGCAGCCAAACCCGGGCCTGCCAAACTATTTTGTTTACCCAATAAATACTTATTGAACACTTACTCAATTTTGTTCACTGCTGTGAGGGGGTACAAGAGGCAGCCACTGGAAAAGTTAATGGAAACATTCAACTAATAAAAAGTTAGCAACATTTAGCACTAACTTGAATTAATTTCAAGGTTATCTGTTTCCCCTTTTAGCTAATTAAACATTAGTGAAATGATGCATAACTAGTTGACTACAGAGTAATGTAGCAAAAAGAACACTGGATTAGAAGTCAGGGGTCCTGGGTTCCAAAACCTTCCCACTTCCTCAGCACGCGAACATGGGCAAGACCCCAGAACCTTCTGAGCCTCTGCCTCCATTGCCGACCTGACACTGTGTCGCTCAGCACCATCAGCGTGGTCACAGCATTTAGAAAGAAAAGGCACAGCGACAAGATTTATAAATCTTAAAGCTCCAGAAACACGTGAGATGGTGTTCTGGTTGTTTTTTTTTGAAGGTTGAAAATTAGTCTGATGACAGTGTTTAAATTTTTTTTTGAAGACAATAATGGGCAATTTGTCCATAAGCTCATAAATTTGCTTGAAATTTTCCCTGAAAACAATTTGTTCTTTCCACATAATTTGCAGAGTGACAATATAACAATGTTGCTAGATGACCATGTCGAGGAGTTTTTAATTTGGTGACAGCAGAGAAGGGAAACTGTAATTAAAGTGAGGCAGGACGGTGACATGGCTTAGTGCCAACAACCTGGTCCCTGGGTTTGCTTCTCGTTCTCAACAGAGTTCATACTAGGGGTGGGGGGCTCATAGAAGTGGAGCACCTTTCTTTTATTATTTTTGTTTGTTTGTTTAAGATTTTATGTTTTTCAGTAATCTCCACACCCAGTGTGGGGCTCAAACTCACAACCCTGAGATCAAGAGTCGCAGGCACTACCGACTGAACCAAGCAGGTGCCCCAGGGACCTTTCTTTTGGTCCAGCCAGACTATAGGTTCCCTTAAGGTGTCTCTACTACCTTTTCACCATAGCCTCAGCACAGCACCTCGCTGGAAGGAAATGCATGTTTATTGCATAGACCTGAATTATAAAGGAAGTTTGAATTAGGGTCACGTTCAACAGAAAACGCTAAAAATTTCATGTTTTAGGTTTGAGTTTGGATTGAGGGATTCTTTGGGGAAAAGAAGCAAAGAAAGGAGGCTGATGTCTTTGGGGTGAGGTCCCTAGAGCAGGTGAGTCACTGGCAGTTGTGATTCTAGTAGGTGATATTCACTGAGTAAACTTCCTTTGTCAGACGCTATGCTCAGCTCATCGAATTCTCTCAACGACCAAGAAGTACAAGGATTAGTCTTGCTTTACAGATGAGGAAGCAAAGACCCAGCAAGGTCATGAAACTTGACCACCCTCCCCCACCGTGTCCCCACAAAACAAAACCCAGATTATAAAGGGGCCGCTGAGATTTGCACTGATGCCAGAAGCCCTGTGTTCCTGACCGCTGCATAGTCTGCCCCCTGATGCAGCAAGCCTAGCAAAAGTCATCTTGGTTTCTACTCCAAATGAGATCATTCTCCAACTTTCCATCCATTCAGGGAAGTCCAGATTTGAGCAGAGAATGGCAAAGCTGAGTAACACCTGGCTTTCAGCCAGCCCGTGCGGTTTTCTCTCCACTGACTGTGACTGATCCAAGTCGGGACATTGCTGACTTAATTTTGCAAACTTAACCATTGCACCAGAGACAAGGTGGGTGCCAGTGCTGCTGAGGTGCAGACTCACAAGAGGTCTTACTTGGGTAGGAGTGTCCATCCCTCCCAGTCACGAACACAGTGCAACGTGGGAGTTGAAAGCAGGGGAAGTTACGTGGCCCATTACCAAGTATGTTTAATAGCAGCATCCTTCAATTTGTCTCCCGTGGCTTGAGCTAACCACAGGAGGGTATGGACACCTGGCAAACCATGAATCTTGCTCAGAAAGCCACTCTTGGGGTGCCTGGGTGGCTCAGTCGGTTAAGCGTCCGACTTCGGCTCAGGTCATGATCTCACGGTTCGTGGGTTCGAGCCCCACGTCAGGCTCTGTGCTGACAGCTAGCTCAGAGCCTGGAGCCTGCTTCAGATTCTGTATCTCCCTCTCTCTCTGACCCTCCCCTGCTCACACTGCCTCTCTCTGTCTCTCAGAAATAAATAAAAACATTAAAAAAAAAAAGCCACTCTCTACAGCTATAGACGGAACCATGTGAATCAAGACTCTAGTCTGTTGACTGGCAATGGAGGGGACTCCGCAAACAGCGCAGGGTGCACGTGCAGACACGCACCCCAGCGGTCCTCACAGCACTGAGGGCCTCTGGCACCTGTGGTTCCTAACTGATCCAATCTCAGCAGGGGACTTATACCCTCAAACTCTCAAACAAGGTCTTCAGAAGAAAAAAACAAATTCCTCACTGAGGATGTTGAATGAATGCATGAATATTTATCATTTGTAAACTGCCCCAAAAATCTAATTCTCAAAACGTTTCAAAAGTCTCTGGCACACTTTTAAGCAACTTTAAGTCCTTTTAAATTGTTAACGTGTAAGTGTTGACCATTACTTAGCTACAATGATGTCATAGATAAGACATGAACCATTTAGCTCCTGAGTTAGTGGCTTATTCATACCCTCCCAGTTGTGAAATATTGCCTCTGTCCGCAAGGAGGTTGGGCCTGGTAGGAAAGAGGAGACACGTACATAAATAATCTCAATTCAAGGCATTATGTGATCAGTGCCGCATGTACAGTATACATAAGGAAGGGAGCATTTGCTTCTTGGTGGGCAATTGAGACTCCCTGGAGGAGTCTCCTGGGAAAGGAAGCTCAAGAATGAGCAGGACTATACCAGGTAGATTTGGAGGGAAAAGCAGGGAAAGGAGAAAGACTCAGAACTGGGTTAATGGAATGAAAAGTGGGCCAGTTTAACTTGAGCATGAAGTTTATGTAGGGTGATGAGTGGGAGATAGATTTGGAAATGTAAATTGAGACCAGATTATGCTGAGCTTTGAATGTCAAGGTAAGGCTTATGGGGTTTATTTGGGACACAACGGGGAGCTGTTGAAGGTTATTGAGCAGGGAAGACAAATGATCAAATTAGTTTGTTCCCAGTCCCTGTTTTCTGAGATCATATGATTCTTTCTGGCAGACACTATGTACCGCCTAGACTGAAGCCAAAACTACTCTCCCAGGCAGCGGCTGACCTGGCTGTGCTTCCTGACTGCTCTCCATGCCCAGAAAGTCTTGAACAAGGACCCTTTCTGGGCATGCGGCCTGGGTCAGCTTCCCTGAGCTTCCCTCTCTAACTCCTGCTTTGCTGCCCACCCTCCATGGTTCTTAGATGAGGCTCCAGATTCTTCCACAGCTATGATTCAAGAACAGCAAACCTTTCTCTATTCCCAGAAAAACAAGTTAATTGATGATTGCCTTAATTATAAATTTTTCAACTACAAATTTATTTTTGAATGTTGGCCTCTGCTACAGCTTGCCTTTAATAGAATCTTGTATGCGATGCTACTTGATTTAGTACAAAATTTTATTTTTAATTAGCCCGGGCTTTGAAGTTGGGTCCATCTGGATCGGAATCCTTGGTCTACCACATGCTAACTCTATGACCTTTAGCAAATCAATTGCCATTTCTGGGCCTCAGTACACTCATCTGCAAAATGTGGGCAATTATGCCTTTCTCACCCGGGTTTTATAAGGACTAAATGAAATTAAATACACGTGGCGTGCCTAGCCAAGTGGCAGGCGCTTTAAGGTACTCAACAAGTACCCTACCTCCCATTCCTTCACCCACCCCTTCCCCATCCCCTTCCCCTTCCCCTGCTCTTGGGGGTGAGAAGTGTGCTTTATACCAAGACTGGACTTGTCAGCATTTGGCGATGTTCTGCAGAGAGTTTTACGCTGAGGCAGTGCTGGTGTAGAGCTAGCATGAAAGTTAGGTGCGGGACAGAACCGGGTTCAGAGTGTGGCAGTTCTCACCAGCAGTGGGACTTGGGTAGAGAACTTATCCTCTCCGGGGCTTAGTCTCTTCCCATGAGAACTACCTCCCACCAGGTGCAATTACCATGATGTTCCCGCCAACTGGCACATTCAGTGCCCCTTAGCACCACGCCTCTCGGTTAGTAGGGCTCGATACATGTTAGCATCGAGGCCTCCAGCAGCCGTCTCCACAAGTCTGAGGACCACTGGACTCAGACCTGTCCCCTCTCAAACCCACCATTTGTAGTGCTCTCTTTCTTCTTCTTTTCTCAATATTTTCCACCCCCTGCATTCACCCTTCCTCTTAGAATAGGGGAGCAGATTAAGTGAGAAGATGCGGGGGATGGACTTACCGCTGGAGGGTGAGCCACACTAAGTGTCTGCGGTGAGCCCTGCGTCTCTCTCCTGACTGCAGCCGGCTTTTCACCTCTGCCGTCATTGCCTCTCCCCGGGCATCTTGGGCCCCTCTCCAAATTCACACTCACAGGGCCCATAGCAGTCCTGATGTACTGATCCTCTCATCTGCAACAACAACAAAACCCGGGTTCTTGTAATGCATGGATTTCCTGGGGGAAGCCGGAGGGGTCAGCAACCAGGACAGAGAAAAGCCAGGCCAGTGAGCCCAGCAAAGAGAGCCGCGTGGATGATTTCCTATCCCCGTTTTGTCCATTTTGCTTAAATCAAAGCTCATAGCCCTCTCGCTCCCTTAATCAAAGCAGTTGTTATTTCTGCTAACTTGCCCTGCAGACATTAATTAACTGTCCACTGAGCATGACCAAATCCCACAGAATTCGGTGCCCCAGGTAGAGCACCTCCATGCATCAGGGAGGAGTAGCTGTTTGTCCTCTGGCCCTGTATCTCCTGATGACCCGGGAGAGCTGGGGACTTTGGCATCAGAATCCCAGCCTCCAAGAAGGGAATTATCTTGTCTTCCTAAGAACCAGAGAAATGCCCTTGCTGAGGGAATGATCTAAAGAATGAAAATAATCAATGTTCACAGCCACGCCGTCCAAGACTCCTCCGGAGCCCATGCAGGTCTTCAGATGCAAGAAGATGGCCACGACCATGGTGCACAGCAAACAGAAGACAGTCTCATCAAGGTGAATGGGTGGCCCCTGGGGATGATCGAGCCACACACAATGCAGCACAAGCTACAGGGACCTGTTCTGCTTCCAGGCAAGAAGGGATTTGCCTGGGTGGAAGTCCAAGTCCGAGTGAAGGGTAGTGGTCACATGGCCCAGGTTTAGGCAATCTGCTAGTCCCTCTCCAAAGCCCTGGTGGCCTATTATTAGAAATAGTGGATGAGGCTTCCAACAAGGAGGTCAAAGACATCCTCATCTCGTATGACCTGACCTCGCTAGTAACTGATCCTACACACTGAGAATCCAAAAAATTTGGTGGTTGTGGTGCGTGTGCTTCTATCATTAAAGACCATGGTTCACCTTTATAATGAACAATTGTCAAGGGACAAGGAAGGAAAGAAAGAGAGAGAGAGAAGGAAGGAAGGAAGGAAGGAAGGAAGGAAGGAAGGAAGGAGAAAAGAAAATAACCCCTCCCAGTTTTATTTGCTTTGCTGTTGATCACTCATTGACCTCTCACCTCTAAGAGTTAGAAAGACCTTAGGAAAAAAAATCATCTGGCTTTTTCATTTCACTGTGAGGAAACAGGGTTGGAGAGGCTGTGAGATTTGCTCAAAGGACATCAGAACTGCCTTTAGCTGAGGCTTCCTTCCACAGCTCCCTGGGGTCACACACAGCCACTACTCTGGAAGCAAACACTCATGCAGAAGTAGACCCTGAGTCAATCCACTGCTCAGTAAGATTTATACTGAGCACCTATTGTGTGCCAGATGC
Organism: Crocuta crocuta; assembly: GCF_008692635.1. Lineage (NCBI taxonomy): Eukaryota > Metazoa > Chordata > Mammalia > Carnivora > Hyaenidae > Crocuta > Crocuta crocuta. The sequence continues at coordinate 7,131,692 of NW_027527824.1, read as the reverse complement.
TGTGCTAATCACTTTCATGTATATTCTTTCATGCGATTGGCCCATTCAGTTTTGGACTCCTGCCCGCAGGAGCACATACTAGTTGCTCATTAAGGCGGGCTTTCTTGTCTTGGGAGCTGGGTTGTAGAATAGAAAGAAAATGGGTTTAGAATCTGGGTGTGAACCTCATCCCAGCCACTTGTCATCTTTTTTGGCCATCATCTCTCTAAGCCTCTATTCTCATATCTCTAAAATGAGGTGATAAGCAAATCAGAGTATGGTGGTAAGTTACAGCAGTTCCTGCCATTGAACACGCTGTTACTGACATTGTTACCTGCCTTCAAGGAGCTGATAATCTCAGGAGTTAAGGTACATATATAGATAACCACAGGGCAAAGCAGAAAAGAGACCAGAGGTGGGCCATGGAGGTTCCAAGGGTGCCCTAAGTCTGGGGATGAAGGAAGGCTCCTTGGAACAGGCGCCATTGTAGTTGAAGGTATTGAGCCGTTTGAAGGGAAGCAGTAATGTTGAGAAAAGCAAAGATAAGGATGATGAAGCAAGAGAATGCTGCAAGTGTTCAGCTCCAAGAGCATAGGGACCTAGAATTTGGGGAATACTGAGAGCTTAGGAGAGTGAAGATAAATCTGGAAAAGCAAGTAGGGGTCAATTTGTGGAGGCTAAAAATTGCAGATCTTATTCTGCTGACAATGTGGAGTCAGCACATTCGAAATTCCTACCATTTCGAATAGGGTAATGGTAGGAAAAGAGCTAAGACTTAAAATGAAAAATTGGGCCAAGTGTCCAGCATAATTTGGAGGGTAGACATTAGAATAGAAGCTATTGCAATGGACCCAACCTGAGCAAACACAGGCCTGGCATAGGAAGTCACCTGAAGAGGGGAAGATCAAAATGACTCTAAGACAAAGATCAGAGGTAAAAGAAAGAGGACTGAGCCACAGATTGGATGTAGACGTGAGGGAGAGGGGAGGGGAGGGTGGGAGGAAGTGAGAAATAGAGATGCCAAGAATCCAGGTGAAAAGTAGCAAAGTTGATAAGAGACATGGAGAAAGAAAGACCAGGACGTTACCTTGAAGGGAGGGCTGGGGTGCGCTGGGAACATAGGAGCTGCGGAAAGAAAGACACAGAAGATTTAGGGGAGAGAGAGTAGCTGGGAGAGGAAGATACTACAAGAGGCCAGAAGCCTTCCAGGGACCCTTGGTCAGGACGGTGGGGGGTGGGGGGAGTGGAAAGACAAAGGAAGATACAAAAGAACTTTAAGCTGGGGAGAAGGAAAGTCGAATTTATTCATGGGTATTCTCATTCATTCATAAACACCCACAGAGCGCCTACTACCTGCCAATCAGAAAGCTGACCCTTCTGAGCCTGCATTAGACTCCCCAGCAAGCTAGAGGCAAGGCCATCTGCTAAGGGGAAGGGCTCAGGGTCCTTAGGAACTTATTAAAAATACCAATTCCTTGGCCCACCCCCCAAAGGTTACCAGCTCAGGATCATTCTGCAGGTGGTTCTTTGGGAGACCACAGCTGGAGAGGCTGAATTGGAAAGCTTGTGAGAGTTTTGGGGTCATGGCTGAGGTCCCAGATGTGCAGAGAACCCAGGCTGCATTTCACCGTCAGCCTAGGAGTCTGGGGGAGGCAGTCTGGGGGAGTCCCTATCACTGACATCCATGGGCAGGGAAGAGGAGGGAGGGGAAGGGAATCACTAAGGAAGCATTGCAAATGGTCCAGCTCTAATCTCCATGAGGCCTGGCACGCTCCTGTTTCTGATCTCATCCTCCAACTCTTCCCAACCCCTGAGAAACCTTCCAGGAGTTCTAGGGAACTAGACACCCTAAAGTGATCCCTTCGGCTCTGATGTTCAATTACAATTGTATTTAACACATCCAACAATCAGATCTGTTCAGAGGAGGACACCGTCCTCATGATAATGCCTAATGTTTGGGAGGAATGTTACAGCTTTCAGAGCAATTTCATGCATATTACTGTACATTATATTATATCAGCTTTTCTCCAAGTATGATCCATAGACCACCGGCATCAACATTACCTGGGAGCATGCTAGAAATGCAAATTTGTAGGTCTGCCCAGACCTATTGTTAGCAATCACCTGGAGAGCCAGGATCCTGGAAGTTGAACTTTTAACATGCTCTGGGGTGATTCTGAAGAAAACTAGAACTGGCAACTGGAGATACAGCAAAACAAAATGTTTGATCTCTGTCCCTAGTTCCTGGCACAGAGCTTCAAAAACCCTTGGAATTCCCCACAGGAGTCTCTTTTTGTTATTCATAACAAGCTCCTTCTAACCATCCCTGAGTTTATACTGATAGTTGACCCTTAGATAGTTCCGAGGGAAGGGCTGGCGAAGCCAGAATGGCCAAGAACTTGACTTTCATCCCTGCCCACCTCCTCTGGGGAGGGCAGAAGGACTGGAGATGGAATTCCATCGCACGGCCATTGATTTAATTCACCATGCCTCCTTAATCCACCATGCCTCCGTAACGAAACTCAGCAAACCTCCAGACACTGAAGCTCAGGGGACCTTCCCAGTGGGTGAGCACACTGACATGCTGAGGGTGATCTGACCTGATTCCACAAGGACAGAGACCACAAGGTCTGTGCCACCCCCACCCTGAGACCACTTGGCTATTTCTAAGTTGTACCCTGTATAATAAAACTGTCATTATAAGTATAATGTTTTCAGTGTGTTCGAACAAATTATCATCAAACCCGAAGGGAGGTTGTGGGAACCCCTGAATTTGTAGCCACGTCAGACAGGAGTGCAGGTAGGACAGGGACCCCATTTGTGGCTGATATCTGTGGTTCGGGCAGTTTTGTTGGGGACCTTGGCCTTCATGTTCGGATCTGACCCTAATTCTGGGGAGTATCAAAATTAAGTTGAATTGCAGGAAACCCAGTTGGTGTCAGAGAACTGGTGTCAAAACAAAGGCACCATAGTCTTAATATAAGCCAAACCATAATCCTGCAAGTGACACATAAATATCGTCATGTTACGGATGTGGAAACTGAGACACAGGGAGGGAAAGTGACTTACCCACAGGCAAACAGCCATTCTAGAGCAAAGTGGGGATATGCATTTAGGTCACCGGCCTAGGGACATGCCTCTTCTTTCCAGGGCATGGCTGGCTCATGGTCTACTGTGCCCCCAACCTGGAGGCAAAATCACAAAGCTTAGGGGCTGGAACCCGCCTTGTGGTAGGGGAGGGGAAGGGCTACCTAATTCAACCCATCAGGGCCAACTGCCAGGGAGGTAATGAAAAAGAGCTGAGGCCCTCAGACCTCTGAAAGTTTAAATTATACCTTTCTGAGTGTGCGTGTCTTGTGTAATCCTCAAAGCATTGTAATTGTGACAGCCTAGGAAAATTACAGGTGACTTGAAGCAATTTAATGATAATAAAAATAAAATAAAAACAGTAAACAGCACTGCTGCTCCCTCTAATTTCCCAGCATCTTTATCATATAAATGCCTCCATTCTTCTCCCCACAGACGATTAATGAATCTGCAATTGCCACGCTGGATGGCGCGCTCACTTCCCTAATTCTTTCTGCTGCTGCTCCTGCGCCCAGGGTAAGCCTCTCCTGGCTCCCAGGCCAGGGCCCAGCCAGACTCCAGAGATGGCCCTCAGCCCTCGGAGAGGCACCAGGACCTCCTCCAGATGCTAGGCTTTCCTCCCCTGCACCTCACCCCAGCGGCCCGGAGCTGCCTTCTGCAGCCTAGTGTGTGCAGGAGCCCTGCTGATCTGAGCAAGCACAAATTGACCTTCTCTCCGGCATCGGCATCGGCATCGGCATCGCCTCCCCGCCTCCCTCCTGGTGTTAATATGCGCCTTAAAGAGCCTCGAGCTCAACAAGTCTCTGTTATGCAGGTTAATTCAGAGTGCAGCCAGGCTGTGATCAAATGACCTTTCCCCACTTCCCTGCTAATTTTGATGGGCAGCTCCATTTTCCTTCTCCCTCGCAGTCCCCCCTTGCTCTAAATTGGAAATCTATCAATTTTCTAGGTAAATGGAAAATAAAGACACACAGGCACAAGCAACACACTCACCTGCATACACACTAACGCTAACACTCATACTAACCTGCAGCTGTTTGAAGGCAAGGGCTAGATGGGAAATTTTTTTTTTTTTTTTTTTTTTAATTCTTAATTTCCAGACCTTGGGAGAATTTGGGAGCTGGATCCTGAGCTGAGGCCAAAAGAAAGTAAAGGTACTAAAAGAGGGGTGCCCGGGTGGCACAGCTGGTTAAGCGTCAGACTCTTGATTTGGGCTTAGGTCATGACCTCATGGTTTTGAGTTGGAGCCCCGCGTCAGGCTGTGCGCTGACAGCACGGAGCCTGCTTAGGATTCTCTGTCTGTCTCCCTCTCTCTCTGCCCCTCCCCTGCTCACTCGCTTGCTCTGTCAATACATACATAAATAATAAATAAATATGCGCCGAAAGAGAATCCCTTATCCACAATTTTATTCCTTGCTTCACCAGTGAGGTAAATAATAAATGGGGGGAGTGAATAATCACAGCAAAAACTAACATTTATCACGTGCTTACTATGTACCACCAGTCACTTCCCAAGAATTAGCTCAATGAATTTTCTCAATACCTCTATGAAATGAGAATTATTACTCCCATTTTCTTTAAAAAGAAATTGAGGCTTCAAGAGATCAATGCTTAAGGATACACACAAAGGGTCAGAGTGAGCATTTGAACCTCGATGGTCTGGTTCCAAAGTCAAGTTCTTGCTTTGTTGCCAGCAGCACGACATAGGATCTGTCACATGATCACAGGCTTCATAGAGCAGGCGATACTTAGATAAAGGTCAAAGGGAATGGGGGGAGCAAACCAGGCAGTTATCAGAGAAAGAGCATCCAAGCAGTGGAAGTGGCAAATGCGAAGACCCTGAGGCTGAACCAGCGAGGTGACCAGAGTAGGCGGGCAGAGGGAGGGAGGAGGGAGAGGAAGAGATGAGTCCGGAGAGGTAAAGCAGGTTGGGGAACCACATAATGCTTTTCAGGCTCTGACTCTACGCGCTGGGGGATGCACAGGTGTGTGGGAGGGTTTGACCAGAGCAGTGAGATAACCTAACATTTCTAAAGCGTCAGTGTGGCTATCACAGGAGGGCTGGAGCAGAAGCAAGGAGACCAGTTAGGAGGCTGGGCCACTAACCAACATGACAAGAGACAGTGTCTTGCACCAGGAGGAAGCACTGGAGGTGAGGAGATGCGTTTGGATTCTGAATATATTTGAAGGTAGAACCAACCAGACATGCTGATGGCTTTGGATGTCAGTGTGTAAGAAAGCAGGAAGTCACTGCTCACTCTCAGGTTTCCCACCTGAGAAGATGGAAGAACGGAGTTGCCTCTTGGCAAAATGGCGTACAGTAGGAGGTGCAGGTGTTATGGTTTGCACTGTGTCACAACTCACAAGACATGTGTTGAAGTCCCAACCCTTAATACCTAAGAATATGGCCTTATTTGGAAATAGGGACTTTGCAGAGGTAGTCAAGCCGAGATGAGGTCATTAGAGTAGGTTCTAGAAGACTGGAGTCCTTATAAAAATGGAAAATTTGATCCATACAAACAGGTTGGAGTTGGCATGAAGGTTGGAGCCACACTGCCATAAGCCAAGAAACGGCCAAAACTGAGGACAGAGACATGGACCAGATCCTTCCCTAATTCCTCAGAAGGACCAGGACCCTGGCAGCACCTTGATTCAGACTTCCAGCCTTCAGGACTGCGAGACAAGAACTTTCTGCTGCTCAAGGCATTCAGTTTGTGGTACTTTGTTATGGCAGGTTTGGAGGGTAGGGTCAGCGGTTCAGTTTTAGACATTCAAGCAAAGATGTGGACTAGGCAGGTAGGTAGGAGTGTGGAGTTCAGGGGTAAGGGCTGAACTGGACACACACATTTGAGAGTCATCTTCTCCACTAAGAACGTACAGCTAGGGCACTGACTGTGATGGTGTAGGGCAGATAGAGAAGGTGTGTGAGGTGTGTGAGGACTGAGCTCTGGGACACTCCACCATTAAGAACACAGGGAGGTAAAAGGCAGTCGACAAGTAGGAGAGAATCAAGAGAGGTGATGTCCTGAAAGGCAAATGAAGGAAATGTTTTGGGAAGGAAAAGTCAACAGCTCTGTCAAATGTCAGCAATGAGCCAAATTTGATGAATACAAAGAACTGACCATTGGATACAGCAACTCGAAGCTCATTTGTGACCTTGGCAAGGGCAGCTTCAGAGGGGGAGTGAAGCCTAATTGGAATGGGTTGAATTGAAAATTGGAGGAGAGAAATTGGAGGCATAGGCATAGACAACTCTTTGAGGGGCTTGCTAAGGGAACACACGGGGTCAAGAGAGAACTTTTTTCAAAGTAGGAGAGGTAACAGTATGTCTTATACTGACGGAAATGATGTAGCAGAGAGGCAGGTATTAATGAGATAGGAGACAGCAGGAAGAATTGCAGAGTAACGTCCCTGGAAATCTGGTGGGGATGGGAGAAAGTCAACACTTGACCAGGAGCATGGGCCACACACCCAGAACAGCAGAGAGGCAGGATTATGGGCAGGTGGGTGGGTGAAACAATATGGTGGTGGTGACATAGGAGGTAAAGTCAGTTGAGAGCGAGGAGGGAAAATGGATGAAACAGTCATGGGGGACAGTGGAAGACAGAGGTGGGAAGACACAGTGGGCTTGTCAGTAGCAGCAGGGCCGCCTGAGGTCTGACTGGTGAATATGGAGTAACGTCAGTCAGATGAGGATAGGTTTCTTCTCCCGCCACGTTCAGCTGCCCACGCATAAGCTCAAAGTCAGCAGAGGGCTGGACTTCATCAGAGCTGGGACTTTGCTCCTCAAATGCAACGAGAAGAAGGAGCAAAGAAGCTGAGCGGTATGTCAAAGAAGGATTATAAAGATGGAGTTTGGAACTTAAGCTGCATCGGGATAAAAGGGAGGGCCTGAGAAGGGCAGGAATCCCCAAAGGGTGTTCGGACCAAGGGACTGTATGTTCCAACAGGGGGAAGGATTGTTGGAGTCGGAATGCTAGAACTTGTGTGCTAGCATAGTGGGGATCAGGGAATAAACGTGGGGGCTCCTCAACATGCAGATCTTGGAGGGATGGCCATGACTGGCACTGACAAGGTGTAGGGTGGCTGGGACAGGGTGGGCAAGAAGAAGATTGGAGGAGGAGGTCAGGACACTGGAAAGTCAAGGTGCTAGAAGGCTCATATCCAGTGAACCCACCAAGATTTCTCAGAGAGGTGGCACTGGAGAGCTGAGAGTGAGCCAGGAGCTAAAATCCAGATGAAATTAGAGCAAGCCACCGAAAGTCATAAGGTAACCACAACTCAGGAGAACACGAGTCCCCTCGCTGGGGGTTCTTAGAGAGGGGACGACGACGGCGCCAAAGCAGCAATGCGAAGCGAGGAAGGGTCCCAGGTCACCTCCAGGCCCAGCTCCCCAGAAAACGGCATGCTTAGGGTAGAACTGGGGGATTTCAAAGAAGTGACTCAGAAAGGCAGGTTTGCTGATGGCCGCTTGTGGGTCCCAGAGGGCAGTCGGTGAGGTTCAGGAGGAAGAAGAAATTCCGGCAGAAGAGGAGACATGCAGAGCGCAATGGAGGGTGGGGCCAGGGGTGGGGAGGCTTAAGTGAGGGTGCAAGTGTCCAAAGCCGTGAAGTCAGGACAGATGCCTAACCTCACTGTGGATGGTCTCCCGAGGAAACACCCCCTCCCTTTGCCATAATCGGCAAAGAAGCTTTGCCAGAAGTTTCTGTCACTGTCTTCCTCAGAGAAATAAACATCACATGAACCTGTAAACCAACTCCCCTCTGCCAAGCCTCCTGCCCCGACCAGCCATCGGCTCTCAAAGCGCGTGTCTGTGGACCAGACTGGCTTCACCTCAGCCATGAGCCGCCTCACCAGCAAGGAAGGCTGACAATGCAAGTCTCGTGGCCTCTATCCTAGGAAGAATCATCAAAATTTATGTGCAGTACCCAAATCTAAGGAGGGCATTCACATATTCTGGCAACTAAACGTGTCAGGTATTTATTAGCTAACAATCATAATGGTCATTTTTATTGTTATTTTTGTCTAAGCTCTGTGAGAAAGGGATAGGGAGGATTCCAGGCAGCCACTTCATCACCCGGACCTTAGATGAGGTTTCTCACCCTCCAGCAGCAGCTGAGAATACTATTTCTATTGATTAGTGCCAAGGATTCAATAAGGCACGTGCGTGTTCTCAGGTAAGACCTTAGGCCTGAGCCTTCCCAGATAAGATCAGACCCATTTAGAGCTCACTCCACGGCAAAGCACACTCTTGACTCTGGGAAGACAAGAATATAGAGGTTCCTATTTACTCAGCAGCTCCTGTGTGCCAGACACAATAATCTTCACTTGGCATGCATGATCTCCTTTAATCCTCAAGGCGACTCTGTGAGGAAGGTAGTGGGATTACCATATTACAGGTAAGGAAATAGACCTTGAAAGAAAATATTAGTAAGTTGCTTATGCCACCTTTACCCCCTCTTCCCCTACTACCCATAGCAGCTACAAGGTCACCATGCATAGTTGTGCAGGTCATGCACTGCACAACTCTGCAGTGCATAATTGCCTCTGATGCGGAGGACACGACCTGGGGTTGTGCAGTGCACAGCCTGTGTGCTCAGACACAGCCACTGCTTACTCAGTCCCAAAGTCCATCTCCTCGCAACTATATTATAGAGTTCAGTCATCAAAATTTTTTGAGTAAGAGCCCGTTAAGGTCAGGGAAGATTTCTTCTGTGTCCCCACAGAGAGCAACGCAAGGCCTGGGACATAGCAGGTGCACAATAAATGGCTGCAAGATTAAAGGCTATCAAAGATGAGCATGACTGTGCTCATCAACTCCTGAATCACGGGATCTGCAGAGGCACTATTTGAAGCCTGAAATAGGTAGTTTAAAACAAATGAAAGGGAGGACAAATACTTTGCACAGCTGGCTGTCAGCTTATAAAACTCATTAACCCCAGAGGTGGTACAGGCGGCAAATGCTAATGGACTCCAGGTGCGTCTAGGCAAGTTCAAGGTTTCTACAACCCGAGTGGACTATTAAGGAGAGTGGTCAAGAAGGGGACCACTGACGTTGTTTGAACACCCACTATATTCCCAGCACTGGGTTAGATTGAACACCTTATCTTGCAGATGTCTCCAAGTCTGTCTCCTTCCATGTAAAAAGCTAATATCGGGGCACTTGGGTGGCTCAGTTGGTTAAGCGTCAGACTTCGGCTCAGGTCATGATCTCATGGTATGTGGGTTTGAGCCCCACATTGGGCTCTGTGCTGACAGCTCAGAGCCTGGAGCCTGCTTCAGATTTTGTGTCTCCCTCTCTCTCTGACCCTCCCCTGCTCACACTGTCTCTCTCTCTCTCTCTCTCTCTCAGAAATAAATAAAACATTAAAAAAAAAGAGCTAATATCATCTACATATTGCAGTGGGGGTCGTAGTCATTAAATAACATCAGTACTTAGCACAGGCTTGGGACAGTGTTAATGTCCAATGTAAGTTAACTATTATTCCTGGAAGTAATAATAACAGATGGAATTGTGTTGACAATTCACTAGTAGGAAAGAATTTCACAAAACTTCCAACTCATAACAAGAAACTAGGTTCAATTATCCTCTTATACGGACACTTCACTGATCAAGACTAAAAAACCTAACCTTCAGCCCTTGGGATTGCACATAAACAGAAAAACAATTTGATTACTTTCCTCCCTTGTGATTTTCAGCCAGGGCGATCTTTAACTAAAGCAGCAATAGAATGATAATCTGCTTCAAGCATCCCCACCTCCTGTCATTTCTACCAAGAGCTTTCAGCGGACCAACACTGTGTCAGACACCAAATAAACTATTTGCCTAAGACTTCTGCCTTCCTATGTACAGGTTTCTTGCAGAGTTTGTGGCTATCATGGTACATGGATGACATGAAAAGAGATTAATATCACCAGAAGCTGAATCGCAAAGAAAACCATCTCAAATTTCCCAGCTTAGTCACGCTCGGAACTACCTTCCTTTCCTACGAACTTGAACGTGGCCCCTTGGAGGTCTGTCCTGCTGTCCTGCTTACCGCCCCTCCCAACCCCAAAGGCAAGGATCATTTAGTTATGTGTCATTTTTTTCTCTGGCTCCATAAGCCCATCATGGTGACTGGTACAGAGTGGATTTTGCCTGAGAGACAGAGAGAGAGAGGGAGAGGGAGGGAGGGAGGGAGGGAAGGTAGATGGATGCGTGATGGGAAGATGGCTGGATGAAGTAGCCTAGCTTGACAGACCAGAGCATCAGCTCTAAAGTGATACTCGTTTCCCGAATTGGCTCTGCCATCATTGAGTTGTGTGGCCTTGAAAAACTTGCTCAATCTCTCTGGGCATCGGTTTCTTTAATTGTAATATAAGGATAATAATCTTGTAAGTTTGTTGTAAGTATTAAGGAAGAGAATACACAGAAAGCACTTATCCATCCACACATATTTCTTGAGCTCCCACCATGTAATGGGCACTGGTGTAAGAATGGGGACCTTAAGCAAAACAGATAAAAATATCTGCCTTCATAGAGTTTATATTCCAACTGGGAAAGCAGGCAAAAGACAATAAATTAGACAATTATTTAGTAGATTAGAAGGTAAGTGCTTTTACGGGGAAAGTAGAGCAGAGTAAGGTGGTGGGAAAAGGTTTGCAATCTAACTTCAGATGGTCAACGTGGTCCTCACAGAGATGGGGACACTTGAGCAATGACTCAAGGAGTGAGGGAAGGAGCCATGGGGACATCCAGGGGAGAGGATTCCAGGCACAGGAGATGACCAATGCCAAGGCCCGGAGCTGGGAGTGTGCCTGGTATGTTTACTGTACAGAGACATCCAGTGTGGTTGGAGCGGGAAAGAGAGAGGGAAAGAGCAACAAGAGATTCAGTTCAAGGCAGGGTCAGGTCCCATAGGACCTAATGGAACACGGTATGGCTTTGACTTTTTTCTTTTCTTACATTTAGTGACACAGGATCCTTTTTGAGCATCAGAGGGACATAGTCTGATTTGCCCTTTGATGGGGTCCCTTTGCCTGCTGGGTGGAGGGCCTGCCCACCTAGCCAGGGCCCAGTGGTAGCTGTCCATGCCGGGTCCGAATGCCGAATCCCTTACCTCTGCCGAATGCTCGGCAGAAACCGTTACCTTCCTGGGCGTCTTAGCAGAGCTGTTTGGCTTTCTAATTACTTACACCATCTGCTTCCAGAGACGGCAGCGAAGAGCTCTGCAGGGTTGAACCGACAGAGCTGGAAGCTGGCAGCTCACTGTCAAGGTGCTCCCCAGAGCAGAGGAGGGGTGGGCGTGCGTGTGCACACACGGGGATGCCCACGGCGGGAGTATGGAAACCGCTCCTAGCCTTGCACATCTGCTAAGGGATGCTTGCCCCATGGCCGTCAGGCAGCCTCTTCTGGGCCAGGGAGATGACCATATTGTCCCCAGAGTCGGCCGTGAGGACGTTCCCAGGACTCCTCAAAACAGGCCTGACCTCTTCCCCTTCTCTTCCTCCTCTTCTTCTTCCTCCTCCTCTTCCTCCTCCTCCCCCTCCTCCTCCTCTACTTCCTCTTCCTCCTCCTCCCCCCCTTTCTCCTCTTTATCAACATCACCATCCTTACCACTGCTTGTCGGTCACTCTTCTGCCTGCAACTGCGCCGAGTACTTTGCGTACATTCCCCACCTTAGTCTCCGCAATCACTGTCTGGGACGGGTCTACCACCATCTCACCTAACCAGGGAGAACCCGAGGCCTGGAGAGCTGACGTGACTTGCCGGAGGTCCCGCGGCTGGCACCGGGCAGAGCGGGTCTGTGAACACACACAGGATGGCCTCAGAGCCCGAGCTCACAGCCGCAACGCCACCTGCCTACAACTGCTTTGTTTCTGGAGGCTAGTGTTCTTCCGGCCCGTGTGGAGTGTTGTTAACACGGCCCTCAGTGCAGAGAAGGGGACTAGCGAGGTAGAGTGACAAGGACACGCAGCCCTGTGCCAGGTGAATCTGGCCCCCCACCACAGCGTATCCGTACAAGCCCAGACTGCGCCCTGATATTCATCTAGGTGTGAGCGTGTGCAGATAGGGAGAAAAAGAGAAGGGAGAGTGGGAATGGGTGCAGCTATGGCCCCAGCATGGACAAGGCTTACCTCGTCTCGGAGGAAGGGTAGTGGAGGTGGCCAAGAACACCAGCTCCAGAACCAAACCCTCGCTCTGCCCTTTGCCAACTGGGAGACCTTTACCTCTTCACACCCCTGTTTTCTCATCTTTAAGATGAAGACGACAGTAGTACCCGCCTCACAGGCTTGTTATGGGGATTAAACGTGTGAGTGCACAATGTCATAGGAAAATCTCAAAATACTGTGAATTACAAGTCTGTAGAGATGTGGCTAACCTCTGATACTCAGCCCAGATGAGGCCATCCACTTGCCAGTGGCTTTTTAAATTTTTTTAAATGTTTGCATATTTTTGAGACAGAGATAGAACGCAAGTGGGGGAGGAACAGAGAGAGAGGGGAGTGGGGAGGGAGGGAGGGAGACAAAGAATCCAAAGCAGGCTCCAGGTTCTGAGCTGTCAGCACCAAGCCCGACGCGAGGCTCGAACTCACAAGCTGCGAGATCATGACCTGAGCTGAAGTGAGACACTGAACCAACTGAGCCACCCGGCCGCCCCTTGCCAGTGTCTTCTAAAGAGAGTTTGGGCTGTGGATCAAAGGGAAAGGATATCTTGGAAGCATGGTCCCCACCTTTGGAATGAAAAATCATGGACCCGGGGGTGAGGCCCATCCAGGATGGACTATATCCCAGGCTGGAGGCCTGCAGCCACCACTCAGCACAGGCAAGCCCAGACTCCTGCCCCATGCGAGCCCCTTGAGGGGAAGCCTCCCAGTCGTTCTGGAACTGTACTGGGGATGACTCCCTCCCTCCCTCCCTCCCTCCCCACAACAAGGTCTGCTGGGACAGAGGAGGCATCTCCCAAGCGGCCAGCATGCTTGGGTCTGCCCTGGAGGCAAGCTGCTACAAAGCACCCTGCAGAAATAATCTGGTTTCCCTCACTGGGCCTGCAGAAATCGGGTAAACAAAGCTGCCCTTTTGAGGGCACCTCACTGCACAAAAGACAGCAACTACTCTCCAAAAGCCAGGGAGGTGCCTATGGTGTTTGTGGCTGCCACCCGCCCCCCCTCCCCCGGCTCCTCGCACAGTGCCTCGACTTTCAGCATCCATGGAAGGGGGGGAATTGAGAAATAAAGAAGGAAAAGGAGGAAAAACTGAGCCTTTTAATAAATAATACCTTTGGCTTTCACCCGGCCAAACAAATTTGCCAACCTCATGGGGGCAGGGACACTGGCTTCAGATCATTAGAGGAATGCAGGACACACCCGGGGGAAGAAAAGTTGCCACTAGGGTCCCCATCCAAGATGACTCATCTTCCCTTAACCCAGCCCTCCCCCCATTCAGGCAGTTCCCAAATCTCCAGGCGCTTCTCTAGAAACCCACCACTATCAAGTATAAATAAAGCAAACCACATTATTGCATGTGCCTCCATCTGTTAATTAACAAATAAATCAGCTCCGTCTCACCAATTAAGGAAAGATATCTCGGACCACAAAACGTGACTGACTCCTCTCAGGGAAAATGAAGGGTGTTTGTCACAGGCCTTGAGTTGACGGGAGCTGCCTGCCTGTCCCTACAGCCCCTGCCTCATTTGCGCAGCCGTAATGGTCTCCCCAGGACCCGGGGGAAGGCCCAGGGAGCATGTACAGCGCGGAGCCTGCCCTGCCGTGGGTCTCTCTGGGTGTCACTGCGACGAAGACCTGGGCAGTGGTCCGAGGTGCTGAGGGCCACCTTCGGATTGCTCTCCCCGCCCCCCCTGGCCCCACCCAGCCAGAGTCTATGAGCATCTCCGAAGCGAGGACAGTACCTGAGCCTGGACCAAGAGGCAAAGTGGCCTTTCTTTTCTTCCTCCCCATCTTTACTGAGGTATAATCAACACATTCAGATTATATATATTTAAGGCTTCTGACTTGATGTTTCAATATAAGTACACATTGTGAAAAACCAGAATTTCTTAAACTGAGGTCTGAGGGCCACCCGCATCAGAAACCTGGGGATCCTATAAAAATGCAAATTCTCGAACCCCAGTCGATCCCACTGGGTCAGAATCTCCGGGAGTGGGACCAGAATGTTGTCACTTTCACTTGCACACACACCTTGCTGCCACCACCACCCCCCTCCCTGCCACCGCCCCGGAGATTCTCAGAGTTTAACAACCCCTGATACAAAACCTTTCATTTCTTCTGCTTGGGAACTCAGATTTTCTGTCATTTACAGTGGCAATAGAAAAGAGGGAAGAGGGGCACCTGGGTGGCTCAGTTGGCTAAGTGTCTGACTTTAGCTCAGGTCATGATCTCCTGCTCCATGAGTTCAAGCCCCACGTCAGGCTCTGTGCTGACAGCTCAGAGCCTGAAGCCTGCTTCAGATTCTGTCTCCCTCTCTTTCTCTGCCCCTCCCCAGCTGTGCTCTCTGTCTCTCTCAATAATAAATAAACTTTAAAAAAAATATTTAAAGAAAAAAGAAAAGAGGGGAAAAACAAAGAAAAGGGGGAAGATTCTGGAACAGGATCACAGGAGGTCCATGGTGGAGGGATTCTGGTGACCAAGGGCCACGTTAGGGGTTTGTTTGTTCCCCTCAGCAGAGATTTGTGGAAGTTCTCACCCAGAAGGTGACGTTATTCGCAAATCGAGTCTTTACAGAGGCAGTCAAGTTAAAATGAGGGCATGAAGGTGGGCCCTCATCCATGTAACAGGAGTCCTTATGAGAAGAGAAATGTGGACACAGAGACAGACATGCACGGAGGGAAGGGTGGAAGAGACAGGAAAAACGCCGTGTGAAGATGGCAGCTATGCTGTCACAACTCGAGGAACATTCGGAGCTCCCAGGATCCAGACGAAGCAAGGAAGGATCCTCTCCTCCAGGTTTCAGAGGGAGCACGGCCTTGCCAACACCTTGATTTCAGACTTCTAATCTCCAGCCGTGAAACAAGGAGTTTCTACTGTGCTAAGCCACCCAGTGTGTGGTACTTCATCATAGCAGCCCAAGCCAACTAATACAGCCCATAAAGGGAACATGACTTGCCCGAGGTCACCCCCGACATTGCTACCGCACTGCCACATAGTCTAATTCTCACTAAGCATGACCCCAAGCCCTCTAGAAATGCAGATCTGGTGCCCTCTCTAACGCATTTTTCCAGATGCAGAAAACAAAGGGGTGTAGTCACTCAGTGTCCAATCCACAGGCTTCAGAGTCAATCAGTTTTGCACAGACCATTGGGTCAGGCAAGTTCCCATAGGGCAGGAGCCAAAGTGCTAAATATGGGGGCCACTGCCACTACATATGAGTGACATTGGCACCTGCCAGTACTCTGTGATTTCTGACCCTACTGAAACCCCAACTGGTGATTAGCAAACACACCAAAGATCTCTCCATGGGATTTTTCCAGAAGGACTACACATGGCAGGTTTCTCAGACTGCCCACGGAAGTCTGTTTGTGGGGAGAAGCAGGAGTTTGCTCCAAATCCAGGAAGCTCCCCTTCTACCTTGTAGCCCCAGGCCAGCTCTGAGTTGGTGACAAAGAGCCACTGGGGGCTCACCCAGTAGCCAGTACCTGTTAGTGCAGCGGCACCCTCACCCTCACTTGTAGATCCGTCCCTCTGAAGCCAGGCCACTGGTAGGGTGTTTGAGGTGTCCAACCCCCTGATGCCCACCTCTACCCCTCCGTGGTATGCAGGTTACCCCATGGCCCTTATCAAACTGTCTTGCAAGCCTCTGGTCTACAAGCCTGGACTGGGTGGGTGAGGAGTCCACTACCAGGATGGAGAATTCCACGTGGTTTACGAATCCTGCATTGAGGAGCAAAACAAAATTCTCTGAGCTATTGCACCTAAACTGTGTTGTGGCCGATGGGAATAGGACACAGGATTTCTTAGTTCTTAGGGAGATACAACCAAACAGAAGGCTTGAAGCCTGTTTTATGATCCTCTCCAATCCCAGGGCCCGAGAGCAAGAGCAGCTGGTGTCCAGAAGGGGGAGGCCTCTGCTCTGAGTGACCAGGAGATCTCACAAGCTGCCATCATGGCCTCAGAGGTCCCAACCGGAGGGAACTTGCAATGCCCTAGGGGAACATGTCCACAAGGAAAGTCATTTGTGAAGGGAAAGACGAAAGAGAGAGAAGAGGGAGAACGTGCAATCAAATTAACTCTAATGACATTGATATAGAGATCTGGAAGCACAGCCAACGACTCCATTAGAATAATGACTTTGGGTCTCTTCTGTCATCACCGAGGGTCTTTCCCCCCTCCCTCGCCACTGTATCTCGAGAGGGCCAGCAGTGACCACTGTGTGGGGAGACGGGCAGGGTGGCAGGGATGACAAGACATGCCACAGAGCAGCAAACCCTCTTTCTACCCTCCCAATAATCAGCCGTCGGTCCTTTGGTTGGCAGCTACAGGGAAGGATAGAAATCACATCACTACTCTATAATCAAAAGATATGGATGAAGGGGCACCTGGGAGGCTCAGTCGGTTAAGCGTCTGCCTTCAGTTCAGGTCATGATCTCACGGTTCATGGGTTCAAGCCCCACATCAGGCTCTCTGCTGTCTGTACAGAGCCTGCTTTAGAGCTTCTGCCCCCCCCCACCTTACCCCTTCCCAACTCTCTCCCTCTCTCTCTCTCTTTCTCAAAAATAAATAAATAAGTGAAACTTAAAGATTTTTGTAAAAGACATGGATGAAGGAGGCTGGCCCAGAGCCTCTGCCACCCCCCTCCTTTGGCCTGAGGTCCCATGACACTCCAGGGTGGACGCAGGCCCCTGTGCTCCATCTGCCCTACATGGACCATCCTGTCAGTTTCGTCCCCTGGCATTGTGCAGAGTGACAGCTCTGGTAGACACCCGCACATCTGTGAAGGCAGCTTCCTAAGACAACTCAGGGTGACACGAAAGATGTCCCGCAGAATTTCCCCAGATCCCCCAGGATGAAACCTATATCCCCTTTGTGTCTGCTTGTTTTTAATTATTTTTACTGGGATGAAATTCACATGAAGCAGACAATTTAATACACATACTGTGTTGTGCAGCCCTACCTCTGGCTAGTTCCAAAACATTTTCATCACCCCAAAAGGAAACCCCATACCTCTGCTCCCTCCTCTCAGCCTCTGGCAACCACCAATCTACTTCCTGTCTCTCTACACACTTACTACTCTGGACACTTTATAGAAAGAGAATCATACAATAGAGGACCCCTATGCCTGCCTCTTTCACTTAGCATCACGTTTTTGAGGTTCATCCCATGGCACCAATATCTGTAGTCCATTCCTTACTGTGGTTAAATAATAGTCCATCGTATGGATGTATCACAATTTGTTTACTCCTTTGTGTGTTGATGAATATTTGGGCTAAATATACATTTCTGACTGGACCCAGAGCTTGCAAAGCCACCTTCCCCTAGAATGAGTATGACAGCCCTTATTTCTCGGCTCTGTTCTGCCTCCACCCCGACTCCATGGAGTACTCCCTCCCCATCAGGTGGTCAGGCTGTCTTCAGCTGAGGAAGGTAAAGATGCCTTAACATGAGCCCTCCCTCTGGGCCTCTAGGAAAGAGGGGAAGATGACATCAGCAGACATCTGTCTTTAGTCCCTCTCAATGTCACAATCCCAAAGTCTCACTCAAGGAGAATTTGGACAACGTTATTGAGGTTGAACTACTGGACTTGGTGTATTTGATCCACCCAGGAAAGTCAGATAAGTGTGCGTGGAGTGGGTTACTGTTAAAACTGAGCCTGCCACACCCCAGAAGGCCATTCTATGGGCCAGGATTTGATTTCATCCAGTGTGTCCTCACTGAGCACCTGCTCCAAGCCGAGCACCATGATATGGCCAGGGATATATGAAGATCAAGGAGACATGGCTTGAGAGCTCTTGGTCTGGAAAAAGAATGTGCAGGAATAGCAGTAAGACAAGGAAGACAGACTCTGAGTCATTCAGTGGTCGGAGCCCAGAGGAGAGCTGTCTTCCAGCAGAGCTGGGAAGGGAAGGTTTCTGAGAAGATGTGACCTCAGAGACCCAAGGAGGGTAAGTACTGTTTGACCAGGACAAGAGCTTCCTGAGCAGACTTCCAGAGCAAAAGCATGAGAAGGCTATGGTTTGTTCCTGAGTGCTTTCCCCCACTGTGGCCACAATGGAGATGCCCCGGACAAGCAATGGGCGACCAGCTGGAGAGCCACACAACAGCGAGGGCCACTGGACTATGGAGGGCCCAGGGCATCAGGGTAAGCCATCTGTCCTAAAGTATCTGCAGGGGCGTGACCCGAAGAGGAAGGATCAGAAGGGGCAAAGGCTGGAGGCTGGGAGACTGAGTCGGAGACTGGCCATGGCCCTGCCCAAACCCGAGTCGCTGACCCAGCAGCACCGGCAGTATCCAGAGGCAGCAACCTTGCAGGAAGGTAGTGAGCAGACCCTGCAATCATTAGCATGGTAATNGCTGAGGGGGACTGGGGACTGGGAGGCTGGAGCCCTTGGCCCAGCCCCTCCACCCAGCACCGCTGCTGTCTGAATTTGGGCGGCCACAGGAAGTGTGGGAAGGAAGGACCTGTTTCAAGAAAAAAAATTTAAGAAGGGAAAGAACAAGGCATTCAAAATAAACTGCTGTGCCCCTCTTATGTCCAAACCAGGAAATCATCAAAGAGCAGTTTCCCTCAGAGTCCAGACATGGAAGGGGGGTCCTGTCCTGCATGACACTCTCCTTGCCATTCTGAGCCCAAGGAGAATCTCCCAAGTCAAAAGCCAGCTCCGAGCAGAAGGTGTCTCCAGCCGCTGGCGGGAACGGCCGGGTGCTCGCCAGCTCCTGCGGCTGCCGGCCCCGTGTCTTCCCTGACAGAGCGGGGCTGGACTGCCCAGGCAGGGTCCGGCCAAGCCGCCACCTCCTCCCTGTGCTGCCACTTGTCAGAGCCAGGCACGAGAGATGCCGGCCTCATCCCTAGCCTGAAAGCCCATTCGGGGCGCTGGAAGATGAATTATGTTTCATTTATATCAAAGAAGCAATCTCGGAGCCCATTTGTGATCAAATTTGCTGTCAGAGAAACTTTGCTTTATCTCATTACATCTGATATCTCTTGGCTTCTTGTCCTTGAGACTATTAAAGTTTAATGTCAAATTCAAGATGAAATGAAATCTTTGCTGTATCATCTCATCAGGACCCGAGTGTTCCCCCTTCCATCTAAAATTTTTTGACAACTAATTACAACGGGGGGTGGGGGGAAGGAATGAGAAGGACCCACTTCCCTTCCATCTGCTGAAAATGCCATCACTGGAAGGGGTTGCCGATCAGCAGGGTGGCCCTGTGGTGGCTGAGAGCAAGGAGAGGTGCCTGTCACCCTTCAGCTCCTCTCTGTCATTCCTTCACCCCGAACTCACCATCCCTGGAACCAATGACATCTGTTTCCGTCCCTGCTCTTACAAGGCAATCCTGCCCAGGGCACATGGCCATAGAGAAAGCCCTCTGATCTGGGAGGCAGATTGCACTTGATTCCAGGCTCTGCTACCTGCATGACCACGAGCAAGGAAACAGTCTCGGGCCTCAGTTTCCTCCACAGTAATATCCACATAGGCACCAGGAAGGCAAGTGGCTAACTGAACAGCTATGCATTTCAACCACAGGGGTAGAGGTGTGTGCAAAGAGAAGAGTGTGAGAATTACACAAAGAGCAGAACACCAAGTCTGCGGGCCTTATTTCTCACGATGACACAGAGACAAGTTAATTTCTGGGGTTTATGATTGCCTCTGAAGATGAAAAGTGCCCACAGCAAACAGCCTTTAGACTGGGAATATGCTTTCCCAGGAATAGAGTTGGTGTACTGATTAATAATGCTGATTGAGATGCACCCCTACAATACAGAGCTCTCCGAAGGCCCAGGGATAGACAGATCAGAATTCCTAAAGAGCATGTGCTTCAAAAGATGGGGGCTAAGGGGGTAGGTGGGGAGAAGGAAAGTTTAAAAAAAGCAGTCTATTACAAATGTATTAAGAAGTTCATTTATGCAACAAATATCTATTAAGCATGCCTGATGTGTGCTTCTACCTGTTCTAGGCACTAGGGACTCAGCAGTTAATAAGAAAGACAAAAACCCTTGACCCCACAGAGCCTAAACACTGGTGGAAGGAGGACACACAATAAATGTGATAGAGAAGCAATTAAGTAATTACTCATTTAAACAAATCTACAAATTCTTAAAGTAGAGAGCGTCCAAGAATGATATGGATGCTGGCATGTCAAGAGAGCTCAAATCCTGGCTCTGCCCCGACTAGCTATGTGACCGTGGTAGGTTTGTTGGCTTTTAAGGCCTTTGCTTCCTCATCCATAAAACAGGGACCATGATGGTACCTACCTCTTTGAGTTAAGTGAGCGGGTTTGCATGAAACGCCCGGCACATAGAAAGGCTCCATATCTACTGGCACAATCATCTGGGACGGCTTTCTGGAGAAGCTGAGCTCTGACCAGCAGGCTCTCGGGCCCCCTATGCCTAGAGAAGGAGAGCAGCTGGCTTACATGAAGTAGAGGCCACAGCTCAGCAGAAGGTCCCAACTGTCTTTCAAATAGCTACTCTGCTGGAAGAAATCTGGAATTACTCTGATGCACTCAGCCAAGCTAGGATCCTGCTTCTTAATAAATGATTTCTTGGTCTTCTTTATTTGCCCTTCTCTCTGCCTAACTATATTCAGGAGAAGTTCAGCATGAGCGCCGAACTTTGGCTTTCTACCAAATGCCAGGACTTCTACAGTTTTCTTCAGAGGAACCAGAGAGTATCGTGAAGCCCAGTCTAAAATCTAAGTCTCTAAAAGTAAGCATGAAGACCGCAGTTTATTCCTCACCCCTTCTGTTCTCTGGGGGAGAGGGGAATAATAATCCAAAATGTTGGTAGGTATTGTTTTTGAAATCAGATCATCCGCATGCCAGAGCCAACACTCATCTTTCCCTATGAAGTAGATACCACACCCACCCACCCCATCATCAAGGGCAGTAACTACCAGAAATCTTAAATGATGACCCCAGGTAGCCCAGCTGGCTGGCGACACAGCAAAGACATAGACTCTATCTGCTGGCTTCAAATGCCATAATCTAACCACATATGGTATTGACTCATTCTCTGAATGACACATTCCGGTACAAGGTGTGACATAAGCCAGGAGACTGCTTTCTTTAAACAAACACTCCAGGGTTTACACATCCAAGTTGATGTTGTCCCTTGTAAGGTAGTACTTTGGGAAGCTCTGCATTTATGCCAGTGATGTTGCCATTCACTGTTTTTTGTTTAAGTTTTGGTTTTTGCAGTTTTGTATGCATGCTTTCCTTTCATTACTGTGAATCTGCTCCAAGACAGTAAACCTTTAATGCTTTGAGGGTAGATTCGATTTCTGGAAAAAGACCAAACTTATTTGGAGCCAAATCTTGCCAATAAGGTAGACAAATCGTTTATATTAAATTTAAAAACAAAACAAAAACAAAACAAAACAGCTATGTGCCTGGGGCTCAAAAAATATGTGTTGACTAGCAATGACAACAAAATGAAAATTAAATACAAATTGTTTGAGTCTAAGGAAAAGAGACTAGGTTTATTCTTTGGCTCATAAGCCTTCTCTGAAAGTAATTCCAGAAAAGAAATTCCGAAATATTTTGAACAGTGGTGAGGTCATTGGAACAATAGCAACATAACAAAGGGGGTTAGGCTAGGGGGACTATGGTTATGGAAGCTCTGGACTTCAGTCGACAACTAAGAGGTCCCAAGCACATGCAAGTCAAGTTCTAGACACTGTGTGTGACTGAACGAGAACAAATTTCTCAAGGAGTTTCCAATCCGTTGCTGGAGGGAAGCAGGAAAGATGCCTATAGAAAAGCAATAAATACCCATGATACAAAGCAGACCATAAGACGTTCCAGAAGGACTGGGGGAGGTATCCAAGGGAGGCAGGGAGACTTCTGGCTGTGGGGTCGGAAAGAGGCTTTGTGGGGGAGGCAGCATTGAGCTGGGCCTCAAAGCGACGCTTCCCAATCTTTTCACAACATGGCACACACAGAAAACGGTAGCAGCCAGCTGATTCACTGCTGCCCGGGGGCTGAGGAGAATGAATACCCTCACAACGCATGAGTTGGGCAGACCTGCCTTGAAGAAGGAACAGAACTTCAGCAAGCGGGTTGGGAGAAAAGATGTTTGCAAGTTCACGGGCACAGGCCAGAGAGGAATTAAGAGTTGGGTGTGTTCTGACAGCATGCTAATATCCTGTTGGCAGAAGGGCAGAAACCAAAGTGGGGGTTGATGAGGTTTTTTGGGGGGTGACACTGGGGTTTGTGGGGTCTGGAGCTGATGACCAAGAAAGAATTCTTGAAGATGTCTTTGGTACAAAAAGGTGATTTTATTGAGGCACGGGGACAGGACCCGTGGGCAGGAAGAGCTGCCTGGGACCATGAGAAGAGACTGGTTTTATACTATGGGGTTGGGGGTGAGGTAAAGTCTAGGGGAAGTTTCCAGTGAGGTTTTCATATGCTAAGGAAGACTCACAGGATACTGGAGGCCTAGCTATTGTCAAGCTAAGGTGGTTTTTCCCTCTAGCAAAGCATTAATGTTAAGACAGTAATGAGCTCCTGGAGAAACATTCTACTCTGCCAGCCTCCAGTAGTGGTCAATGGGCTGCAGGGTATAAGGAAATATAGTTCTATCTGCCATTTCCTTCTGCCTTCGTTTCCCACATCACTATGGAGGGGGGATGGAGACTTAGGTCCTACAGGACTGTGATCTCTATCAGTTAACCATTTGTGTTTCCCCTTTCCTTTGTTTTTGGGCAGCCTGGAGTGCCTGAGGAATGTCACACAGACCCCACCTGCCGGGGTGGGGGGGTGGGGGTGGGAGAAGAGGGGTACACATGTTTGTGGCTGTCAGCTTGCCTTACACTCCCTCATCAGGGGTGAGGGAGTTAAGACCAGGAAGCAGGTTGAGGCCAATGAATTGGGGGCCTTAAGTGTCAGGCTCTTCTTGAGTTTGGAAGTGATTCCACAAGCGACAAGATCTATGCAGAATAACTGAAGGGCAGCTGAGCAGTGGGTTTGGGGGCAGGGGGGAGGGGAGGGAAGAGACCCTCACACTTCCTATGGTTTACTTAAAAACAGCCATAAGTAATAAACTTTAAACAAATAGACAAATCCCCAAAGCTAGGATTCAGGCCTTTCTCCTGTTTGGAGCTTAGCAGTGTGCCCTGCTTGTAGAAAAAGGCCCAGTGGATTCAGAAATTAGATGAAAACCTCCAATCCCCAGTTAAAAAAAAAAGGGGGGAAAAAATGCTGTGAAGCTGAAAAGTAAACAGCTGTGTTTCCTCAGGAGCCCAGGGTCCCCAGGAACGAAAACCAGGCAGATTCCTTCATGCATCTTGTGTCTCTCTCCTTGGTACCTTGAGTCACCATTGCTGTGGTCCACCTTGACTGAAAGGAGTATAAACACACACAGGACTTGTAACCAAGCGAAGAACCACCCTGTGGTGGCACCAGACTGCCCTAGGGCTGGGGGACAGTACTCTAAAGATGGCTGCCAGCGTCGCTATGGAAACTTAATTCCCCACTAGAAGCAAATCCCATTCTAAAGGCCAAGGATGGCCATGTTAGGTCAAGAGTGAAACATGAACTGGGGGACAGGATTGCTTTTCAAGAGAACCAGACAATTAATTTAGCAGAGGAACCACCCTACAAAGAGAAAATTGCAGATACCTAATGTAAGGGATCTTTATTCTGTTCAAGAGCAGTTTCTAAGAATGCCTGCAAGGGATATGGTGCCAGGGAACATTCTCTGTTTCATCAGAGGAGAAGTTTACATGGTGGCCGGAGGGACGGAGGTGAGAGGTCAGGAAGAACTTCCCCGGCAGAAGGGTTGTAAGACACCGATCTGTGTTCCTGAGGACAGTTGTGAATCTGCTTCTCTAGGAATCCCAAAGAAAACTAAAATTAGGTACATGTACCGGGTGGTTTGGGTTAATGCCTTCCAACCTTATGCTAGTCTAAAATCTTTGGAAGAGTCCAAAACTCCATTTCCATAGGTGGAACCCTAACTCAAGATTAGGGCCCATGATGTCTCCACTCCCCCAACATCACTGCCTGCGCACGCGGTAAAACACGTGGGTGAGTGCGTGTGAGCTCAACCACAAGTAGAAAGCAGCTGCCTAAAAAGGCAGGCGTGGACACCCCATTCCTATCCTGGACACTGTCTTCTTTCTCTCTCCTGCATCACCCTCCAGCACCCAGTGCGGGGCATATGAAGAGAAGTGATGATTCAGTCTTGCAAACATTAATTAGACCGCTATTATATCTGAGGCACTGTGTTAGATGCCGCAGGGAAAATAAAGAACTTGTCTGAAAGGAAGCTCAGTGACACATAAAAAGGTAGCAGGTCACTTTAGGGGCCTCGTCATAGAAAGTGCAAAGCACATTAGGGGCTCTGAAAGGGGAAGCTCTTTCCTTGCTAGGCTGACCAGAGAAGGCAGAAAGAAAATATGTTTTTTTAATGATGGTTAAAAAAACCACATAACATAACATTTACCATCTTAAACATTTTTAAGTGTATAATTCAGTAGTTTAGTACATTTACACAGCTGTGCAACACATCTCCAAAACTCTTCATCCTGCAAAATAAGCCTTTACCCATTAAGCAACAGCTCCCCATTCTCTGTCTCCCCAGCCTCTGGTAACCCCCATTCCACTGTTGTCTCCGGGAATTTGACGACCTTAGATACCTTACAAAAATGGAATCACACAGCGCTTGACTTTTTGTGACGGGCTTATTCTGCTGAGCACAATGTTCTCAAGGTTCATTCAAGTTATAGCAAGTATCAGAATTTCTTTCCTTTTTAAGGCTGAATAATATTCTATTGTGTGGAATAACCTCATTTTTTAAATCTATTCATCCACCAATTGATGTTTGGCTTCTTTCCCCTCCTTGGAAATGGCGAATAATGCTGCTATGGACGTGGGTATGCAAATAGCTCTTTGAGAACCAGCTTTCAATTCTTTCAGATGTACACCCAGAAGGAAAATTGCTGGATCCTATGGTAGTTCTAGTTTGTTTATTTGTTTGTTTATTTGTTTATTTATTTATTTATTTGTCTGGGAACCACCACACCATTTTCCATAGCCACTGTGCCATTTTCCAATGGCACTAAAAGCACATGAGGGTTTCAAATTCTCCAAATTCTCCTCAACACACGCCATTTCCTGCATTTTTAAGAGTGGCCATCCTAATGGATGTGAGGTGATACCTCATCGTGGTTTTGATTTCTTCAGTCATCTCTTCAATAATTAACTATGTTGAGCATCTTTTCGTGTGGCTGGTGGCCATCTGTATATCATCTATTCAAGTATTTGGCCCATTTTTCAATCAGGGTATTCAGGGCTTTGTTATTGTTTTTGTTGTTGTTAGAGGCAGAACATCTGGAGTGGAGTTTGAAGAGAGAACGATATCTGGGCACGCAACGGGGAGGCGTCAGGAGTCAGACGGCCCAGGCAGAAAGCCCCAAGGAAGGTGGAGCTGGCATGCTGCGCTGACCAGACGGGCAATGGGTATGGGCCGAGTCTCCAGACCAAGATCCCGAGGCAATTCGCCGGGCATCTGGAGGAGCCGAGGGCCACACACACACGTCCCCTTAGCTAAAGAAAATCTCAGCAGTTAAATGGGACCGGCTTCCTTGTTACTGGTGTTCTCAAGCATGTCTCTCTGGGAAGGGGGCTCTTGACTCCACCCTCGCTTCCAGTGCCTTCCATTCCTAGTGTTATTTTGAGCTTCCAAGTGACCGGCACCTTGGCCCTCTCCCTTCCTCCCACCGGCCTGCTGGGCTGGAGCAAGAGCCCCCAGAGAAGCTGAGGCCAAGGCAGGGACATCCAGGGGGGTACCAGGATCAGCCTGGTGTGCTCCTGAGACAGCACGCGGGACACTGGGCTGCACCCCATCCCCCTCTCAGGCTACCTCTCCTGCCAGCGCATGGGGTCCTCTGCCTTCACTGGAAGCAGGAGCGAGCCCGATCTGTCAGCACCGAGATGCCCTCTGAGAGCTGGCTCCCCCATGCTGCCCAGACCAAACACATGGCTACACTTTCTGTGGAGCGTTCGTTGCGTGGGCAAACGCCCCCCACATGCCGCTATGAAGTAGGAGACAGAAAAAGTATTGCTGCCTGAGCTTCCTATTGAAAGGCAGATAAAGAGTCAGAGAGAGAGAAAAGGACGGTGAGGTGATACACCTCAAATATTAATCGCGGTTGCTTCTGGGTCGTAGAATATGGATGAATTTTTTTTTTCTTTGTGCTTTTCTGTATTTTCCAAATTTTTGACCATGAATATGTATTACTTTTGTAATCAGAGAAAGGACAGCACATGGTAATTTTAAAAAGCCTTTGTTGGGCTTCATGCCCACTTGGGCTTGGTGCTCTTACAGATTACACACAAAAAACTGTAGAGTCTTTGCCCCTTGGAACTCATCCCAGATGCACCTGCTGGTCCTCCCAGAGGGGCTGAGGACATGTCCTGGGGTACCGTGGGACAGCCCTTGTCGCCAGACCAGTGAGGGAAGAGAAGGCCTGGTGCAGTGGATGGCCCCAGGGCAGGATGAAACATGACCAGTCTATAAGGGAAGTGGGCACTCCCTGGGAACAGGGGCCATTACTCCTCAGACCACCCCAGAACACCCTCAGCCTGCCTGAAGGAAGAGGTGATGGCAGGGAGCTCTTAGAAGCCAGGGGACAGCATCCATCTACAACGGGCCAGGGAAGGCCTCACTGGGGTGTGCACGGCTGCTCCCAACAGGGCCTGGCTCTCCACAGCTCGGCCCTCCCTCACGACAGAAATTACATTTTCAAGGACCAACTCTCTCCCCATCTAGATGGACTTAGTAAGGGCATCTAGATGGACTTAGTAAGGGTAACCAGAATGAGTTCAGCCAGACGGAGGGGGGACTGAGAGACAGTATCTTGATTTGAATCAGTGGTACCAAAAAATGGCTGGTCTCTGGATTCTAATATCAGCCATTTCCCTTCCTCCCCCAGGAGGGGAAGCATCATAGGTCCTAAAGATAGCCCTGTGAGAGAAAGGGGTCTGTGAGGCAGCACCAGACAGGGGTGCAGATAGAGTCCTCCCTCTGCACTGCCTCTTGGAAGATAAGGCTGGGCTGCTGCCTGTTTTTATGCATGAGAGATGAAAGTTGTACCTATGATCCTTTGATTGATAGAGCATTTCTCCATCCTCAGGGCCTTTGTGCAATACATCTTATTAGGTAGGAGGGGAAACCGAGGCTCAGAGGAAAAAGCAGCATGCCCAAGGCCATGGAGTGGTGCAGCGAAGACTGCAGACTAGAGCTCTGGATCCATAATCACACCTGTCTCCCCCAGTACCTGCTGAGTAACTTAACTCATGTCCACTTGCCTCTCTGAGCTCCAGGCCTGTCTACCAGGGAGAGGGGTTTTCTGTGTTCTGGGACCCACTGTCTGAGAGTCCAAACTCCCACTCAGCCCTCACTCCTGTGGGCTGAGTTCTAGCACTGCCCCGCCGCCTACAAAGTTTCCAGTCTTATCATGTCAAGCTTGCACACAGCCATTCCTTAGGAGCCAAAAGATGCCATTACTGAGGGGGAAATCTCTGATCGGGGTCCTGGGTGTCTACAAGCCGGATAAGACAACTGTACCACCACTCACCACAAGCCTTCTCAGAGCCTCAGTTTACACAAGATGCCATTGTTAAGATTAGAATACGATGCCCCCTCTTGCCAGATGAATTAGGACACAAGGCCTCCGATGCCCAAGTGAGCCCCTAGGGTCTGTGGATTTCAGTTCTCACTCAGCCTAGGGTGAGGAGCCACTGTGCAAGGCATGCTTATGGGCCTCATCCCCAAGGATCTAAAAGGCCCACCCTCTTTCTCCCAACCTCTACTTCCCACCATGCCCCCTACACACACACACACACACATACACACACACACACACACACTCAATTTTCTCTCAAGCTCCCTATCTGGTGATCACAAAGGCTCCCCATCCCACACGCCGCCCCTGCCAGCGGTCTGGATTGGATTTCTAACTCCCTATGTACAGCTGATGAGGTCTCATTCCCAGGAGGAACCAAGCATTTTCCTCGTCCTCTGCCCACCCCCACCACCCCCTTCGGAGAGCTCCTTTATGCTCTATTTTTAGTTTCTTGATTGCAAGTGAGAAGTCAGAATCAGAGTGTGCCAGGGAAATTGCGCAGTAACCAACCTGGAGAAATGGACAGCAACTGGGGAGGGAGGAGGGGCTCAGGATGGAGGTGGAGAGGGGGCATCTGGACGGCACCGCATCTCAAGGTACAGGGAGTTGGAACCCAGGGTGTGTTATCTGCCCCTCCTCCAGACAAGCATGGAAAGGTAGCTTCGGGAAAGCCACAGAGCCAGAAGGGCAGCTAGAGGCCGCCAGCCCAGCCCCTCCTCTCCAGGGATGGAAACTGAGTCACGCAGCTGGGCAGGGCGGGGCCTCCAGGAGCCGCCTGATTCGGAGGCTCCGCTTTCTTGGCGCCGCACCAGGAGATCCCACCGCTTGGCTTTGAGGCTCATCCTCAAAGCGGGTGCCATGTGCGTGCCAGCGCGGGAGGGACAACTCCCCGGCCCTCCCGGGCCCTCCCGGGCCAGCACCGGCCGGATCCAGCCCCGCAGCCCTCTGGGCCGCCGCAGGTGCTCGCCTGCCCTTGCGGNAGATGCGCCGCCGCTGCGCGGGGGACGCGCACGCGGAGACGCAGAGAAGACGCCGGGCAGGGAGCTCTTCCCGGACGTGCCGCCGCACTCCGTAAATGAATGAACTGGCAGTTCCAAAACGGCGGCGCAATTNTCACCCGCTCCTCCCTCCCCACATTCCCCTCCCTCCCCAAAGAGACATTTAAATAAATAAAACAAAATTCAAATGAGGACACTAAATCTCCCCGGCGTTTAATTGATGATCATTATGCTTGGGAACCTAAACTCTTTTAATTTCACTGCGGTGCAGGGAGATGAATTATAGAATTACAGTCGCCAATTATCAATCACGCCTTTGCTCTGCGGCTCTTGGCCGCCCAGCCGCCCAGCCCTCCCTCCCACAGGCCAGGGGTTGTGGGGGCGGGATAATAGCTGTGGAATTATGAGCTCAGCCCGGAGACCGGCAAACTCCAGGTTTCGGGGTGCCCGTGTCTCCCTCCTTCTCTCTCTCTCCGCTATCACCCCATTTCTAGCGCACCACCTTTTCCAGTTAAAAAAAAAGAAATAAAAGAAAACAGCAGAGAAAAGAAAACCTTTTTCATTTAGAGCTTGGCGTTTAATTCATTTTGTTCAGGGTAAGATGTACTTGTAGCTTCGTCCCCACACTGGGCAGGATTCCAACTGCGACTTCTGCCCCAGCCCAGGCAGCTGCTGTCAGGCCCGCTCAGGGGGGATTTAAAGGGGCTCCCAGGCAGGTTTAGGAGTGCTGCCCCAGTGCTGGGCTGCGAAGCCTGGGCTCCCCCCCACTCCCGGGACCGACTGCATTGCCCTCTCCTTCCCAGCCTCCTTTACAGTGAAAATAATAATAATAATTTGAATAATAATTTCCACCAAAGCTGTGGATGATTTGCATTTGTATAGAGCTCTGCAATTTACAAAGTGCTTTCATGTGCATTATCTCATTTGATCCTCCCAATAATCCTGAGAGAGGTCTGTAGAGCAGGTATTTCTGTTATTCAAACGTTTATTCATTCATTCAACTAACATTTATTGAGTTTCTACTTTGTGCCAGACCCTGGGGATACAAAGGCAAGAAAAAAGGAGGCCTCTGATCTCAAAGAATTCGGTCTATTGGGGAGACCTACGAAGTGAACAGAAAATTATAAGGCCTAGGTGGCCAAGTGTCCCCTGCACAGGATACACAGCTGAGTGACAGGGCCAGGGTGGGGCTCAAACCTGCTGCACTAAGCTCCAAGTATGTGCTTGCCCCCAACACACACACACACACACACACACACACACACACGTGATTATATTGCTACTGCTGTCTTCATCTGGTCCACTGTTTTTAAGTACCCATATAAATCTCTCTAGCCTTGGGACCCCCAAAATTATCCTCATTGGTAAACCATTGTGGGCCAGGAGAAAAAAGCATGGGAGCCTCTGACACCAAACCTCTCAAGGCCAAGTGTACTCTGCAGCCCGGAGAGATGAGGGCTGTGAATGGAGCCAGATCCCTGTCCTCACTGGGCCCCTGATTCCTGGGCTTCCTTCCTGTGAGGTGCTGTGTGGAAGCTTCTGGTCAACTTTTCACGGTGGATTGATTGTTTGGCTGATGGGTTGGTTGGTTGTAGTGCTCTGTTTCATTGCAAAAAGGATTTGAGGTGGACCAAGAAAGCGCATTCTTTCCCAGAGGGGTGGAAGGTGTGAGTGGGGCTGGCCAGGAGTCATTGATATAGTCACTCAACTATCCCATCCCCAGGCTTCGTCTTCAGATGGAGATCCAGTGCTCACCATCTGACCCTGGTCCATGGCTTCTTAATCATCCAGGAGCCCTGACTGCAGGGGCAGAAGGAGTGGAATTAGCCTTGGCCAGATGGCTTAGCTCAGACCCCCAAAAGAGGCCAGGTCCTCAGATTCCCTGTTGGTGACTGATGCAAGGGAGCACGGAGCCAGGAGTCACTTTCAAAACAGTGTCTTTGCCTTTTTGCAGGGCTAAATATCTCTAAGAGGAGGCCCTTCAGGGATCACAGCCTGGGTCAGAGCCCAGCAGTCGGCCCGGCCAAAGCCAGGACAACTCTATCCTGTCACCAGCTGGCTTCCCCGGGCTCTGGGCCACTGGCCTCCAGCCACGGGCCAGGCACCCAGCCATACCTGGAGCCAAGCAGCGCTGCCATGGAGAGCTCTGTAACATTCTCCTCGGCCTTGGAAGGCTGGGATGGCACCAAGACACCCGTTAGAAATTACATCTCCATCCTTAAGTGCAGAGAGCATCCCAACCTCTCCCTGGTCCCGAGCACTGCCTTCTTTCCAAGCCGCATCCCATCTCGCCCCCATGGGGCAAGGGAAGGGAAAGCGTGCCTTTCAGTTCCGTAGCCTCCTGCCCCGCCAGCCTCCGCCACCACACACCATTTTGCTCCCAAGCTGAACTCCGTTCCTTTGTATCTCTCCAAGCTCTGCCTCTTGTGCTCCATCCCCAGCCCTCGCTCTACCCTGCCGTGCAAACATCCCTCAGCCTTCAAAATTCCAACTGCCACCTCCTCTGGGAAGTCTTCCTGACTCTCTCCCATCACCACCAAACCAGAGTTCGCCTCCCCTTCTCCAGGCCTCCTGGGTCCTGCACAGGCTTCCGTTAGCCCCCTTCTCACACACTGTAGGGCAATTTGTGTGCCCATTATGCTGCTCCTCCTCTGTGCTGTGAGCACCCCGAAGGTAAGGATCGCCTGGTCATTATTGTACCCTTGTGCCTTGCCCATAGTAGGGCACCAGCTCACAGGTACAGAACCCAACTGGAGCCCAATTCATCCCAGGTTGCCCAGGACTCACCCACTTTTAGCACTGGAAGTCCTACACCCCAGCGAACCCCACAGTTTTCTGCAGTTGGAGCCAGCTGGTGGCCCTACTCTGCGCCTGCTCACTGGGAACTGAGAGCTGCGGTCCTCAAACACTGTGAGGCCTGATTTCAAGGCCGGGTTATCCAAGTCTGTGATATCTGCAGGGACTGGTCAGACACAGCTCGGCTGCCCAGCCTCTGGGCGGGGCCTCCATGTCCAGATCTAAGCATTCAGAGAGTTCCTGAATGGATTCATATGATTTGGACTTTTTAGAACCCGACCACCCAGGGATCATCTAGGATGGGGAAACTGAGGCCTGGAGAAATGGCATGGCCTACCCGAGACAGCCCTGGAGGACAGGGAGACACTGTGGGTAATAAGTGGCAGCAGACTGGGAGTCCTAGACCTTCCAGCCCTGGCTCTACTGGCACACGGGCTGCCAGGCTGAACCTATGCCTTTGCCTCTGAGACACAGCACATTCCAGAGGACCAGCTCCCATCTGCCTCCTACCCCAAGTAGGGAGGTGCAGGCTAGCGCCTCCAGGGTCCTGGGCTCTGGGGCACAAGGTTTACGTTCAACATAGTATTTAATCTCCCCGACAAGTCCCTGCCATTTTACATACGAGAAAACTGAAACCTGGAGGGGTCAAAGAATTTTCCGGAGCTCACCCAGCTAACAATGGCAAGGCTGGGTCACAAACCAGCTTTCTCTGGCACCAAAGCCCAAACCCCTTCCACTCCATCACCAGGGCCCTGTCTCTGTGGCCCAGGCTCCTCCAAATCTAACTTCCTCTGGATCTCAAGGCAGCAGACGTCAGTCAGGTCTGCCATTGCTGCTGGGTCAAGTGCTCCAGAGAAGGAGAGCCTGAGCCGCACCTGGCAGAGGACATCCACCCCAGGAAAGAGTCGGGCACGGCACAGCCCGGAAGGGTGGCGCTTCACTGAAACCCTGATCTCAGGGCCAGAACAAAGGGAGGTAGCTGGTGAACAATTAAAGCTGTCTTTGTTCAAAATGACAGGTTGAGAAATATTGCTGGGGAGAAAAATATCGAAGAGGCAGACAAGGAACAGAGCAGTCTTTGCGGGGGATTGGATGGCATCAAGGAGGGATACACAGGTCAAGGTGTCCCGGAGGTGAGCCTCCAAATGCCTGCTGATCTCCAACCAGTTCTCCAACAGCTACCTTGGATGCTACATGTCTGCATGAATTAGACACAGGCCCGCTGCCCGAAGGAGCCCCCACCCACTGGAGGAGCAGGGACCCACCCACCCTCATCCCTGGGGGTCTTGTCTTTCTATAGCCAACTGTGCAAGCAGCAAGCAAGGGATGAATGTTTGCTTCGGGCTGGGCCACAGAATGGTCTTTCCGAAGCTCCCAGCCTCGAGCCAGCAGGTGGTCAGAGGCTTCCTCAAAGGGCTGCTGCCCGGACCCTGGTCCTGCCCGCACTAGCCTGGTGGCCCTACTGCTTAACGTCACCCGCTTCAGTGAATACGGGGTGGTGGCAGCTGGTGGCAAGGACAGGGGACCCTATGGACAGACGGGGCTCCTCTCTAGTTGTAAGCAAGCTTCACAGGTGACAGATGAGCTCATTAACCTCAGGAACCAGGAGCCTGGCCACACCCCCATGTTGCCCATCCCCCACTCCTCCCAAGCTATCTTTCTGGCCCAGACCCCGTATCAGTATCATCCTTACAGCCTCAAATAGCTGCGTTTCTGAAATGTAAAGTGTGGTTTCTCCTTTAATTACAAAAATAACAGCTGACAAACACGTGCCAAAGGCCCCCTCTTTTCCTCCTGAGCTAACAGCCCCATTAGGACAGATCGTGTTACCTTCCGTGCCCTCTCCATATATTTTACGGAACAGCCTCAAAAGTGCTCTGCGGCTCGTTCTCCCTCCTCCCCCTCCTCTCTTTTTCAAGGCGATGGCTTTGTGAAAGCTGAGGGGAAAAATAAAGCCTTTTACTAAAATGTCACTCTGGGAAAAGGGGGGGAAATTTTCTAATAGGGCCATCGAAGGCTTGCCTTTTTTTTTTTTTTAAGTGTGATAAATTTGGCCTGTCTTAAAAAGACAGCTCAGTGTTGCTTATCAACCGTGATTTGACCAGATAGCCGTTTCAAAAAAAACAGACACTGGTCTTTTTATAATAAATGAAAGCAATAAAACCAAGAGCTGGGCCAGAACTATAATTAAGAATCAGGAGCTGAAAACAGTGGGTGTGTCCATGGAGGGCTGAGTCCAGTCTTTGGGTGGGAAGAGTGGGCCAGACCCTCGGGGAGCTACACCCCACCCCACCGGAAGGGGAGGGCGACTCCTCTGGCGCCGGGTCAGGACGGTGCCCCTGACGTCCCCACCCTTCCCTTCTCTTTCTCTCTCATTTTGGGAGAGCTCCTTCCCTGGACAGATGGGCCTGAGTGCAGAGAGAAGGGGGCCAGGGAGGGGCTCATCACCCACCCCCAAAGCCAAATCAAATGCCTATTTGAAATTCAGCCAGAAATCCCCCTCCTTGCTCTGTCTGCACAATAAACACCCCAGACTCGGCTACTCCTAAAGAGCTATCTGTTTAACACAATCTCCATCTCAAGCGGCTGTTTTGCATTTCCTTTTGGCTTTATTAAAACTGATTTTCTATTTGCACTATAAAAACTGATCTGATTAAATTTCCATTTTTCCCCAAAGAAAAGACTCTCTTCTCTCTCCCTCTCTCTCTCCTTCTCTCCCTGCTTTTTCTCTCCCTTCTGTCTCTACTTGCCTTCCTGTCTTTTCTCCCTCCCACTCTCCCTCTCCACTTCTTTTTGCTCTTCCCAAACAAATAATTCTTGATTATTCTCCTTCATCCCTCTCTCATCCCCCCCACAGGGTCCCCATGGCAGTTGCCATGGGGACAGTCATGGATAATGTTCCTTGGGAAGGGAGCAGGAGGGAGCGCCACCCTGAGACTCTGTAGAGAAGAGAATGAGGAGGACTCTTTGGGGGGTGGGGGGGTCATGAGTGAGACTTCAGCCACCTCCCACACACCCCGTATGAGGGGCCTCATACTCAGGGGGGCCCACGTGGCTGGATGGTATCAGGGCTGCGTACCAGCTCTGTGTGCCAGGATTCTAACAAAGCCAAGGTTGTGGGTTCCATTTTCCCATTGGCCACTTGGCTGCTTCATTGTGCTCAGGGCCCCAGTGTGAACTTCCCACCCTGACTAAGCTGTGTGTGACACAGGCCGCTGGAGGATGGGTCAAGAAGAGTGCAGGCAACAGTATGCAAACCCACCTGCGCAGCTTGAATAAACAGACAGCACCTTTCCTTTCGCATGTTTACTTACCTCTCCTTCCTGGCAATAGAGATCGCCATGTCTTTTGCATCTCCGTGTAATGATAATGACAGCTATCACTCATTAAAGACTCACTGTGGTATGCTCTGGGCCCTAGCAGGTCACACACAATCTTTGTCATTCTTATGTCCATCCCCTGAGGGAGATGCCATCTCAGAGAGCTTAAGGAATTGGCTAATGGAAAGAGGCAAACCCAGGTGTGCCACCTCAGAGCCTTTCTTATTTTTTTAATTTTTTTTTTTTTTAGTTTATTTTGAGAGAGAGCGAGCATGGGAGGGGCGAGAGAGAGAGAGGGAGAATCCCAAGCAGGCTCTAAACTGTCAGTCTGGGGCTCAATGCGGGGCTCGAACTCACAAATGGTGAGATCATGACCTGAGTCAGATGCTTTAAGACTGAGCCACCCAGGTGCCTCACCAGAGCCTGTGTTTCTACCACTGCATGATACTGCCTCGTGAAAAGAAAGGACTCCTTGTTAAAGACAAACCCAAAGTGCCCAGGGGTTTGGCAGAGAAGAGTTCAGGAAGCAGCATGTTGGACTAGAGGGTGGGCTAACAAAGTAGTTCACCTCGCCCCTTCTAAGCCCCCCCCACAGTGTCCTGCCTCACTGGGATTCCCCTGTCTCCATGCACATAAAACTCCAGCCAAAGCTTAGACTCACATCCCTGCACCATGACACAGCTGAGGCAGGGCACAACAAATATAAGTGGCAAGTACCACCTGGTTTCCCACTGCACCTGAGCACCTGTGCATGCATTCTCATTAATCAATGGATGAATGAATGGATGGACGAATGGATGGATGGATGGATGGATGACGGATGGATGAAGAGCTTTAGACAAAGTCAAGAGGCACAGATTAAGTTTCCTACACAGCTGGGGCTATCCACTCGGTGCTGGATTCTAGTCTAAGAGGCCATCACTATAACTGACTCAGGTGGGGTGGCAGGTACTGACTTGCACACAAGGAAAGGTGTCACCTGTCAGATGAGACCCTGTTTCCCCACACTCAGAGGTGGCTTTCCACACCAGAGCTGCCCAGTGTAGTATCTTCCCCATACCTGAACTATACCATGCATAGGAGCGTACACGGACATTTGTAACAGTTAATCCATGGTTACTTCCCTCTCTGGGTCTGAGTCAAAGGATTCAGACCCAACACCTCCCCTCAGGCCAGGCTCAGCTCCCATCTCCACACTGCGGCTCACTGTGGCCTCCAGCGTCAGGCGTTCTCTTTCAACCACCACTGGCTACCCACGGACCTTGAGCCAGACCCAGAGACCCACTGGGATGCAGAGCAGCAGAAGAGGTGAGTTATGCTCCAAAGCACCTTGATACAGGGAACATGGAGGAGACGCAGGGAGGAGCCTGGCTACCAGGGAAGAGTGCTGAGGTCACCCAGCAGGGGAGAGAGAGACCATCTGTTGGGAGGGAGGGGTAAGGCTTTATGGACGAGAGGTCTGTGAATCCCCGATCCTGAAGGATGGTTATGATCTTGACATTCAGAAATGCAGAGAAGGCTCTTCCAAGAGGAGGGCTGCCTGAGCAATAACTGCAGGAAAGCATGGGAGTTGCAGGCCATCCCATTTGCCCAGGACACAGCATGAGCAGCGGGGCACCGGGAAGGAAAAGCAAAGGTGGGCTGGGACCAGAACGTGGAACGCTTGCCTACCACAGAGCACGGGGGGTCCCTGAAAGCCCGGTGCCTTTCTCTTTCATCCCCATAGTGCAAATCCTCCTTGCCCCTTCAGTGTGCAATTGAAGGCACACTTCCTCCAGGAAGCCTTTGCTGATCTCCCCAGGAGAGCTCTCTCTCTGCAGCTGAATGCACCTGCCCTTACACTCATTACCACTTGCCTGACATTTAAGCCTTCCTAAGTACCAGCCTTGCAGAGCTGCTCGGTCATCAGCAGCTCATTACACAGGTGCTGTTCCCTCTGAACTGCCCTTCCTGCCCCACCAACCGCCAGCTTCTGGGGGCCGATTGACATGTGCTCATCCTCAGAGGCCGGCATAGCCATTCCCGTCTCCAGGAAGCCCTCCCTAACCTAAGCCTCTCATCTCTGCGCCTGCCCCCCTCCCTCCCGGCAGAATCTTGAGCTTCCTGCCTCCATTTCCCCTCTCTGCACTGATCCCTGTTTATGCATTTGTCTCCTCCACCAGAGCATGGGCTCCTTGAGGGCAGGGACTGTTTCTTTTCTTTTCTTTAATTTTTTAAACTATTTATTTATTTTTGAAAGAGACAGAGCATCAGCAGGGGAGGGGCAGAGAGAGAGAGGGAGACACAGAATCTGAAGCAGACTCCAGGCTCTGAGCTAGCTGTCATCACAGAGCCTGACGTGGGGGGCTCAAACCCACGAACTGTGAGATCATAACCTGAGCCGAAGTTGGACGCTTAACCGACTGAGCCACCCAGGTGCCCCTGGACTATTTCTTTTCTCTCTTCATTCACTACAACCAGCATGGTGCCTGACACATTTGTGGTCTTTATTTAAGGGAGGAGAGGGGAGAGGGTGAGAGAGAGGATGAGAGGGGCAGGGAGAGAGAGAGAGAGAGAGAGAGAGAGAGAGAGAGAGAATCTTAAGCAGGCTCCACACTCAGCATGAGCCCAACCCACGGATCAGGACCTTGACCTGAGCTGAAATCAAGAGTCTAAGGCTCAACTGATGAAGCCACCCAGGTGCCCCCATTTTGGGTCTTTTTTTGTTTTTAATGTTTTATTTATTTCTGAGAGAGAGAGAGAGGGAGACAGCCTGAGTAGGGGAGGGTCAGAGAGAGAGGGATATACAGAATCTGAAACAGGCTCCAGGCTCTGAGAGGACAGTCAGCACAGAGGCTGACGTGGGGCTCGAACCCACAAACCATGAGATCATGACCTGAGCCGAAGTCAAATGCTTGACTGAGCCACCCAGGCGCTCCATGGGTCTTTAATAATTATCTGTTAACTGAATGGACGGACCCCTGAATGAATAGGACACTCCCTTGTGAATATCCTACATATTATTTTAGTTTGCTTCCTTAAAAATAAAGAGCCAAAATCAAGAGTTGGATGCTTAATGGACTGAGCTGCCCAAGTGCCCCTGTTTAGGTTTGTTTCTTGACTCTCTGTGGATAAATTATTCCTCCAGTTTCCAAGTTCCCTAAGGGCTGGGACCCTATCTTCAAACCCTCAGCAATCAGTACAGCGCTGTGCTTAGACAAAATGCTTCCCACATTTTGGCCAAAAAAATATAGATAGATAAATATGTACAATATATAATATATATAAATGTATGATATATGTATGTATATCTGGATCATGTGCCTTGAACCAAAATCTGCTTGAAGTCTCTGGGAGCTTCCCAAGACAAGCAAAGTATGCTTTCTGTGCCCATGAACAAGCCACCCAGTCAGAGTCCCTGTTTGGGACAAAGAGAAGCCACTGGAAGCTAAGCCTCATGAGGGCAGGGAGCCGTGTCTAGTTTGTTCATGCCTTTATCCTGCACCTGGCAGGTAATAGCTGCTCAATACACATTTGCGGTAAGAAATACAACCATGTACGGAAAGGTGCCTTAAAAACTGTAAACACCATACAAAGGTTTCTTCTGGTAACTGCCTGGATATAGGAAACTACAGTGAGCAGAATGCGGAGAAGAAGAAGAAGATGGAGGAGGAGGAGGAGGAGGAGGAGGAGGAGGAGGAAGGGAAGGAAAAGGAAGAGGAAGAGGAAGAGGAAGAAGAAGAAGAAGAAGAAGAAGAAGAAGAAGAAGAAGAAACGACGACGACGATGGCAGCCGGGGTCATAGGGGGAAGCAGTGGTTTGTGAGAGAAGATGTGGAATGTGGTTTTAGACATTTTATGGTGACAGCAAGACATTTAAGGAGAGATGTCCTACAGGCTGCTGGATTTATGAGACTAGAGTTCTGGGAAGAGGTCAAGACTGGAAATGAAAATCTGAGCATCTTGGAAAAAGAGAGAATGGCTGCAAAATGAGCTCATGTGGGAAGTAAATCTAGCAGCAGGGAAAGGCAGCATGGGGTGGGGGTGGGGACCCTCAGGGGAACAGCCCCAAGGATAGGGACAGAGAAGGCACAACCAGGGAGGTATAGCAACCAGAGAACAGTAATGAATAAAAGGACGGGAAGGTTGAATAAGACGTGACTCGCCTTTGGAGACTTGGGCCTCTTTTCTGACAGCTTTCGTCTCTGTCTTTTCTCGGGAGCAATACAGTCGTGTCCTGCTCCGAATTCTGGCTTGGTCCTGGCCACCTTCTGCAGGCTGCCCCTCCCACCACACACCCCTTCCCTCTCTCCCTCTCTCCAACCAGACCATCAGTGAGGACCACACAGTATCATGGGTCCCCACCAAATCAGAGATGAAAAAGAAAAAGAAAAAAAGCATTCACAAAACATCTCCCTTGCTCTCGTGCCACAGATGAGGCCCAGAGATGGAATGCAACCTGCTTGAAGTCACACAGGTAGGAAGTGAAGAGTGGGACCAGATGCCAGGCCTCCAGTGTCCCAGGCTGGTGCGTCTGGATTTCTGGCAGAGCTCACCCTGTACCCTGCAGAGGGAGCAGAAGCCCAGGAGGAGAGTATAGGCCGCCTAAGCTTCACAGCTGGGCTAGGCTGTACCAGAATCCGGAGACTGAATATCCTGTCCACACACCTCCACTCCACTGCCTGGCCATGAATGAGCTGCCTGCTTGTCCCCCAGATCCTCAGGCCAGCCTTGATGCCCACAGTGCTCCCTAGGGCACGCAGACACAAGCTTGCAAGTTGAGACTGCAGGGCAAAGATCGGGGGCTCAAGCCCTCACTGCACCCTGCCTCTGTATGTCCCCTCTGCTCAGAAAAGTTCCCCGAACATGCGTCGCCTTTAAGGGCTAGGGACTTTTGCTCCCCGAGCAGCAACTGTTAACCTCCCTTCATCCACACCTAGAATCTGGGCCACTCCAA
Organism: Crocuta crocuta; assembly: GCF_008692635.1. Lineage (NCBI taxonomy): Eukaryota > Metazoa > Chordata > Mammalia > Carnivora > Hyaenidae > Crocuta > Crocuta crocuta. The sequence goes on along the minus strand of NW_027527824.1, from coordinate 7,091,796 downwards.
AGACACAATTACACAGCCTTTACCATCCCGGCACCCAGGGCTGCTGGCTGCTTAGAAACCCCTGGCCCTCCTTGTCCTGAAGCTGCCAATTTCCTCATCAGTATTTTATTTGTCTGTTTTGCTCATTTTTAAGCTGGTGGCAATTGCTATTTAAATTGTTTTGTAAAGTGTCTTTGCATTTACAATGCCGGCTGTCAGCAGCCCCACAATAGGAAATGAGATTTGGCATCAAAGGCAAAGACGCTACTAAAATACATTTTAATAAATATGTAAATCAATTAATCAATCACCCATCCAGGGAAGGAGCTTCAGGAATACAGACAGGCTGGCTGAGAGCGAGGAGGTGGAGAGAATGTGGGGTCCAAGGTGATAGAGGGTGTTTGGTGGCCAATGAACCCGGAAGTTATGGCATATCTGGTCCTGGGGCCCTGGCCCGGCTTCCTACCCTCCCAACTCTGCCTGAGGGCCCCGCAGGGCCTGGCACAGCAGCTCCACCCATAAAAGACAGGGTCCCCTCAAGGTACAAACAAAAATCAGCTCTGGGGCTCACTAGAAAGCCCCACCACCCCCAATATCTTTCCCATTGATGCTCTTTCCTCGGGAAGTCAACGATGAGAAAGTTCCTGCAAGGTTTATATCTGTGAGGTGGACCAGCCTCGGGAATCAGCATCAGGACACATCAGGGAAAAATAGCCAGCTGTTCTTTTCCTGAGATGCCACCAAAAAGAGAGGAGCTTGGCTATAACAGGCGACTTGAGTAGTTAGGGAGAGAGAGGGTTGCTGTCCCCCAGGAGAGGGTCCTGCCTAGGTGAAGTAAACAGGACTCAAGGGACAGTATTGGGTGACAGAGAAGAGGCCTGTGAGTGAAGAGCTTCTAAAGCAGGAGCGCAAATACACACGGTAGCTGATGAGAGAGGTGGGGGTGTCTGGTGGTGAGGGGCTGGCCGCACGGTCGCAGATCCTACGCTTGCACTAAGGTGTGTTATGAGAGGCATCATTCTGGCCAATGAGACCTGACCTTGAGCTGGCACGCATCTCCAAGCCTCGGCTGGCCAAACCCTGTAGAGGTCCTCCTAGTCCATGGTGTAGGGTTTGCTAAAGAGGGTGACTCAGAGTCACGGGGAGGTGCATCCTCATGTAGCTTCAGTATGACCGAGGCAGGTCACTTGTCCCCTCTGGGCCTCTGTCCACTCATCTAAACAGTGTAAGAGTTGAGCGAAAGGAGCTCTAGACTCAAAACCTCTCTGACTCAATTTCCCCATCACTATGGAGGCGGAACCAGTATCCATTACAGCTGCTAGAACTTTGTGGCCATCAGTGAAGACTGGCCTGACCCCGACAGGGAAGGGATCGATGATCTGGAGTCTGAAGACCAGGGTGGACCTGTCTGAAGGGCCAAAATATGCCTCCCCACCACCCAAGTGACTAGGGTCTGGGAAGAGCAATGTCCACCCCCAGAGGAAGCCAAAGAATCCTGCTCAGCTTCTCTCCCCCACCTTCCTTCTCTCCCTGCCTTCCTGGAAGAGGTAAGCCCTCTGATTGAAGACCTGTCCGGCTCCCAAATTATCTCGTTTTTTAAACTGATGCCACCTGAACCAGACGGCAAACATTCCCATTAGGGCCGGGAGTGTGCACACGTATCCACCCGAGTGCCTGGCTGTAGATGTAAACGGCATCAACGCGAGTGGTGTTGCAGTGAACACACGCAAGTGCGTGACTTTAGGAACGTTTGTGTATATTTCTATGCCTGTAAATGTCACTCACCGTGTCCACATTCAGGCAGGTATGTGTGCTTGTTACATACATGTCCATTACATACACACGTGCCCCTGTGAACGGTGCCTAAATAACTATGCTTTCAAACACACCTGGGGCCAAGACAGGCTGCATGCTGGGCAGGGACTGGCGGACACTTCTGTGGCCAGAGGTCTTGCTTATGGTGCTCTCTTCTCCAGTGTGACAGTCCATGTCACACTGCTACCGGGCAGGCTGCCACCAACCTGTGTCTGCTCTTCCCAAGCCCACTGAGGCAGAGGCTGGACTAAGGCAGTTTTGAGTACAGAGCTGTGCGGACCATTTGGCCATGGGCTAGGCCCCGCTCAGTTGCCCGCTGACCGGCTACATGCGACCAAGCACAAGAGTGAGGACACCAATTGTCCAAGGCATCCCTCCAGCGTTTCCAGAAAGGTCCAGGAATCATTCTAAAAGCCGCCAGGTGGTGTGTCTCTGAGGCCCCAGTGCCTCAGTGCTACACCACTGCCATCCATGCACAACTGTTAGAATGAACTCTCTCAAAAGCAAATTTAATATCTTTCGTGTTACCCCTTTCGTGGCTTCCCACTCCCCATCTCCAGATGGCTTTGCATGACCCAAACACCGATGTGACGTGTCCCTCTCCAAACTCTTCTCTCGCGCCTCTGGCCTCACCCTCTGCACCCCAGTGGCCCCCACAATATGCCACAATGCGTCATGCCTCCATGATGTTGCTCATGCTGAGCCCCTCGGCCTGAGCGGGACCCTTCCAACTTCAACTCATTCAACATCTACTCAACCTTAAAGACCAGCTTTGCAGGAAGCCCTCTCTCACCAGCCAGGCCCTTCTTCAGTGTCCCTGTAAGCAGCACGGCTATGTGAGGACACTGTGCTGTACTTTCTTCTTATCTGCTCACCTCTCTTTCTTCCCAGCTGGACCCTAAAGCTCCTGCGACCAGGGACCACGTCCTCGTCACTGTGGAGGCACAGATAAGAATGCCCCCTGAATGACCTGATGGCTCTCTCTAGATGGCCTTGCAATGAGCTGGCTGAGGCTGGGGGCTCCCCGTGGCTTCCAGAAGCCACAATGCTGGGCGGCTGGCATTTCCAGCCTCCGGTGTGCTTTCCCTAGAGAGCAGCTGGCACCATGCTGAGACTGTTTTGCAAAGTTGCTCTCAAGTTCTCCCTATAAAACAGGACAACAACAGCAATGCATGGCCGTCCCCTCCTGCACCCAGCATGCCCCGTCCAAGCGTGCATGAAGCATGTTTTTTTATTCTGAAGCTTTGACGTCGATTTTTATTGCCTTGCTAACACCAAAGGGACTGCGCCTCCCAAGACAAGCTAGTTCCTAGAAACAACAAATACATATGCAAACAAACCAGTCCGGAGCCCAGACCCCAACTGCCTCCTTTATTGGGCCTTCACAGGGCTCTTACCCTGCAGGCCACTGTCACTCTGCCCTAATCACCCCAAAGCCAGGTCTCAGACAACTAGGAACACCCATATGTCCCAGAGTCACTGAAACTATTCAAACAAGCCAATGCCAAGCTTGCTCACCCCACCTTGTCCATTCCTTCCCTCGGAGGCCGCTCAGAGGACCGGTCATATCTGATGACTGCCTGACTGTCCAGCGAATTGGTCACCCCACAGCCCCAGATATGCTGTCCTCCTTGCTCCCTATGGCTTCATCCTCTCCACCCTGAAGGTGACACCATTTCTGGGGAGATTTCTGAAGTGCCGACTTTATTAAGATTGATTTGGCCTGCCCACCGTTCTGACAGGTCCAAAAGCAAACACGGCAAGGCCATGGGGGAGATTTGGTCATAATTACCATCTTTAATTACTGCTAAAACATCAATTGCTCTTGTTCAATTAGCAGTGCGGTTTCAGGCATGGGAAACTTTGCAACACAAAATAAGCTGAAAATTGATTTCTGAACACTTAATGCAGATCTGAAATTGCTAACCTGATAAGGTTGTCATAGAAGAGCCAATGTGTCCAAGGAGGAGCTTTGCGGGCTGTAATTGCCTCAGTAGGAAGATTAATAACTTGTATACTTACATCTTGTTCATCAAGTAAGAGGCACTCGTTGGGGGGAGCCAGGGCGGTGGGTGGGTGTGAGGCATGCCGGCAGAAGGAGGGTGTTAACAAGGCCAGCGGCAATTAGGCAGGAGAGAGCAGCAGCCTGCACCCAATGGTCCGTGAACGAGGACATGGCCCTGTGGGATGGCGCGCGGGAGGGGCCAGCCGCCTGGGCTGGATGTCGGGGAGAGCCGACCTCGGCAATGCAGGCAGGTGCCATTGCAGGCTGGTGGGGAGAGGGTGCCTGGGTCCCAGCCACCTCCACTTTCTCTCCCAGCTCCGGAAAAGGGCCTCAAGGCCACACACCTAGAAAAGCTCAACTGGCTTATGAAAGAGTTTTCTCTGTTCAGGCCTTCCGGCAAGGAAAAGAGTCCCACGTGACAGACGAAAGGAACCACAGCTGGGCCCGGTTTGCAAAACTACTGCCCCAACTGCTCTCATCATCTCTCATTCCGATGTCAGGGTTTTCCTGCCGTGGGACCGCGTGCGTTTGTTGGTGCTATCACAGAACGGCAAACGGGGAGTGCTCTGTGAGCTACCCGGTGCTCTACAGACTGTGCAGGAGCTGCCATCGTCCTTTTCCTCATCACCACTATTATTCCTCTGGGCTTGTGGTTGATGTAAGGGCAAAGGTCAAACATCTGAACAGTCTTAGGAGCATTGGCTCTCTCTCTGAACCCTGCCACTGAAGCTGAGGAAAATGCCCCTGCTTGTCTTATGGGACTAACATCTACTGTGCACTGGTGTGCGCCAGCACCTGGACACAGCACTAGAGAGAGAGATGGGTCAATGGATCAAGAGATGGATGGATGAATGGGTGGATGTATTGATAGATGTAGGTAAGTGGAGCAGGGTGACAGGTAGGTAAATGATAGACAGAAGTCATTGCATTTAATCCTCTAAACACCACTGGGGGTAGGTGTTACTATCCCTATTTGATGGATGAGAAAAAAAAATAGGACTTAGGGAGGTGAAGTAACTTACCCTAAAGTCACATACCTACTAAGTGGTGGAGCTGAGATTCAAACCCATACCTCTCTGAGGTAGGACACAATCCTCTTAGTCTCTACTCTTTGCCCTTAAAGTGTCCTTTAAACCTGTTTGGTGCGTTCCCTAAACTGTACTAGGTCTCCTGCCAGACATGACTAGGAACCAGAAACATCCATGCCCAAGTCAGTCTACCCTGTTGACATGGAGACAGACATCACCCGACCAGCTGTGCTCTGCATGCGGTCAACAAACACGGTCCCGAGAAGCAAACCAGACACAGAAGACACACCCACTAATGCCAGGTGTGGCTGGAGCCAGACTGTAGCCAGTACCCCCTCTTTTATTTTCTTAGAGCACAGACCCATGACCCGTGTAGATCCAAAATGCAACCCAATTCAACAAGTGTCTACTGAAGACCTCTTGCCTGGCCTATGCCCAGAGATAGAAAGAAGAGCAAACTTTCCAAACACTTGCTCTCTGGAAGAGGGGTAGGAAAAGGGATGATTGTATCGGTGTGATCTGTGCAGAGCAGATGAATGAGGTGTCGAGTGCACAGGAGAGGGAGCCGTTGGAAAAGGCTTCCCAGGGGAGGTAATGTCTGAGCCGGCTCTGCAGCTGGCCAGGAGTTAGCCAGGCCGACCAAAGAGCCAAAGGGCCCTCCAGGCAGGAATGTAGCCATGTGAAGGGGCGTGGTCTGCTGGAGGAACTAGAATCTGCTTGGTGTCTNTGGGGTGTTGGGGGGGGGGGGGGGCGCGGTGTGCAGATGATGAAAGGGCTGCAGGCCACACTAGACTTTATGCTGTAGGTGTGAGGGGTCAGCATTGCATGCAGAAGGCTCCCTCTGGCTGGAGGGGAACCTTGGTGTATTAGTTTGCCAGGGCTTCCATAACAAAGAACCTCAGACTGGGGGGCTTAAACAACAAAGACTTATTTCCTGGAGGCTAAAAATCCAAGATCAAGGGGTCAGCCGGGGTTGGCTTCTTCTGAGGCCTCCCTCCTCCGTTTCAGTTTGTCTCCTTTTCTCCTCATGTGGTCTTCCCTCTGTGCGAGTCTATGTCCTAATCTCTTCTCATAAGGACTTGGGTCATATTGGATTACGCATGGCCTCATTTTAACTTAATTGCCTCTTTAAAGACTCTGTCTCCAAATAAGGTCATATTCTGAAGCACTGGAGGTTAAGACTCCAACATATAAATTTTGGGGAAACACAGTTTGGTTCATAATAGAGAAACAAGAGGCAACGGACCAATGGGAGCATATAGTTACAATCCAGGGCAAGGAAGGGTGAGGTCTGAGTCACCTTCCCCCCCAAAGCAAGGGGAGAGAACTATGGTGTAGAGAGAACATAAAGGCTGTGTGGGTAACTGGGTGGAAGGACTCCCTTAAAGTTGCAGATGCTCCTAGGGTCAGAGGCTGGGCCATCTGCTCTAGAGAAGTCTCTTTAAAGTGTTTGTTTTTAGGACTCTGTAGGACAATACGGTGTGCAAATCCACAAAGCGAACCTACACTCAGTGCAAATCATTGATACTGAGAAAACGATTACATACTGGTTAGAGAGGTGGCCTACTCTGTAAGTGGTCTGCTCCTGTAGACAGGACCCCACACCAAAAGTCAGGAGGCCTGGGTTCTGGGACCCATTCTCCTTAAGAAAGTCATTTCCTTTTGGGGCCTCAGTTTTCTCCTCTGTAAAAGGAAAGGGTTGAACTAGATTGTCTTTAAGTTAGCCTTGTGTCTTATTATTAACCTTATTAACCTTGCAGCTCATTATAGCAGAAGGAGCAGAGTGGGAATGAATTGCAGGAGTGAAGACAGGCCAGAAGGAGAGTGGGTGAGGTGGGAAAGAAGGAGAAAAACCCCACTCATCACATTGACCACACTCCAGGGATAATCTTCATTCGCTCAGACCCAACGGCCAAGACAAATCAGTGCCACCTTAGCCTGGTATGAGTGTTTCTACCAGTCACTTAAGAGAAAATATGAATTGTAATAAGCAAACACTGGTACAGCAAACCAAATTGCTTTATAACCTGCACCACTTCAATGCTGATGACCTTAAAGTACTCCCTGACCCTCTCCCCGTGACCCCAAGCTCCGTATCTCCCTCCTGCTCCAGGTCTCCCTCCCACTTCCTGGTTTCAGTCAGTGGTACTGTCTTTGACTACCCTCCATCTTGCTCACATTACCAATTGGCATCTGAGTTTTGTGACTGTTTTAGCAGAGAATCTTGCCTCCATCCCTCTTCTTTCTTCCCTTCCTATACTACCTCGGTCTTGGAATTTTCCAGGTGCACGATTGTTGCAGTTTGTTCTTCTCAGTTCCTGGGACTTGCTCCCCCATGTTAGGGGGGCAATAGCCTCCTAACTGGGTTCTTCCTCTAGCCTCCCTTCCACTGGTGCTTCTTGCCTATTCTTACTCCCAAACCCCATCCCTCCCAGGCCCTGTCCAGGTGCTGACTCACCTGAATGCCACCCAGGTCCTGAGCCAATGAGATTCTGCTCTGTGAGGGACTTCCCAGGGCAGGGACGAAAGAAGAGGGAGAAGGGTCGCAGACCAAGTGCAACTGCCACCCCCTCTGCATATACATTCTCATGTATGTCCCACTCCATCCAGGCTTGGTTTGGGGGCTTCCCCACAAGCTCTACAAACTCAGCCCCAGCCCCAACCCCAACCCCAAGCTGTTATGCTTGCCCATACAAACCTTCATGCCCAAGACCCCTGCTAAGGAAATAGTCCAATACTGTATATACTCTACTGTGTTACTGAAGAAACTTCAACCATAGCTACTGGACCAGTGAAAGGAACTGATCCAAGGTTGCATTAGGAGGGAAAAATGTTTTATCCAAATAAGGACAATGGTTATTGGCTGGACTGATCAAACTGTCTCAGAAGCTTGAATAGGAAACTATGGGGAGAGCATTAGTCAACTGGTAGCAAAGGTAAAAACTGAAAAGACACATAGAAAAAGGCATTAAGGCAATAGAGTTATTAGTATGTTTTGAGTAAGCAGAGACTACAAGTAAATAGAACCTATAAGCTAAATAGATCACCAAAATAAAGAGTGGTATGGAACTTCTGGTTGCTGTTTCTCCCTTGCAAAGAAAAATACTTCTTGAAAATCACTGAAAAGCAACAAGGAGAATAAGAAATGAACTCTCTTTGACAAAACTAGCAAAGACTTATCAACATAGACACAACACATAACTGGGATGCAGAAAGATGCTAAGAGAAAATAGTTGTGGTACAGAGCTCAGGTAAAAGCTGGCCAAACACACACTCCAAGATAAGTGCCACTCTCCAGGGAAAGGAAAGGAAAGGGAAGGGAAGGGNTGGATACTGAGAAAACCACAGCCTGATATTGACTCTTACTTCTCAGCAAGTACAGAAGACATACTTTTATGCTATTAGCTGTTATTTGTGTTGATACAGATGTTATTATCTGATTTAAACATCAAAGTGCTGATTTTATTTTGCTTTGCCCTGGACGTGAAGGAAAGAAGAAAGGAAAGGAAAGGAAAGGAAAGGAAAGGAAAGGAAAGGAAAGGAAAGGAAAGGAAAGGAAACGAAAGGAAAGGAAATGAAAGGAAAGGAAACGAAACGAAAGGAAACGAAAGGAAAGGAAAGGAAACACACTCTCTTGTTAGTAATAATAAGGACAGGTATGTGGGCTGAGCAGTTGGAGCTTTCTTGCACCTATTTTGACATGAAACAGAAAAAGCAAAAGTGGGGCCAATGAATCATACAGAAGAGTCACACTTGCAGAAAGCATTCTTTTAGTGAGGTGGGATAGAAGAGAGGGGCTCCACATTATGAGCATATCTGCAGCTGTCATTGCCAGTTGGCTAGACAGAGGTAAAGCTTAACAGATCTTACACTCATGTCCCTGTAGGAAAGTGCTGGTAGCCTAAAACATGGCCATGCTCGGCAATGAGAAAGAATGAAATCTGGCCATGTGTAGCAACATGGATGGACCTTGAGGGTGTTATGCTGAGCGAAATAAGTCAGGCAGAGAAGGACAAATATCATATGTTTGCACGTATAGGAGGATTAGGAGGAACTTAACGGAGGACTGTGGGGGAGAAGAAGGGGGGAAATAGTGGGGGAGAGGGAGGGAGGCAAACCATGAGAGACTCTTGAATGCTGAGAAACAAACTGAGGACTGATGGATGTGGGGGGGAGGGGGGAGATGGGCATGGAGGAGGGCACTTGTGGGGATGAGCACTGGGTGTTATATGGAAACCAACTTGACAATAAACTATTTGTAAAAAAACAAACAAACAAAACAAAACAAACCATGGACATGCTCTCCCTCCTCCACTCCAGAACCTCATGCAAACAGCTGGTCCAGGAAAAAGTTACTTCATTAAAAGAGGAACTAATAACCAGAAAGAAACTGCCATAGAATTTGTAATGTAAAGATATTATAACACAAAGGCAAGAAGAGAGGGGGAAAAAAAACCAGTAGATGAAAAACTCTCACCAGAACAATGAGCAACCATATTACCACAGAAATTTTAAAAACTCTGTGAAGCAATTACTTCTACAAACCAAGAGCACAAAGAAGAGATACAAATGTTTAGGGAAAAAATATGGCAAGGCAAGCAAAGGCTATACATCATGAGATGGTAGAGCTCAGAAAATTAGAAGAAAATGTAAAGCCACCTACAGACACTGCTGGACACATAGGAAAATAAGATATGGATGACAGAGTTGAAAAAAGTAAGAAAAATCAGTAGAAATTAATAAGAGGCTAAAAAACGATCATAAGAGAAATGGTAGGTCTGAAAGGTAGACAAACATATGTGTAATTCATAGCAGCATGAAGAGAAGAGATATTTAAAGATATTTATAAGAATTTTCCAAAAATGATAGAGGTAAATCTACCAATTAAAAAGCTCTATTATGTCCCAGGAAAATATCAGCAAAGAATGATAAAATCTAGTAAATATTCTGGACTTCAAAGACAAATACTCCTTTGGAACCTTCAGCCCAAAAGATCAAGTTGCTTTCAAGGGTGAAGGAAAACACCCAAGGTAACCTCAGACATCTCCCCAACATTATTCAAACAGAGAAATAACAGAAAAACTGAAGGCGCTATGTCCGGGCAAGCTATCAATCAAGTGTAAAGTGTTTACCAACATGCAAGAACACGAGAACGTCAATCTCGCGAGCTTGAGGGATCCACAGGAGGGAAATCTCAAGCCAATCAAAAGATGAGTGGAAGAAAGCAGAGCAGCAGAGCTGAAGTGACAGGAAGCTCGTGTCACCGGCACTAAGGCCAACACCAAAGCAACGAGGCAGTTGCGGTTCCTGATCATGTAGAAATTGTATAACCAAGGCTCAGGGAAGGGAAGGGAAGGTAGAAAATAGTGTAAATATGGGGTGCCTGGGAGGCTCAGTCGGTTGAGCGTCCGACTTCGGCTCAGGTCACGATCTCATGGTTCGTGGGTTCGAGCCCCGCGTCGGGCTCTGTGCTGACTGCCAGCTCTGAGCCTGGAGCCTGTTTCAGATTCTGTGTCTCCCTCTCTCTCTGACCCTCCCCTGCTCACACTGTCTCTCCCTCCCTCTCAGAAATAAATAAAACATTAAAAAAAAGAAAAAGAAAAAGAAAATAGTGTAAATATGTGGATAACGTTTTGCTTACAACCGGCAGTCAAAGATATCATTTAAAGCTAATAAAGTAAGTAAAAGATATGTATGAATATTTAATATGACTATTTACATGGTAAAAAGGGAAACATTCAGAAAAACAGTAATAATAAGATCAACTAAAGTGGTGGGGGGGAGGTAGGAATTAGTGGAAATACAGCAATTTTATGATTCTTTGAGAAAGCATTCAGTAAATACTAGTGAATACACACACACACACACACACACACACAAAAGGTAACCACTTGGGGGAAAATAAAAGCCTTTTACACTATTAGAAGAAATATACACATAAAAAAACAAGCAAAACACAATATGGAGTAAAGGATTCAAAACATAAATGAAGCAGCAATAAAACCAGAAAGTAGAACATAAAACATGATTTAAAAGGAAAAAAAATCTAAGAGCAAACATGTCTGTCATATTAATTTATGTGAATGGGATCATATTGCCTACTAAAATATTTTTACTCTCAGACTGAATCACAAAGTGAGGTCCAAATTTCTTATGTCTCTTAAAACACAATTATGTAGGGGCCCCTGGGTGGCTCAGTCAGTTAAGCATCCGACTCCGACTCAAGTCAGGATCTCACAGTTTGTGGGTTTGAGCCCCGCGACCAGCTCTGTGCTGACAGCTGGGAGCCTGGAGCCTGTTTCAGATTCTTTGTCTCCCTGTCTGTCTGCCCCTCCCCCACTCATGTTTTTTTTTTCTCTCTCTCTCTCTCAAAAATAACTAAACATTAAACACACACACACACACACAATTGCCTAGAGAGGTTGAAAACAAAGTAAGGGGTGAAGATATAACACGCCAGTGCAAACTAAAAGGAAGAAAGGAGCACAAGTTTGGGGGCTGATTAGATTTAACTTGGGGACATTGAGTAGGACTCAGAGAGACATTAAACTAGAAAGAAGGAAACGTTCTAACAATAAAGACCACCATCCCCAGTGACGATTGGACACTTATGCAGCACGTCAACCTTCTTTAAGTAAAACTACAGGATACACAAGAATAACAAGGAGCATTTTAGTAGTCAGAGGTGACACTTGGGCGCCCAGCCCATGCCAGAGGAAATGAACAAAAATTAACAGGATACAGAGGAGCAAGTAATCAAAGTAACAAAGTTATCCTGATACCCTGAAAAGAATACCTTCAGTGCCCTGAAAACAGAAAATTTAAAAACTGAAACCCTTAGGCTTCAAAGACAATCTCCAAAATAGAAACCATTCATACCATATGCTGGGGTTATAATAAAATAAAATTAGAATTTTTTAAATAAAATTCTTACCACTCTGAAATTTTTATTCTATCTCTTAAAGAGCACTTGGGACAAAGAGGAAGTCAAGAGTCAAGCTGAAACTGGAAAATACCTTTCTTTAAATGATCCTAATGAATATGTTATGTCAGAACTATGCTAAAAGCACAGTTCATAGGTAAAAATAAAAATAAATTAATTAAGCATGCAACTCAAGAAGTTAGAAAACAGACAACAAACTCAAGCTAAGGAAAGCAGGAAGAAGACATTAGTTATGTGAAAGCAGAATACAATACATGAAATTAAAGGACTGTAGAATTTATAAATAAATATATATATATCTCCAAGAGGCATTTCTATTAAAAAAAACAAAAGCTCATAAAAGAGATAAGCCATTAGCTAACATTATCAAGCCAAAGGGAGAAAACAGAAATACCCAAAATAAATAGTTATAATGGGAAAATAGCCATAGAAACTGATAAAATTTAAAACATAACATGACACTATTTTGCTCATCATTATGCAAAATAATTTGAGAATACAGAGAAAAGGATAAGTTTACAGGAAAATATAAATCGTTAAAACTAACTATAGTCAAGTGACATAATCTAATGGGTCAATTGTTACNTGTCCCAGAAGAATTCTAACCAACCTTCAAAAAATGGATCATTCTGATGCTCTGTAAACTCCTTCAGCACATACAAGTGCATGCAATTTCTTTTTGGAAATGGTATAACACTGACATCAAAATCTGACAAAAAGCACAAAAAGAAACTATAGCCTGCTGTTACTTATGAAGATCATAACAACAAAAAGTTATATAAAATATTAGAAAACAGAAAATAGATATATGAGCAAGCACCAGTTAGAAAACATAGTTGAAGAAAAAAATCCACCTAGAATAGACAAAAGAAGATCAGATACACAAACCTAAACCAGCAAATACGGAAGATCGAGAAGGAAACCAAACCTGGAAAACACCATGTGGTTCCAATAGAAGATTTGCAGATGAAGATTCAACATCGAAAATATGAAACCTCCCTTTATATTAAGATACAGATTCAATATGATCCTGCTCCTCCAAATTAGACAGAGTTGGGATTGTTGTTTAATTTTGTTTCTTTGTTTTTGTTTGCTTGGGCTTTGCGGGGGCGGGGGGGGCGGTGGTGAGGGGGGAACTAAAAAAGATGATTCTGAAATAAATAATGACTTCCAGAAACAAATATGCGAGAATTGCTAGGAAAAAATATTTTTGGAGGGGTAGTGTGTGGATGAGGATCAACCAACCTTACCAGGTATTAAAACAAATTACAAAGCAACAAAGCTCTAATAATTAAAACACCAGAGTACGTGGCATGAACAGACAGACAAATTAATGGAACAGAAGAAGCCCAAAGACATCCCTTCAAAAGGGAGAAAGAGAATTTTTTTTTAATAAAAAGATTTTGGTTAAGCGGCTAAGTCCTGATTTTGGCTCAGGTCATGATCTCACAGGCGTGAGATGGAGCCCCGAGTCGGGCTCCGTGCTGGACATGGAGCCTGCCTAACATCCTTTCTCTTTCTCTTTCTCTCTCTCTCCCCTTCTCTCCTTCTGCCTCTCTCTCTAAAAAAAAAAGAAAAAAATTTAAATAAATGGCATTTAGCCATTAGAGAGAAACATAAAAAAGTAAAGTTGGATTCTTTTCTTTTCTTTCTTTTTTTTTAAAAATTTTAAGTAATCTCTACACCCAATGTGAGACTCACACTCCCAACCTTGGGAGCAAGAGCTGTGTGCTCCACTCACTGAGCCAGCCAGGTGCCCCTGAAGTTGGATTCCTACCTCACACTTCACACCAACATCAACTCGAGAAGAATCACATACTTCTATTTTTACAAGATAAAACCAGAAATTTCCAGAAAAAAAAAGGAAGAATCTTACAAATATAATCTTAGAGTAGGGTAAACCACTCTAAATATGACCCAAAATCTAGAGCCCATTTCATACAGTTGTTTCATTTGGCCTTAGAGAAATCAAATTTGCCAAATTTGGGGGCTGGTGAGGTGGGAAACAGCAAAAACAAAGCCAGGAAACATGATAAAATGGGGGAAAAATTGGGAAAACCATAATACAAACAGTTAATTTTCTGAAAACAGAAAGAACGTCTCATAAATCAATGAGAAACTGGGCAAATGATACAAACAGATGTTTATCTAAAAGGAGATGGCTCGGGGCACCTGGGTGGCTCAGTCAGTTGAGCGTCTGACTTTGGCTCAGGTCATGATCTCACAGTTCATGGGTTCAGACCCTGCACCGGGCTTTATGCTGACAGCTCAGAGCCTGGAGCCTGCTTTGGATTCTGTGTCTCCCTCTTTCTCTGCCCCTCCCTGACTCATGCTCTGTCTCTCTCTCTCTCTCAAAAATAAATAATCATTTAAAAAATATTTTAATAAATAAAATAAAATAAAATAAAATAAAATAAAAGGGGATGGCTCCCAAACACAAGAAAAGATGCTTGCCCTCATCTATAATAGGAGAAATGTTAACGTTGCAACACCATTTTTATCTAATAGATGGCCAAAGGTAAAAAAAAAATTCAAAACCTTTTTGTAGGAAAGAAAAAATAAAGACAGTTTATTTTTTGTTTTCTGTGGGTAGAAGTGTAGTTTGATACAGCCTAGATGAGGTTGTTCCTAGTGAAACCTTTGACCCTAGGCAAGTTTCATGCCCTGAGCCTCAACTACACTCACTGTCTCTTAGAACGACTTTCAGAATGAAAAGGAACAGCATATGCAAACTGGCACTATCAGTACAGGCTCCACATTCTGCCCTTGTTGACCCAAAGTGAATATTCCATCGACAACTTAGCTTGTTCAGAGGATCTGCTCTTTAGGGGAAGGGGTCCTCCTCCCAGAGCTAGAGGAAGGAACTGGTATGCCCCAGATGCCCAGCTGTGCCTGAGAAAGGGCAGAGCTCAAGCCCCCAATCCTGGGAGCCCAGAGTTGGCCTCCAGAGCAAGCCTCAGCCCAGTCTGGCCAGCTGGTGGGGTAGAGAAGAGCGGCTCAGAGATGTGGGCCTGAGAGCCACGGGCAATGGGTATGCAGGCACAGCCTGGGGCAGCACAGCCCTCAGACTGTATTTTGAGGCGCTGACTCCCCTCTCACCGGCCCAGATCCCCAAATGCTCAGTTCCAGCCCCACCGCCAGCCCCATGTGCCACGGGTTGACTGAACTCTCTGGCTTCCTCCCAAGTGAGGGAATGCAGGGAAGCTCAGGTGGATGCCATGGCAACCGGCTGCTGGAGGCCAGCCTCCCCACACCCCAGCCCCCAGCCCTCCAGCACACACTCTGTTGGGGGTGGGAAAACTGGTGTATTCTTGGATTAGGAGTCTGCTGGTGCCAGAAGCAGGAGGTGTGTACCTGGAATCCCTTCCAGCCTTGGCTGGAAACTCACGAAATCTCTATGGGCAGGTTGCTTCCCTTCTCTGGGCCCCAGCTTCCTCGCCAAAAAATGAGGGAGTGGGACCAGCCAGCCCTGCAGCACCTTCTAGCTGTGACGTTGTGCGGCTCTGGGATCTCCCCCAAGAGCCAGCCTGGAGACCAATAAGACTGCTCTTTCTGGTAAGCTCCCCAGGGAAAGGGGAGGGCAGGGGCCCTGCATTCTGACCCTGCAAGGCCTGGTTACAGGGATGGACCTCTTCCTCTGTGAGCATCTCCGTCTAGGAAAAGGCCTTCATCCATTCATAACAGGGTATTACATGGAAATGCTTCCGCCATGACACAACAAATGCCTGTCTAGCAGCAGAAAGAGCCAAGGAGATGTTAAAGAACCAGTTAGAAGGCTCTGTGATCCACGGAGAGGAGGCAAAGGTTGGAGAAGGTAGGAATGAAGAGTCTGAAAAGTAGTTTTCTTTGGGTCCCCATCCTTCCCCAGGCAGGAGCAGTGAAGAGAGGCACCCAGTTGGGGGGCTTCCAAACATGGCTCCAAAAGCCTGATTAAGGTCCCTTTCACCTTGAGAAGCCCAAGGGCCTGGTGTCTAGCTTTTGCCAGGATATCTAAAGAGCAAGAGAGCCAGGCCCAGGCTTAGCTTTCGTGGCAGAAGAACTGCTCCTGGGGTAGAAAGCCCTGCACCACCAGGATTTGTCAGGGACACAGACACTTCTGCATTTCCTTGAACTGGAAGTGGAGGGGAGGGAGCCATCCAGAGGCCACTTTGTATCCTCCACGTGAGGGGCACCTGGTTGGGGGACGGGACTCTGGCAAGGAGTAAACACCCACTGGATGCGAAGGGGGAACTCTGGGGGCAGGGGTGCAGCTGGACGGTGGCCCATGGAAGGAGCCGTAGTGAGAGAGGAGCCTTTGAGAAACGCACATGAGAATGAGTCGTCTTCAAACATCTGCTAGGTCCAGAGGGCACAGAGCCATCGTGTCTGCTCAGGGTTTCATCTGGAAAGCGGAACAGCTACCGGTGACACGAAATAGGGACTTGGTACCCCAATCAGACGTTACACAGTTGTGGGAGCTGGTGCAGGGGTCCGCCTCTGTCTGACGGCGGGCCTGACGTCACAACAGGTCACAAAGCTGGGGAAGCCCTGCCTCTCACTGCGCCCAGTGACAGGCTGCAGAAGGAGTAGGGGAAGCTGGCCGCAGAGCTGCACGCACAGCTGGCCCGGGACTCAGTGCGGCTGCAGGGGGAGACGCAGTGGGAGTTGTAGGAGGTGGCCCCGCTGAGGTGAGCCTGGAGACCGTTTGTTGGTCGGTCGTATGCAGGAACTACACTGGCACGTGGGTCCCTGCACTGACCTTTGCAGCATCATGGCTGTGGCCTCTCCTCCTGCCTCTTCCGAATCTCCTGCAGTCAATCCTAATGCAGAATCATGCAGGGAAGGGATGCAGGGACGCTTGGGTCTAGCTGAGCTGTGTCGACCTGGCACACAACCACCACAGCCACCCTCTGACAGCGTCATTCAGGCGACACTTTTCTCCTTTCTCTGCCTCCCTCCCGGCCTCGCAACACCTGAGGAGGCAGGAGCAGCAGCTGGCAAGTGGGACAGAGCCAGCTGAACAGGAAAAGAGCCTGAACCCATCTTCTGCTCCAGGACAGGTGGTTGGCCCCCGCCCTCAATATTCAGCTGGAAATCAGGAGCTGTTACAGCACCAACCAAAAACATAAAGTATTTGGAAATTAATCTTCCTCAAAATTCAAGGGGTCTTTACAAAGAAAAGTTGTAAAACTATTAAACCTGGGTGGCTCAGTCAATTAAGAGTCTTGACTTCTGCTCAGGTCATGATCTCACAGTTGGTGAGTCTAAGCCCCATGTCAGGCTCTACACTGGCAGTCCGCTTGGGATTCTCTCTCTCCATGTCTCCTCTCTCTCTCTCTCTCAAAATAAAATTTAAAAAACCTTAAAATACTTATTAAAGAGTAAAACAGAAGTCTCTAATAAATAAGTGGAGAAAATTATCCCCAAAGTAATTCATATACTCAATACAATTCTGAATAAATTTCTGGCAGGCTTACTAAATATTAGTTTTTAGTTCATTATGAAAGAATCTGAATATCTTTTCAGTATATCCGTTCTTTGGTTATTTCATTTCCTCTTTAGGGAATTATCTATTCCTATGATCACCTTCTTTCTTAAGGGTGTTACTTTACTGAGTTTTCTTGATTGGATGAACACTTTACTAAAATGACAAATATTTTCCTGTCATGTTTATAGAAAAATTCCTCCAAATTTGTTGATTGCCCTTAAATTCTGCTTACACTGTTTGGATTTCAGGAGCTTTACATTTTTACATGGTTAAGTCTGCCAGTATGTATATGATTTCTTCCATTAGTTTACCAGAAGTCAGATATTTATTCTAGGTTGTTTTTTTCATTTAACGTTTACAGTTAACTTCTTTTAAAAAAAAATTTAGGATAGGGGCACCTGGGTGGCTCAGTTGGTTAAATGTCTNCTTCCTTCCAGAAGTGACATATGTCACTTATGCTTATATTCCATTGTCCAAATCAAGTCATAGAGCCGTAGCAAACTCTAAGTGGACAGGGAAATGCCATCCCACCATCTTCCTGAAAGAGAGGAGAGCTACACTCTTTGCAAACAGTGCTAAGGACTATGACAATCATTTTTTAAAAAGAAAACCAGAGAGGGGACTAACAAATGAATAAAACAGAAGAGAGAACACACCAAAAAACTTGTGTGTGTGTGTGTGTGTGTGTGTGTGTGTGTGTGTGTGTGTGTCCATTAGATTGGGCATATGACACAGGTGAAATCATAAAGACTGGGACAAAGGTGGCTTGGTTAGTGGGTTCGGCTCACCGGACAGGTAAAAAACCAAATTTAAACTCTCCTTCTACTATATAAAAACTTGAATTCCAGAAGATTAGGGCCCTAAATGTGACCCGCAAAACTACAAAACTAGCGGAAAGCATTTGGAAAGAATATCTCAGTGACCTTGGTGTGGGAAGATTTCTTTAATAAGACCCCGAAAGCCTCAAACCATCAGGCAAAAATGAAATGATGCATTTGACTAGAATAAAATGGAGGCTTTCTGTGCCCTAACAAAACCGAACATCACAGCGGGCAGGTAGCCGACCAGGTGAAGACATTGCAACAACCAAAATAGAGAGCATGCATATATCTAGCAAATATCATATATTTCAACTGCTTCAAGTCAACAAGAAAAAAAACAAAAACAAAACAAAACAAAAAAAACAGAAACAACCAAGAAGGGAAAAAACATGACCAGACAACTCAGATACAGTGAAATCCCAAGAAAGCCCCTTGCTGTCACAGGTACACAGTGAGGCGCGCAGCTGCATGCTCATCACAAAACAGTGGAGCACCCCTATAAATCCTGGGGACAATTAGAAAGATGCAGGCAAACTGGGAGCCGGTGGCACTGCTGGTGGTAGAGTCGGCTGAGCGCTGAGCGCCGGAGCCATCTGGCAGTTCTGGGCGGACGTGACCCTGGCCGGCAAGCCCTCTCCCGGGGCGTGTTGCACAGAGACCCACAAACTCCCACAGAGACCCGCAAGAGGGCATGCTTGACACTGTCTGTCACAGCAAGGAACTGACGCGGCCTGGGTATCTGTCACTAGGAAATCGAAGCAATTTTAGTGGGTGCATAGGTGAAATGCTACGCACCATCCAGAAGCAGTGAAACAGACATATACACAGCAGCATGAGCTAATGTGAAAAACAGAGCTGAAGGGGAAAAGTAAGGCACAGACCAAAATATATCTGTGTATGAGATACAGTAGAGATAGGGAAGTGAGGATGGGGGTGAGATGGAAAGAAACAATGAAGCAAAACGAAATAGGGACCTTTCACAGATGAATGCTGACGATTGCCATGCACCGCGGAATACAATGAACTCAGTCCTATGCGTTTCTCTTCTAGTAAACGGAAGGAAGGAGAAAGCAGCCACCCGGAATTACCACACTGGCCGACAGGGCTGCCTCCACTCCTATTCCGTGGGTTGGAATGGCTTCTCATGCCTTCACCTGCAGATCGCTGGGCTTGGCTCCCGGGCCTGATGTGGGGCCTGAGGATGCATGTTCTAGCCAGCTCCCTAGTGACATTTGTGCTGTGGTCCAAGGAACCATACACTGAACAGCAAGGAGTCAGAAAACCATACCTCCTGCCAGGGGGACTGGGAAAGGTAGTCTAACTCTGCCCCAGGAAGGAGAGGAAAGAGGTCTAGTAAAGAGCAGGCCAGTGTCTCCCACATGGTCACACCGTCACTTTCAGCCAGGCTTCCGGGGCACCTTCACATCTCATTCGCTGGCTCCTTCCACACAGGCGCTTCCCAGCTACACCATAAGCTCTGTGGGGGCAGGGGCCATGCCTCGCTGTGTCCCCTTCCCCTGACCCGCCACACCTAGCTCAATGCCCGGCACATAGCAGAAACTCAACCACTGGCTGTTGATCCTAGACTGGACATTTAAAGTTTTTGAGCACAGAAATGGCCGGTAAGAGTCGGAATAGGGATCTCGCCAGCAACTGGGAAGAGTGACTCAGAGTGGGAGTGAGGTAAGTAAGCATCAGGAGACACAGGGGTAGACTAGGGAGGCTGGAATGGAAAGGAAGCTTCCACCTGCTGCCAACTGCCTGACCAACTGAGTTTCTTTTATCAGCTCCTTCCCCCGCCTCCCTCCTCTCTTCCCCCACACCCTCTCCTCCAGCTAAAGTCAGAGAGGACAACAGGGACAAGAGCAGCTTGGACCCCAAAGACTAGCCCGAAATTGCTGGGAGCTGGGAGAGGAATGCAGTCCTCCAAGTCCAGAGTGGATTAGCCAGGCACAGGTACAGACGAACATCAGGATGTCTGGATGCAAGACCACCTGCCGCCCCTCCCCCAAAGGGTCAGGGCAAGACCTGATGGGGGATGGAGGAGCATCTCCGTTAGTCTCGGTGGCTCTTTCTGCTCTGGTGCCCCTTCTCCTCTTCTTTCTGAGGCCTGCCCTCGGGGCTTCTGCTTGGAGAACAGCACTGAAGCCAGAGCCTGTTCCACGGCCAAGTCAACACATGCGCTTTGATCTCAGTCCCCACACCTGCAGTGAGAACCATGAACCCTCCGCAATTAAATGCGGAGATTCTAGAAGGTTATTGGCACCTTTGTATGATCTGCTTTGTTCCCCTTCCCTAGTGTTTTTTTTTTTCCCCTAAGGGGACCGGGGAAATAAGTGATTTTAATGGTGATATTTCACGCTGGCTCAGCGCACGTGCAGGGAAGATTACGAGACACAGTCTTCTGATGTGACCTGGTCAGCCGGCCGTGGGAGGGTGGCTCTCCCGTCTGCCCAGCTCAATGTGACTTCCTTCCACCCGTATGAAAGAAACCCTAACGCTCCCAGACCCTGAGAGCTGGGCACAGAGGAGATGGCACATGTAGAACACTGTTCAAATTTTCCAATCATCACCTGGGATTCGGGCAGTAGGGAAAAGACATCCTTTATTATGCCTGAGGCGCTGGGGAAGCCGGGTCTGGACCTGGGGTGGGAGGAGGTCTGTGGCCCATCAGCTAGTCCATCCCTGAGGCCACAGGCTCCCATAGCCCCCAGGCCGAGATTGCTGAGCGCCCAGCCAGGGAGCCCCGTTCCCAACCCCAGACTGACCTCTCCTGGCCAGACCCTGCAAGCCGCTTGGAAAAGAGAAAGGATGAGGAGTCATCCATGTGTTCATTGTTTTCTTACCACCTTCTCCCCAAAGAGAGGGAAGAAAGGGGACAAATTGGAAATCAGAAGGAGTAAGTTGGTCTTCCCACCCTCCAGGCTCCCCCTCTCCCCCAGACTCCCAGCTGTCAGCCTAAAATCACAAAGCCTTTTCGCTCAAAACCCAGAGAAAAAAAAGAGAGAGAGGAAAGCAAAGGGAAGAGAAGCAGCAGCAGTGAATTTCAAAAGGAGGGCTAATTTGTGCAGAGCCGGACAGCTGCATTTGCATAATGAAATGTGCAGAGGATGTTTGGCTCATGTATTTTTTAGAAGGTTTAACTTTAATTTTATTTAGCCTAAGAAGGGCATGTCACTCAAACTCCGCTGGTCATTTATAAAAATATTTCAATTGTGTTTCCAAGGAGCTGTCTTTCTGGCCTAAGTGGCTGGTGCCCGAGGTTGTGAATGCTAATGCAGAGGTCGGGAGATCGATGGGGAGGGAGAGCAGGAGAGAAAAAACCGGGAGGGGCAGAGACACCAAGAAAGAGACACCGAAGACGC
The DNA here is from genome assembly GCF_008692635.1 of Crocuta crocuta. Lineage (NCBI taxonomy): Eukaryota > Metazoa > Chordata > Mammalia > Carnivora > Hyaenidae > Crocuta > Crocuta crocuta. The sequence goes on along the minus strand of NW_027527824.1, from coordinate 7,070,373 downwards.
AAAGAAGAAAGAACAGGCAGGAAGACAAAGAAAGAAAGAGTGTGGAGTGGGACACGGCCCTCCGGACTCAAAAGAAGCAGGTCAGGTAAACATCCACAGTAGGTGTGGAGACAGGCATTCTGAGTGGACCACACCTCGCTCATGCAGGTCGGCCCAGCTCTCCCAGCCCATGGTGTTCAGGTTTGTTGGGAGCATTGCTCCTCTAACCTCAAAACAAAAATTAAAAAAAAAACTATCTGCAAGAAGGGCACTCTAGGATCAAGCTGTCTTCCTTCTGCCCCTGGGTCCTGCACTGGAGCTATTTTCTCCCATCTGTAGTTCTGAACCGTAATGAAGGAGCTTGATTGTGAGCTGTTCGCCTCCAAGACGGGCAAGGGACGGCTGAGCTGCGTGTAGCTGTTGCATTTCTTTCCTCTTGCCATTCTGGAAACAATTACCCTTCAACTCCCCTCCCTAGTTTCTACACAAACACCCCAGCCTCCTAAATAAAGTGCTTTCAGACTTTTCACAGCACACGGAGGAGATGAGGAGTGGGGAGGAGGGGGAAGCTGTGTTTGCAGAAGATCTTTTTCTCTCCACCACTGGCTTCAGAGTGCTTCAGAGCCTCAGACCCAGGCCAATCTCTGATTCCCTGATGTGGAAACTGGGAGCTGGGGGAGGCAGGAAATCCTTTCCGGAGGCAGCCAGGCCCTCAGAGCTCTGGAGGCCACACCTCCCGCTTCCCACCTTCCCTTGCCAGCGCTCTTCCAAAGCCTGGCTCCCTCTGCCTCCTCTCCTGGTCTCAAGGGCTGGGAAGGGGATCCCCAGAACCCCGCTGAGGAAGTACCCACCTCACACCTCCTTGCAGGCTCTGTTGGGTTGTCTAATCTCAGTGTTCAGCTCTTCACGGGATCTGGTGACACAGCCTGGGGACCAGGCATTCTGGCCCGGGGACATCTCCAGTGGCCCCTGTCTTGGAGATCACAATGGCTGATCCAGAATATGGGGCAGCGGTGTAGCCTAGAGCCCTCCCCTCGGGAAGCGCCCCAGTCCCTACTGCAGAAAAATAACAATTACATACACAGCCCAGGTAGCTCTTGTGGTGGTGGGTGAAGGGTACAGAGGATGGCCCGAGAGGCAGGGGGTTTGGAGCTGGATCATCTGGGTTCAAATTTGTTTGAATTAATGACTTGAACTTGAAATGTCTCTGACCCTCCATTTCTTCATCTGTAAAGACTATCTGCCTATCAGATCACCGTGAGGCTTTGACATCACCCATCACATGTGTGGCCTGTGGTGGTCATAGGGTTTGAGGGACTTTCTGCCAGGCACCCAATGGAAAGACCCAATGGCAAAGCCACCACACTAGTCCCGGGTGCCTCAGGAGGCAGAAAGAGAGGGGCGGGCAGGGCCAGCCCCCGCCCTTGAAGGCTGCCTCCTAGTAACTACCACGGAAGCTCCTTACTGTGTTGGATCTTGTTAACAGAAGGGCTGCACAGAGTGGGGATCGGACTCTGCCGTAAAGCAGACGAGGTAGACACAATCTAAATCAAAGTCTCCTAATACTTTCCTTTTTCTTGTAAGTTTTTTAATGATTATTTATTTTTGAGAGAGAGAGAGACAGAGCACGAGCAGGGGAGGGGCAGAGAGAGAGGGAGACACCGAATCCGAAGCAGGCTCCAGGCTCTGAGCTGTCAGCACAGAGACCGATGCGGGACTCGAACCCACGAACTGCGAGATCATGACCTGAGCTGAGGTCGAATGCTCCACGGACTGAGCCACCCGGGCGTCCCAGCTCCTAATACTTTCAATTCAATGATAAGAAGTCTGAAGTCCAGAATGGGGCACGAACAGCCAGCCATAGGTGACATAGCTGGTCCATGCGGAGCCAAGACCTGAACCCACCTCTCCAGGTCCTGTTTCCTCTCCTCTCTGATGACAAGACTAACAGCTTCTGGTGTGTGAAACCCCCCACCACAGCCCCTCCCCCCTACACATACACACACCAGCCGGGGGCCAGAAGGGCTTGAGTGGGCTTCCAGCGCACCGGTTCCCAATATGCAGACAGAGGAGGCAGCCAAGGCGAGATTGAGGTGGGAGCAGCGCCAGGGGAGGGGGCCGGCGCCGGCCACCGCAGCCCCTCGGGAGACGCCTGCATATGGCCAGGCGGGTCTGGCGGCCCGGCGCACTAATCCTGCTGTCAGCCAGGCCGGGCGCCGGATTAGGAAATGTCACATTTCAAAGGAAATTATTTCCATTCTCTCCCCAGGAAAGGAAAAGGCAGAAAGACAAGCAAACTCCCAGGGTCCTGTGTTGGGAGACAGGCCAGCATATGGGCCTTGGACAGGCGCCCCCTCCTTCCTCTCCTCCGGCTCCACTGCGACGCCCAGAAGTGACAGCCATCACCTCGAGGAGTTCATCCCGGCCAAGGACAAATGGATTTCACAGTTTATCAAGGGAGGAAGGGTCGCGTCATGGACTCTCATCCGTGGCACACCTTTGGTACCTGCTTTCCTGGCCTGGTCTCAGCCACAGCTCCTTGGCCAGAGCTCCCTCACTGGGCTGGCTCCCGGGTCCTGCCTCCGGGGATCNCCCCCCCCCCCCCCCCCGGCCCTGAGACCCTGCATCTTCCCGGGGGCTCTCCACTCTGCAGGCAAGACTAAACCCCGGGACGCAGAGAATGAAATAGTACACGCTCCCTCTCTAGATTTCTCTCTCTGCTCTTACTTCGCTGCTTCTCTACCTTCCCCAGCCTCATCTGAGACAATAATAAACACCTCTCATCCTCACCGTCACTGAAAACGGTGGGGCTTCTTAATTACAAAAGTAATGTCACAATATTAGCAATTAATTAATTCTAATCTGGCCCGGAAGAGAGGTAGGGCATACAATTGCCCCGTCCGCCTCTGGAGCCGAGGACCACCCCAGCGGATATTGTGATTGAAATATATATGTATGGAGTTATTAGATACTATCTGCAATCAATCCATTACCATAAACTTAAGCTTCCACATTCTTTCATATTAAATGAATTTTCATATCACATTTCCCAATAAGCACTGCCTCAAGTCAACCCTTATTTATCTAATAACGCCATGCAAATATTTTATTACATTTCAATGAAATGTGTCGAAAACTATTACCTTGTGCTGCCTTTGGGGTGGGGAGGGAGCAGTGCTGAGTGGGAGGTGGGGAGTCTGCTCAGTGAGGAAGCGGACCCTCCCCTCACCGACACCCACATTCATTCCTCCCTCCCCACTCCAGGCCGCCAGCCCCTTTGGGAGGTAGGTCCGCTAGGAAAGTGCTTCTTAGCCCCAGACAAACTGAGGACTTGCAGGGTAAATCAGAGCCCCTTAAGGAGAGAGAGAAGACCCCTCCTCAGTTCCAACAGCCCTCTGCTCTACCCTCCGGCCTCAGCCCGTGACCAGTGCTGGGTGGCTGACGGTGAGTCACACAGAGTCCCACGCTCACACGGTCCCATGCTTTGTTTACTTGTCTGCTATCACCGTGTTGAAATTCGCAATTGTTTTTTGAACAAGCAGCTCCACATGTTCGTTTTATACCGAAGGTCCCACAGATGATGTAACTGGTCGTGTCCAGGACACACTTTCATTCCACCGATACCGCCTTCTGTACTTCGCAGACACGCTGCCCGCTCCGGGCTGTTCAGGCAGACCTCTGTGGTCGAAAGGTGTCCTTTCCGGTCCTGCCTTTTCTGCCTGTCCCGACTCCCTTCCTGCCGCAGACCCTCTCCCGGAGACCCTGGCATCAGGCAAACAAGGGCCCAGATGCGTGGGCCCAAAGCCCCACACCCAGCAAGCCGAGAGCACACACCAGCTCCTGATCCTGGACGCCAGGGCCGGCATGACTCCCACTGCATTGCTGGGGACACAGTCACCACGCCATTCTGGGCCTGGGGACAGGTGGACCTGGTGACAGTCCTAACGGCATCTGGCTCCAGCCCTGCTCAGTGTCTCCTAGGGCCCTGCTCCTGCCCCACAGCAATCTGTTGCTCCCTGTACTGCGGCTGCCAGAGTTCAGGGTGAGCCCGAACCCCCGTCTCCCTTTCCCTCCTGTTCAGTCTTTCTAACTCATCTCGAAGGACTAGCTTCTTGGTGACCACGGCCCCCAAACAGCCATTTGGTTTTTTAGCTTTATGGTCCCTTCATCCGGGAAACACATTTCCCAGGGACTTGGGGTGCATCAGGCTTACACACATATCTCCTTTCCTGCTCTGGTCTTCAGTTTTACCAGCTGCAAAATGGGAAAATAGTATCTTCGATGGAAATCTCTAGAGCCTCTGTGGAAATTAGGTGAGCCAGCGTGGTTTCTAAAGCCCGATGTGGATAACTAGTGTGTTTGGATACTCTAGTTCTCGAGCTAGTGCATGTAGGGTGAGATGGGTCCTCAGTGATCTGCCCCCCATGCGTTTCTGCAGGCTTGCGGTACCCTGTGTAAGCTCCTCACGGCTCACCTCCACATCCCCACGCAATCCCCCTTCCTCCTGGACACTTCATGAAACCTCCCATCCCCTCAGTCAGAAGAACAAGGATGGCTCCTGCAAACTCCTGAACCGGCAGGTAGATCTGACTGATAATGGAGGAGGAAACAGTCCCCATTAAGGGGTCGCTGAAGCCACACCTGCCTGGTGAACACCAGACTCCCCACTATTGCAGGACTGAGACCTCAGAGCTGGGTTTGGCCCCCCAAGCCAGCCAGGGGTAGAAAGTCCAGCCCAGCCAGACACAAGCACTTACTGAGATTAAGCTTCATTCTGCCCAGTCCCACTTCTGTTTGGGTTTCTCGTGTGCCANCCCCCAACTGACTTGTTTGAATCTATACCACTAGTCTGGGAGGCCATTTTATAGGTGAAGAGACTGAGGCCACACACATAGCCTTTGGCAGAGTTGAGATTCTCACCTGGATCCTTCTGGCCACTTTCTGCGACTTGGTGCCCTGCCCCTTACTTGAGCATCTGGATTTTAAAAGAGCCTGTTCACAGGGGCACCTGGGTGGCTCAGTTGGTTAAATGTAAACATCTATCTTCTGCTCAGGTCACGATCTCACAGTTCATGGGTTTGAGCCCCACATCAGGGTCTGTGCTGACAGCTCAGTGCCTGGACCCTGTTGAGATTCTGTCTCCCCCCACTCTCTCTGCCTCTCCCCTGCTCATGCTCTCTCTGTCTTTCTCTCTTAAAAATAAATAAAAACATTAACATAAATAAATAAATAAATAAGCGAGCATATTCACAGAGTGAAACCTCAACTCTAGAATCCTGAAAGGGCTTCACTCCCTCAGTCATTCAGCAAATATTTACTCTCTGCTGTCAATATGCCGGGCATGGTTCTGGACACTAAACTCACCACATACAAGCCTGTGCCGCCAGGAGCTTTTATTTTGACCTTTGGATATGGCCCTCCGATAGATCTAGAAGCTGCACTGAGCCAGCTCTAAGCTTGGAGGGGCTGCCCCTCAGCATCCAAGCATTCAAGTCATGAACCCAAGAGAGGGGAGCCTGGGGCGGGGGGATTAGGTCATGTGCCCCTTCTGTGTTTGCCATGACCTCTGAGGAGCTGACCTGAGATCTGCGGAAAGTCACTGCCCACAGGGAAAGGAATTCCAGGTAATAAGACAGAGGAGAGGTGCCAGGATGGAGCATCCTCTGGGAATGCCTGAAACGGTGCCCTGTGGAAAAACCACTCACTGGTAAGGTTAGCTTGCACCCAGGCCTCGTGTGTGTGTGTGTGTGTGTGTGTGTGTGTGTGTGTGGGAGAGAGAGAGAGAGAAAGACAGAGAGAAAGACAGAGAGACAGACATGTCATTCAGTCCTAAGTGCCCTAAAGGCACAGTCACCAACCACCAACCCCTGTTTCTCAGGCCCCCCATCCAGCTGCATTCAGGGAGCTTCCGGGCTCTGACTGGGCTTCTGTGCCTGACTGGTGGGCAGCGCACAGACTCCCCCCAGGAGGATGCAGCCTCCTCCTCCTCCTCGGGATCTGTTCCCTCCTGGTCCTCCGCCCTTCCTCTAATCATTCACGGTGACAGATTGACAGAAGTGCCCCCACCGGATAGAACTGCCTCTGGGCACGAGTACAAAACATAAAACATTTAGGGAAAAACATCCAAGAGCAGTTGGCACCGCAAATAAACTGCTTTAAACACTCGACTATAAGCCACCAGTTTAAAACTCTGGCACAGCTGAGTCCTGGCATCGGCTCAGCCGGCGTTGCAGGGTCTCCATTCTCAGCGCCCCACCCCCCGGGGGTCTCCAAATCAGAGCGCCTTCTCCAGTGGCCCCATGTCCCTACAGGCACACCCAGGAAGTCCCAACACTGAGGGACACACGCAGGGGGGAAATTCCTCTCGGGGATACTCTCTCGCCACCCCCACCACAGACACCTGCTGACGGGAAACAGGTCTGACCGGGACTCACCCTTTGACCAGCGCGCTACCTTGGCGGAGGCTGTCACAAAGCCCGGCTCTCCCACCGTCCTTACTGCCTGCATAGCACGTATGACCCATGGAGTAAGCAGCTCCGCAGCGTCCACCCCGCTGGCCTTCACAGCAGCCCACGCGGCGGGTTTGTAACTCCCTTCTCTGGAAGCGCGAAAGGCCCAGAAGCAGCTGTCGAGGGTCGGCAGGTGGCAGAGTTGGGACAAGCCTCTCCTTCGCGGCCTTCCCATCATGCCCGGCTGTCTTTCGGCCCACACTCAGTACCGCTGGAGGCTCAGAGGTGCTCTCCTGGGGCCTGGGGCCAGGATCAACGGTGTGGCTCCAGGAAGACGCAGTGCTGGGGAGGGAGTGTGAGAGCCTGCCGGGCCCACAGGGGAAGGGCCTGCCTCCGAGACCTGGCTGTCCTGCTCCCCAGCCACGTCGGGCCAGACCCTCCTTCCAAGGGACCCAGGTAGGTGTCTGCTCCCGGACAGCAGCTGAGTCCAGGCTGCCCCTCCCTGCTGCGCTGCTCCCTGGAGCTTTTTGAGAAAAGGGACCTCTAAGGTGTTACCTGAGCTATGAAAGGTTCGCAGGCAAAGACAGGGAGACAGGGCGTTCCAGGCAGAGGGGATAGCACGGCATGCCTGGGACCGCAGGCATTTCATGGTGGAAGCAGCATAGACCAGCGTGGGGCAAGCCACGAGAGACGAGGCTGCAGAAACCAACAGCGGCCATGCCACACAAAGGCAGCTGAGTATTTAGGTGCCTGGAGCCCGAGAGCAAAGGGAACCTAATGCTGGGTCTGGAGCAGTGGAGTGCCGAGAATTCTCCAGTCTTTTTGTTTTTTAATGTTTTATTTATTTCTGAGAGAGAGAGAGAGAGAGAGAGAGAGAGAGAGAGAGGCAGCATGAGCAGGGGAAGGGCAGAGAGAGAAAGAGACACAGAATCCAGAGCAGGCTCCAGGCTCTGAGCTGTCAGCACAGAGCCCGACACGGGGCTCGAACCCACAAACCATGAGATCATGACCTGAGCCGAAGTCGGACACTCAACCGACGGAGCCACCCAGGCGCCCCGAGGATTCTCTAGTCTTAACAGAGGCAAGGGCTTGGAGTGGGCAGGACTGGAAACCAGCAGAGAGACTGGGAAGCTAAGGTAGCAATCCAGGAGGCAGCAGGGACAGAGAGAGAGCAAGCCATGATGAGAGCCTGCAGAGGGAGGCTTGGCAGGGTCTGGTGTTTTAGGAGAGGCAGTGAAAGCTGACTTGGGGGTTTCTGGCAGCAGGGGAGAGGGTGCCCAGAACCCAGAGCCCTGCCTGGCGCATAGCAGGCACGCGGGAAGTACATGCTGAATGGGCAGATTCACCAGGAGAAGGAATACACGTGGGGAGCATGTTTGTTGGGAGGGGACGAGAGGTGGTGAGTTAAGTCTGGAAGATCAGCTACAGAGTCCGACGCGAGGGGCCAGGGTAGAAGGCGCCAGAGCCACCAGCGGATAGACCACAGCTGAAGCCTTGGGATGGGCCTCAAGCACCCAGAGAAAGCTTGTTAAGTAAAAGTGAAGGAGACAGAGATCTCAACACTGAGAACTAGCAAAATTTAAGGAAACAGGTAGGAAAAAAGGAGTTTACAACTCAGACCACAAAGAAGCAGGCAGTCAGTGGTAGAAAGAGAACTGAAGAAAACAGCACCGAGGGAGAGAGAGCATTTCCAGAAGGCATGGCCAGCTAGGTGGGATGATCAGGACACGTCAAGCAGACCAACAGCTAAACATGTCAGTTGCATTTAGTGACACGATCAGGTCACAGGTGGCCTCCGTGGACTGATGGAAGAAATTGATTCCAACACAGTGAATGGAATACAAATAGAAAATGATGACAGTGTTTCAAAAAGTCTGGCTCCATAGGAGAAAGGAGAGAGGGGCAATAACCAGGGAGGTGGCCAAGTCCAAGAAGGTGGGGGGGTGTTTGTGTATGAGAGATGTACGTGTTTAAATGATGCTCCGATGGGGCACCTGGGTGGCTCAGGCGTCTGAGCATCTGACTTTGGTCCAGGTCATGATCTCACAGTTCCTGAGTTTGGGTCCTGCGTCGGGCTCTGTGCTGACAGCTCAGAGCCTGGAGCCTGCTTCGGATTCTGTGTCTCCCTCTCTCTTCCTGCTCCTCCCCCACTCATACTCTGTCTCTCTCAAAAAAATACATATATTTTTAAAAGTATGAATAATGGTATTTTCCAAAAAAAAAACTTGAATGATGCATGATGGATCCAGACAGGGAAGGGGTGCTTACAGTTTTAGCAGAGAAAGTTGCTCACTGACAGTGAGATATAGTCCTGGCAGAAGACAGAAAAGTTGGTCCCCAGTCCACAGTGACAGATGTGCGACGCCGGGGTGGGGGAGGGAGAAGTTTGTTGAAGGCACTGCACTTGAGGGTCTGCGCTGTGTCAGTGGCACCAGAGGTGGGGCGAGAACGGAGAAGAGAATGCGGTGTTGGGGAAGTTCAAGGGCAGTAAAGGAAGCTGGAGACAGCTTCTTGGAGAAATGGAGAGAGGGCTGCCTGAGGAATCAGAGGTCTGCTGAGAGGACCACTGATGGCCAAGGCGAAGTGCCAGTGTGCTCAGCAATGTGTGTGTGTCCACATGTGTGTATGCACGTATGTGCGTGCATGTGCACGTGTGTGCATGTGGCCAGGGGCACTCATCACCCCAGACTGAGAAATGGAGGAAGGAGCCCATTGGGTCCAGGGCTTAGAGTTTCTCCAGGTCATGAGACAGAAACAATGGAGCCAAGGGTCTGAGGGTGTTGCAAAAAGGTGGCCGAGTTGTTTCATTTCTACATGTAAAAGTGACTGGGTCATGACGTGCCCCGAAATTTGGTTAAGCATTATTCTGAGTGTGTCCACAAGGGTGTTTGTAGATGAGAGTAACATTTGCACGAGCAGCGTGAGTAAAGCAGGTGGCCCTCCTCAATAAGGGTGGGCCTTGTCCAATCAGTCGAAGGCCTGAACGGCACAGATAGACTGACCCTCTCAAGAGTAGAGGAAAACTCCTACCTGATGGTCTTCAAGGCGAGGCTATAGTTCTTTCCTGCTTTCAGGCTAGAACAAAACCATCATCTCTCCTGGGTCTCTAGCCTACTGACTGCAGACCTGGGGACATCTCAGCCTCCATAACTGCATAAGCCAACTCCTTAAAATCTCTTCCATAAATATAGATATAGCTACATAGATACCATCTCCCACTGGTTCTGTTCCTCTGCAGAGCTCTAATACCGTGGCTAAACGGTGGTCCAGAGAATTTAAGCTGGATAGGAAAGGAAATGATGGCAGGAAGTTAAAGAAATCAAGGGACTCTCAAAGAGTGAAGAAACTAAAACAAAACAAAACACTTAAAAAAAAAAGGCAGAGAAAGAGAGAACTCAGTTGATGGGCAGTTGTGGTCAAAGCACAGAGGTAAGATGTAGGACTTCAGGGTAGGGGCAATTCTGGACAATGAGATCCATCACTATGGGGGGGGGTGGCGCTGCCCAAAGTAAGCAAAGATAAAGGCCAATATACATGTGCAGAGATGTGCGAAAGGAGAGGCCGGGGTTTCGGGGGGTTCCCGCGTGTGTGCACTGCCGTTCCCAGCACCCGGAAGCCCTTGGCATGAGGACGAAGACGGAGGCAGGTACCACGTGCTCCACGCAGGAGGGACAGTCGCCATCCTGTGGCAAGCCGCGGGATTACTGCTCCCAGGTGGCCAAGGATGACGTGAACGAGAGCTTCACGGGTATGGCTGGCCGCTCCGTCACAAAGTCTCCCTGGCACATTGGATTGGCACAGGAGAGAGAGACAGAAAGAGGAAGCGGGAAGGGAAGAAGAAAGACTTTTCTAGAAGGATTCAGCCACAGGTTGGTCTGATCAGGGGTCCGCCTCACCTACCCATTTGTAAGCAGGGGTGTGGACCAAAGCCTCCTCCAGGCTCCAGAGATTGTTACTGAGGAGCCGGAAGACCGGTCCTCAGGCTGGGGGTCTGGGGGTCCTGGGTCTGTCACAAACGTGCTGTGGGCAGGATCACTTAACCTCTCTACATCTCTGATGTCCCCTTCACCCTGAGCCCGTTCCTTCACTCCTTCATTCATTCTAGGAACAAAGCATCGATCCCCTAATACATTCCAGCACTTCTCCAGGGACTGGAATCGGAGAAAGGAGCAGATACTCCCTGCCAGCTCTCCAGATGGAGGCCGGGGACTGAAATCATTGTTGTGAAACACGATGCCCTTGGAAGTCCTTCCTGGAGCCGTCAGCAGCCAGGGGGCAAGGGGGCGAGGCCCCTCCCAGGGGACGAGTCCTTGGCTCCAGTCCCTCCCCAGCAGGACTTCCCCACCCTGGCTGCTGGGCTGTGTGGGCATGTGGCTTCCCCCACAGACGGCTCGGGCAGTTTGGGATGGCTTTGAACCCGCACAGCCCTGACCTTCCTGCTTCCCCCAAAACCCAGAGGAAAAACTGTGCCCTCAAGGAAGGAAGGAAGTGGGCAGTCAGGGAGAAGGGACTAGAAGGATGGAGGTCTGCAAATGACGAGGTTTCTCGCTCTGGGCCCTTGGCCTGTCCAGCACTGTTGCTGTGGCCCTCTGGGGGGTCCGGCCTGGCCCCGTGCCCTGTGTCTGCCCCTCCCTCCCTGGCCCTCTCGCAAGCTCCCTGCTCCCCTGGCAACTCCAACTTGGGTCACCATCGCTTGCATCCGTGTCTGTCTTTTCCATCCCCTCTCCCTGCCTTCCCCTGCGCGCACGGCCTGTCTCCATCTGTACCTCCTCCTCCCCACCCCTCCGCAGTCTAACTCTCTCAGGCTCTGCCTCTGCCTCTCTGTCCCTCCTTCCCTCCCTCTTTCAAATCAAATCAGCAAGTATTTATTGAGTCTGACCCTCTCGCCTGCTCCCCTCCCCTGACTTGGTCTCCCCGTGGCCTTCCTCCCACCCACGTCTGCTGCCCTGTGGTCCGGCTGGCTCAACCCGGGAGGCCCCCCGCAGGAGGCTGTCAGCGGCAGGCCTGGGGGACAAGGAGCTCAAACCGAGCCAGCGTCCCCACTCTCTCCCCCAGCTCCTCCTCCCTGCAGGCAGCCCAGGGAGCCTACATTATTTAGAGAAATTATTTAGCATTCTGCTTCTGTCATTCCTTGCCATGGTGCCAGGCCCTGATAGGTGATAAAAATATCAACGTTAAATCGACTCTGACAACTGCTGTTTACTTGCACTGTCACTAGAGCCTAGAGCTGGGGGCAGAGTAGCGCTTGCAGGACCTGAGACACCAGCAGCAGCTCTGGGGGCTCTCTAGCTCCCGGGACCGGGACAGGCAGGGACAATGACCAGGAAGGAAGGCCACGAAAGGGGCAGCCCCTGGGGAGGGACACCGAGCCACGACCACCCTCCCCCGAGTCCTTCCCACTCTGCCCAAGCTTCTCACCCTGGAAAGTGTTCATTTCACCACTGGTAGCAAGAAGCCAATAAGAACCCAGTTGCGTCTTCCCGACATGCACGGCACTATGTGAGCAGATCACGTGACATCTTCTTCAAGTTTCACGTCAGTTCTGGCAGACGGAGATTATATCCCTGTATTCCCGGCTTTGACACTGAGGCTGGGAGACATCAGGCAGTTCTTCGGAGGGCACCCAGCTAACAAGCACAGAGCCCGGGTTAGGACCGGGTCGAGCCCTCTGCCCTGGCACAGGGCATCCAGTATGCAGCAATCAGAAGCCAGTGTGGGTCATGGACCAACATATGACCATCCTCTGAAGGCCAATAAGGACAGACCCCTCTCCCTAACCATGTGACCACCAACTTGGTTTGAACTAATTCAACCTACCTGGATGGAGGGGGGAAGACGGACAACAACCTATCTTGAGGATGTTGGACAAGAGGCGGTTAGACCTTTTCACCTTCCCTGCTCTCCCCCTGTGCATCGCCCCCAGGGCTAAGCCAGGATGCACAGGCAACTGTGACGGAGAGAAGAGAGAGTGCAGAACTCCAGGGAGAGAGAGGCAGAACACCAAGGATAGCATGAGGAAGAAAGGACCGACTCCAAGCAGGAACCCAAGGCAGAGAGAACTCTGCCCTCACAGGATGCTCACCTGACCAGCTTCACTCTCGCGGGTCTCTCTTTGTGGGAGCAGAATCACGTTGCTNTAACTAGCAGAAGGCTGAGCCCATAACAACTGCACAGAAGATGTCTGCTGGTTGGGTTTTCTCTACTAAGGGCACAGAGTGGAAGGTGGTAACGGCTTCTATGGGCATCTCAAGGATGACAGTCCTAGAATAAGGTCTCCTGGTCCCTGTGGAGAGGACTTTGGGGCCCCAGACAGCACAGAGTCAGCACTGTGAAGGGGTCACCAGCCGAGCTGGTGGATGTGGGCTGCCTTCATGGAGACACACGGTCCAAAATGAGGGAGCTGATAGTCTCGTCTCTCTGCAGAGAAAGCCCTCCCCTGGGAACTGGGTTCAGTGGCGAGTGCTCTAGAGAGATCTAGACAGAGGAGGGGACAGAATGTGGACAGGCTTCAAATGATGGTACAGAGAAGGATTGAAGGAATCGGGTGTGTTTACCTCTGGAAGACTCACAAGGACAAAGCATCCGATATTTAAAGAGCTGTTAGTGAATGGACTTGACCGTTTGACCCATAAAGCGTGGAATTCATTCTGTTGTTGGGAACCGTAGGGAAAAAGATGATTTCGGCCCCAGGTGAGGACCCAGAAGTAGGGGCTGACAAATAATGTCACACCAGTGGTTTTTGTTCCCATCATGACTCACCTAGAAACTGAACATATCTGTACCACCCACAGGGGGAAAGGAATGGATAAGGTTGCCCAAAGCCATAGGCNGGTGGGTGGGGTGGAGGGGAGGGGTGGGGGAGAGATCACAAACATGCTGATAGAAAAGTTCTGCTATAGCAGTAGTGAGCTTCCTATCCGTGGAGGTGTACAAGGAAAGACTGGCTGAGGGCTTGGGGAGAAAGGGCGCTGCAGAAAGGGTCTGAATATTAGAAAAGCAAGTTCAACCCTGTCAGCTCAGAGCTTCCCAGCCTCTAGGCCTCCAGGAGGACCAGGAGGGTGAGACACAGGTGCTCCACGCATGTAGAGCTGGATCCACGTATCCAGCCCGGAGCTGGATCTGTCAAAGTCTTTCCCCTGCTCCTCGGAGAGCAGACAATTTCTACAGTAGCCAGCCCTTCACCGTGGGGACCTGTGTCAGTCACCCGCCATGCTGTGGGAGACCCAGGTGACCCTGGGGTATGACTCTCCCATTAGCCTCCCACCCCTGTGTGGGATAAGGCCTCCAGATGGACTAATGAAAATCACCCAAACTGAGTTCAATTGAGCAGAAGAGAGGAGGATGGATCCCATTAATTATCCCCAGGCCGACCCTCATGCATCATCCCAAACACAGAGCGGGGCCACTTCAGACAGACAATAGCAATTAGTGATGTGGAACTGTGATGTTGTCAAAATAAAGATCCATGCTCTGCTCACAGAGCGGGAGATGGTGAGACGGCCCTGGGTTGGCCTGTGTCTCAGCACGCCTCGTGGGAGGGCGTGGACTGCAAAGCCAGAGAGTCCTGGGCTTTTCTGCTCACTGGCTGTGTGACCTTGAAACAGTAACTTGGCCTCTCTGAGCCCCTACCTCCTCAGCCATAAAACAGGTTGAATAGAGCCCACTTGATAGGCTTATGAAGAGTATTTCATGACAGAGTATATGGCACTGCTGGGGACACCCTGTGTGACCCTGGGAGAGTCACTGCTTTCATGAAGCCCCAGAGTCTCCCGTAAAATGAGAGCTATTGTCCATTGATTGCTAAGTTTCTTCAAGCTCTGAAGTCCTGCCCTCTGTGATTTAGAAACTCACAACCAAGCCTGGCGAGGGGGGAACCAAGGAAAGCCATCGGTCCCTGCAGCCTGATGCCTGTCTCCCTCCCCCAAGTCTTAAACTTACTCCCTTAGGACAAGGGTCTCCAGTTTGCCTCCCTTCCCAATCCCTACCCCTAAGAACATCCAGATGCCAACTCTCCAAATGACCATCAATGTCCCAAGACCTAGAAGTCACTAGCTTTTGATTTATGATTGTCTCCAGCCAGGTACCCTCTACCTCTGCCCTGCACAAAAGACAGCCCGCTCCTTGGAAGATAAAAAGCCACTAACTGTTTCCCTGTCTGCTACAGTATTGATTAGGAGAGTGCGAGGCTATTGGTGTTTTATCGATAGGCAGCTGTCTCTCTTGCCAGGGGTAGATGGCCTTTAATAAGACAGAGAGAGAGAGAGAAAAATGCTGCTGGGTCATGGAGTCAGGCCGGGAAGGCCAGGTGAGGGGTGGGCTGGGAGCTGGACGATTTGGGTTAGAGTTCTGCATTCCTGGGACAGCATCTCAGGGACCACACCTGCCCATGTGCGGCCCAGCCCAGCCAGCATATTAGGTGAGGCCAGTGGATCCACACACCTCCCCCAAGGTGGACACTCTCGACTCACCCCATACCCTGTGTGCCGGTCATTGCCAGTTCCCTCCCTGATCCTAGCGCCTCCTTCTCCTGCCACAGGTGACCCGAGAGGTCCACCTCCATGGACTGCACCCTTCTAAACTCCCCCGTTCGCCAGAGGAAACTCTGGAAAGGAAAGAGTGGCTGGGCTATCTGCTCGCAGCTGCCTCCCTGTCAGGCTCTACCTAAGACCCAGCTCCTACAGCTACAGCTGCCTCTCTGGCCCGGCGGTTGGTTCCGTGCCCCACTGGGACCCTGACCTGACCCACTCCTCGGTCCAGACCAGTCGGGGACCCTGTCCTCAGCTCGAAGCTGCTGTGAGAACCGCAGGAGCACAGCACGTAGCCCAGTATGAGGCGTCCTGGGGAGGACAAGGAACAAACAGGGTCACCGAGCAGACATGGGAGCCAGTGCCCACCTACATCACAGAGTCAAGGATCTCTCACCTGCTCCCCTTCTCTGCCCCACTTGTGTCCCCCAACCTGCCCATTCTTTCTCTCATTCAATAAATCTTTAGTACGCCCAATCTGCACTGCAGGCACAGTGTTAGATACTGAATTATAAAAATAAATTAGACACAGTTCCCGCCCCAAGGGGCTCACACTCTGGTGGGAGTCAGATGAGCGTAGAAGTAGGGACACAGAGTCCTGGAGGTGCTGTGAGAAGGGTCATCACGGTGAGCGTTGTCCACTTCTTTCCAAGAACTGGACGCCAGATGGGGTGTCTTTTATTTAATCCATCAATACGTCTGGAGACAAATTTTCTCTGTTAGGGGTTGTTTGGATTCGGACCTCTGTAGAAGCTGGAGAATGGCTGGGATGCTATATCTGAGCCCTCACACAGCTAAAACCTTAGAAATCCCAGCAGCCCAGTGCACCAAGTCTCCCAAAGCGCTTGCCCTTGCCCTTGGCTTTCTTTCCTCTGAGCAGTAAGTATCATAACCAGGAGCTTCACCATTTTCTCCCAGGGGGTCACTGGCTTAGAGGAGGGGCTGGGAGCAGGGCTCCAGAGAGTACCCCACAGCTCCCTCCGGACATGGGGCAGGCGTCAGCTCGAGAGCCCAAAATCACCGATTCTCCTCACGAGGATGGGATTCATCCCAGAGCCTCCCTCCTGGAATGTACTCCATCAAGGAAGGGGCCTGTTTGAGGGATCACTGCGGCTCAGAGAGGAATTTACAGGATTAATCTTTAATTCTTGCCAGCATCAGTAATTTGGTTATTAAAAGAAGAAATAATAAAATAACAAGCTGATCCCATACCACTGGATGAGGTTCCCTCCTCCCAAACACAAATGCTCCTACACACACCAGCTGTCCCAGAAGAGCCTATGCTGGCAGCAAGGGGCACCAGGACCCCTGATCTCAATGGGCAAAGGTGAGGTTGGTGGGGGCGAGGGCATGGGAGGATGTTTCTTTAGGCTTCAAAGACAACGATTTACAACAGATGGGCAAAACCAAATTAAGCAATTCTAGAGCCTGAATATAGAGTTTGGGGAAGACAGAGTCTCCTTGTGCTATTGACAATAAATATTAAATAAGTTAAAATCACCTAAAGTGATTTAAAAAATTGCATTTAATCGAATGTTGTCATGTAGATCTATTTGAATATAATCAGATTATAAACTATACTCCAAAGACTTGAAAACCTACAGTGTGCTATTAAGAGACCTCACTTCTGGCAGAAAAGGTCATTCTCACATTCAACAAACATTTATAAGGAAGCTACCATGGAACACGCACTGTGCCAAACACTGGGATATAGCGATGAGCAGGAGACCACCCCTGCCCTCTGCATACTCACAGGCTCAAGAGAGAGGCAGACATCGGAGAAGATACTGGATTAGGTATACAAGTACGGTGAGCCAGCCCAGGCAAAGGCAGAGCGCTAGGGAAGGACAGAGGAGGGTCAGAGCCTCTGCCGGGAGGAATCAGAGAGGGGTTAGCAGATAAGGTGACCACTGACATGGTCATAAAGAGAGGTGCTTACTAGACAGAGAAGGGATAAAGGCATTCTAGGCAGAGGGAACAGCATATGTAAAGGTGTAGGTGTTCAAACAGCGAACAAATAATTCCCTGGGCTGAGGAAGTATGGGAGGGACCCTGTCAGGAGTGAAGGCTAGAGACGTGAGCTGCGGCCACATCACGAAGGACTTTGAATGCCAGGGCTGTGTTCGAGAAAGATGTATGGGAGAACAAAACCTGCTTCTCTGAAGACATGAGATCCTGGAGGCTGTGAGGACCAAGGAATCCTCAGCGAGTGGCACCCCTCCACCAGGGAAATGCAGGTCAGATGCCCTCCTTCAAAGAGAATGCTCATGAGACACACTCCATAAGGCCATGGGGTCACAACTTCAGGGGTCCCCGATGGAAACCAGCTGCCCCATTGTCATCAGTGATGTGCATCAGGTAGGGCTGCTGGGCAAGCAGACCCTCGATGGGGAAGGGGGTTCGAGGTCTTAGAGTAGCTTGGCTGGTGCAGGGCCTGGCCCTCCCTGCCGGAACAGACAACGCAGAGGAGGACCCTGGGGGGGCAGCCAGGGCTCAGGACAGGCATGCAAATCTCCAGATGGGATTTGTCTTGAGAAAAGAACAGGTCCTCAAGGCCTCCAGAAGCTCACGAGAAGCAGGACCGGTAGAGGGTTCTTCATCACTTGCAAAAAAACTCAAGTTCCGCGTTGACAAACCTAGGTCTCAAGAACCGAGGCAGATCTCCAGTGGTGGGGGCGTGAACAGGCCAGTAAATTCTCTTCCCCAAGTCTCAGACAAAATAGTCAAAAGCACAACAGCCATTTAGGGCTCTGGAAATCAACCAGAGGCAAAACAACCAACTGAGAAGCCTCTGCTCATGAAAAACTGAACTCGGTATGAAAAGTAAGAGTCTGGCCTGGGAGTGCTCCCTTCCCCTCCCCCAAATCGTGGTTCTTTTGAGTGGGGCTGACCATTAAAAACAAGAACCTCCAGGGGAGCCTGGGTGGCTTAGTCGGTTAAGCCTCCGACTTTCGCTTAGGTCATGATCTCGCGGTTCGTGGGTTCGGGCCCCGCGTCGGGCTCTGTGCTGACTGCCAGCTCAGAGCCTGGAGCCTGTTTCAGAGTCTGTGTCTCCCTCTCTCTCTGACCCTCCCCTGCTCACGCTGTCTCTCTCTCTCCTAGAAATAAATAAATAAAAACAGAAAACAAAAAACAAAAAAAACCAAGAACCTCCACTGCAGGTTTGGAACAGAAGGCAAGGAACCCATGCCCAGCAGTTCGCAGTGAAAATGCCTGCTCGGTGGGGAAGCAGGAGGGCAAGGCCCCCAGCTCCGCCAGACTGAGGCTGCAGTCCCAACTGGGGCAATCAACAGAGCAGCAAATCAGCAGAAACCAAACAGGAAGCATCCAGAACGCAGAAAGCCACAGAAGGGCTGGAGAAGCATCCTTGTCTGGAATCTTCTGCAGCTGCATGCTGGCAGATGAGACCAGGATGCCCTCAGAAGCAAAGACAGGAAGACCTGAAAACCACCTGTACTTTGTTCATTTTTTAATTTTTTTAATGGTTATTTGTTTTTGAGAGAGAGAGAGACAGAGACAGAGACAGAGTGTGAGCAGGGGAAGGGCAGAGAGACACAGAAACAGAATCCGAAGCAGGCTCCATGCTCCGAGCTGTCAGCACAGAGCCCGATGTGGGGCTTCAACCCATGAACTGTAAAGATCATGACCTGAGCTGCAGTCGGAGGCTTAACTCACGAAGCCACCTCGGTGTCCCTGCACCTGTACTTTGAATGTGGCTCCCTGAACTGCACAGGGATGCCTTTCTGGCCTGAGATGTTGACATATTGGCACACACCTCTGACCAGTCACTGGCTGACCACCAAGCTATGCAGATATAGAGACAATTCTTAGAAGCCAGGTTAAAAATAAAAATGTCTTTTTAAAAACTGAGTAGAGATATCAGTAGCATGTACCACTGGGGAGACAGATTGCCCAGACTAAGTCTAAATAAGTTACTAAAACAAAATCCATAAAATAACCCTCCCGAGTCAAAAAAAATCAGAATCCAGAGTTTATAAAACATATCACCTAAAATGTCCAGTTTTCAACAAAAAAAGTATGACATGGAAAGAAACAGGGAAGTGGCCCATACTCAGGAAAGAACACACACACACACACACACACACACACACACACACACACACACATACACACACACACACAGTCAGTCAATAGAAACCAACTCCAAACAGGTAAAGATATTGGACTTGGCAAAGCCTTCCAAGCATTCTTGTAACTGTATGTAACGATTTAAAGAAATGCATGATGACAATGCATTTGTCCCTTAACAAATAGGGAGTCTCAATAAGGAAACTGGAACTATGAAAAAGAACCTAATGGAAACTGTAGAATTAAAAATATAGTAACTAAAATAAGAAGTTGCTCTCTGAGCTTAATAGCAGATTTGAGATGTTAGAAGAAAGGATCTATGAACTTAAAAATAAGTCAGTAGACATTATCCCACCTGAAGAACAAAGAGAAAAATTACTGCAGAATGAACAGAGCCTCGGGCACCTGTGGGGCAGCATGAAATGTACCAACAAAGCTGAATGGGAAGACCAGACAAGGGGAGTGGGAGAAAGGGGCAGGATCTAGACAATGTCCAATTTTGAAGTCCCCGTCACCACTCTGTTTTGGATTTGGGGGAGCAGGGTAAGGAAGGTCAGTGGGCTCTGGGGGTGTGGAGAGAGCCCCTACAAGCCTCAGCTCTGAGCTCCCTCTCAAGGAGGAGGAATTGTGCCCACCGTGTGCTGGGCACCACGCTCACCCTTCCGTCAGGCCCCTGGGCCTCACAAGGTGGGAGCGGCCTTGCAGCCACAGTCTCCAGATCCAGAAAAAGCTCAGAGAGGTAAAGACCTGCCGGGCTCACTCAGCTTCCCTCGTCTTCACACCTGCCCCTCTGCACCCCGATGCCCCTCCCCTTGCCCGGCCATGCCCTGTAGATTCAGCAATTGGGGGAAGGACTGACAACTCCAGGCAGAGAGCAGCACTAATGAGGCTCTGGGGCTCGGGACACAGCAGACCAGGAAACCAGGGAGATCACAGAAGTGTCTAGGAGCCCAGAGACCTTGTCCTCCTCCCACGGGGAGGTGGGCTTCTAGCCAGGAAGGGAGCCCTGCTCTCCCTGCAGGGGTGTGGCTCACCAGGCAGGGGCGTGGCTCACCAGGCAGGGGCGTGGCTCACCAGGCAGGGGCCTGGGGCTGGACAGGATTCCCCAGCTCAGGCCCAGCAGCTTCCTTCCTGGGCGAGGCTGGCAGTCAGGGTGGGCCTTGCCTTTGGGGGCTCAGCGTCACTGTCCAAATCCTTCCCTCTCAGCTCCACTCACATTTCCATTCATCTTGACAAGTCTCCTGAAAAGTGGGGGCCATGTGAGCACTCAGAGGCCCTGGCAGGTTAGGCGACTTGCCTGACGTCACACAGCTGATGGGCCTGGAGTTGCACCCGCATAAGGCTGCCTCCAAAACCCTGCTCTTCTCTCTATCTCCCTGGGGATCTTGCTCAAAATACACACTCCAAACTCCTCTCCCAAGGGGGCTGGGATCAGCAGGTGCAAAATCCCACCCGGGAAAGAGGGACGATGTCGCCATCAGTGCCCTTGGCCCACCCTGCCTGCTCCACCAAGAGCCAAAACCAAAGAAAGGAGATCTAACTGCCATGAGAAACGCAGAGATCCAGATGCAGATATTTACCACTCTCAGGTTTGTCCTCAGCCCCTCCCCAGGACCTTCCTCCTTTGTGGACAAAAGAGCTCGGCAGGCACACTTCCCAACCACTCCGAGGGCACACAAGTGGTGTGTCTCATTGACGTGGGCATTTCCGGAGTGGGGTCGTGGAAGGCACTCAGTTAAGAACGGTTGAACCACTATGACTGGCCTCCTTTTGTGTCAGTCAGAAGGCCAGATGGTTAGGCCATTCTGAGCCTCAATTTCCTTCCTTTTTTAAAATAGAAGGAAGCGGGCTGCCTGGGGGGCTGTCAGTTAAGTGTCCAACTCTCGATTTCAGCTCAAGGCATGATCTCACAGTTCATTAGATCGAGCCCTGTGTTGGGCTCGGTACTGACAGCACGAAGTCTGCTTGGTATTCTCTCTCTCTCGCTCGCTCGCTCGCTCGCTCAATAAATAAACTTAAAAAATAAATAAATAAAATAGAGGAAATCGTGTCTACCACACTAAAGTGGTAGAGTAGTGAGGATAAGGATATAAGGATAAATATTAATAACACTAAGTATTATTAATAATAATACCAAAAATAATAATGTTTAGCATTAATAATGTTACTGTTGACAACAGGAATAAATTAACATCATTTATATTACAGATAATATAGCGAACGGGCCGGGAGCAGCGGTGGCTGGGCAGGGCAGTAGGGGAGACGGAAGGGGGGAGCCATAGGCTGGCTGGGGACTTCAAGGAGGCAGAGCTCTGGAGGGCGGGGCTGGAGGAAGGTGTGAGCAGAGGGAGGATGGACAGCAAGGGTGGGGTCCCGTGGGGTTCAGTGGTGGGCTGCTAGGCACACAGCAGAGAGTCCTCGGGCCCAGCCTGTCTCCCGTGCGCTCCAAATTAAATAAAGAACTGCAACCCCTCTTTTATTTCCTCTCTGACAGCAACTTATTGCGAAGGCTGCTGCTTCTGACATTCTAATATTCAGAGTCACACCCTGTGGGATAACCCCATCGCTGCTGTCTGAGCCAATGATTTGTGCCAGGAGAGGAGGGAGCTGGGAGGGGCAGGGAGAGGCTGGGCCTGGGGCTCCAGGCAGCAAAGGGAGAGAAGGAAAAGCGCTCGGGTTCCGCTGGACCAGCCTAGGCACCCCCGCCCCCCACCGCGCTGCGCCCTCGGACAGGCATCCGGCCCTGGAGTAGGTGGGGCTGTCTGATCGCCCTCCCACCATCGACCTGCACAGTTAATAAATGCTTCTGGGCACCCACCACATGCACTGTGCACTGTGAGGGTCCCGGACCCCAGCTGCAGGAAGCTCATACCCACTCTGCGGGTTGGGGAGGCAGCACTTACCAAGAGCTTGGAATCAGGTGCCTTGAAGACACACAACACCAGGCTCACATTCTCACTCTGAGGCTAACCAGCAGGGCAGCTATAGGAAGAGGCGGCAGTGGGACCCGGAGAGAGACCTCAAGCCCCCGTTCCAACAGCAGACCCCATATCCTGACAGTCAGCATAAGCATGTGGTCTACCTCCTAATGTCACCCAGAAGATTTAAAATGAAAGAATGCATCATAAGCGCCGACCACTCCCAGTGCCTGGTACAGAGTAAATAATGCTCATGGTGGTCGTGAAAGTGACACACGGTGTAGAATGAGATGCTGCTAAAAGAAGGGACGGGGGTAGGCCAACAGAGTGCTGTGGCAATGCCGCGGGGCACCTGCTCCCAAGCCATAAAGTCCTGGTCAACCAAGGACTCCCCACAGCACCCCGAGCCCTCCCTTGGCCTTAGACACACGCGGAGCCCTCCAGGCAGCTTGCGGTATAATGGGATGCTTCATGGAGTTTTCTGTGCATGCCAGCGAGCACCGGACAGCCCAGCATGTGCAGGATGGAAGCGAATAGGTAAGCTGACTGCACTAATGGGGGTAGGTCAAGTCCAGGGGACCGGGTGAAGCCAGGGTTGTCCTAGGCTGGAGTATAAGAGAGAAGCCTCCGTGTGATGGGAGACCAAACAGGGCACGGTGAAAAGGCCCACCTCGCAGTCTGGGGAATGAATTTGGGGGTGGGGGCGCTGAGTCCGCTGCCAGCCGGTAGCTGAACTCGGTGGGGGATGGGCAACAGACAGATGCTGGCCCCGTTTGAGGAAGGGAGACAGAGATACTTAAGGGGCCAGGCGGTGGCGGCCTGGGTGGGACAGGGCCACGCCAGGAGACTGGGAAGAGGCGGCAGTGGGACCCGGGGAGAGACCTCAAGCCCCAAGTGAGGGCTTATGGGACGTGTGAATGGAACAGATTTAGGTCAGGGCTTCCCAATTAGCCTTGAGAGAGGGAAAAGAATATTCTCCGAGGCCTGAAAGGAAGAACAAAAACAAGGCAGAGAGGAGCTCTGAGAATACCCCAAAGAGTTGGGAGTACTGTTCTGGCCTTTAAAATGCAGGGAGTATGGTAATCTAATAAACATGGCAACAAAGCGTTTGTCACCAAGCTAATTTTATTAGAACAGACCTCAAATGGCTAATTTCCTTTTACTAATGAGCAAATTAGTTGAATCTCTGATCTGCTTTTAAGGCACTTATACTAATAAAACATGAACGACAGTGAAATTTGTTGTGAGGTGCAATGACACAGGCACTTGGGATGGAGGGAATCTCCAGGCGTGGAGACTTGCGCCCACGTGGTCGTGCCCTGGTCCAGTCGGTTCAGGCCAGCTCAGAGCCAGCTCCACCGCCCGAGGGAGGCAGTGTGTCTGGCTGTCTGTGTCTCCCCACCTCCTGGCCTGGGCGTGTCCTATGTATGGAGAACATTCTAAGACATTCCCAGCCCTCTGGTGATCCCAGCTGGCTCCCACCAAAACTGAAAAAAGTTCTGCTGAACTCTATCCAAGGACCAGAGCTGGGGCTCCTGAGTCCAGCTCTTCAAGTCAGGTATGCAGAAGCTGGGGTACTGCATGGGAGGCACCATGCCCAGCTTCTTCCCGAGGCAAACAGGCTTTGGCTGGGTTCCGAGTGGGGCCGATCTTTGTGGCAAGCGGCCAGGGCAGGCCTGGAAGGGCCCTGCATAGAGGAGGGCCTGGGGGAGAGGAAGGCTCCTGGGCAATCGGAGACCAGAGAGGCTGTCCCCCGCCTGAAAGATGGAGTGAAAGAGTGGGCATAGGCCAACTGCTCTGAGCTGAGAGGAGGGTCCCCTGCATGCTTTAGGGGCCCTGTTGACAGAGAGAGACAGCCAGGGCAAATGCCCCTTCAGGAAGACCAGGGACAAGGGCCATCAGGTGGGTCCCAGCCACTTGACAAAACAGGGCATCCACCCGTTTCCACCAGGCTTTGCAAGAAAGTGGGGGTGGGGGGGAATTCCTGGGAACGAGATCCAGGACCAGGCAGGTTCTCTGGCCCAACCCATGCCAGATGAGTTGCTTTATGCCAAATGGGCTTAAGACAGCTGGGGGAGTGGGCAGTGGGCCGCACCTGCCGAGCTGCACCGACGGTTAGCCTGGCTGGAAGGCCCTGCAAAGCCAACAAAAGGGCGAGAACCCCCTCCAGTTCCAAGCCCAGCACAGCCACATGCATTCAGACCCCAACTCACCCGTTAATTATTGGTGGTATAATTTTAGCCCAGTTACTCAGTGTCTATGCCCCTCAGTCATTTCTCTTTAAAGGGGAGATGCCCACACTCACATATCCGAACCGGCATGTGGGCTCAACGAGGAAAAGAGTCAGACACATGGCAAGCACCCAACAAAAGTGCGCCCCCTTATTTCTGCAGGCTGTGTTTTGGACACTGCTGCCCCTTCTAGGCTGTGCAGAAAGTGTAAGGACAGTATTGAGTTGACAGAGAAAACGAGGGGCAGGGGACTCCCAGGTCGCATGCTTGGATTCCCACATAACTGAACTGCTGAATGAAAGGGGCAGCCTCAAGAGAAGAGAGGGTCTCATCGCCAGAGGCAATCAAGAATCTGGCAGGGATGTCCCTGAAGACCCTTGATCCCCTCTGGGGACTTCCCCGCGAGTTGCCGTTGTCAGCACCTGCCAAAAGTCACATGTCCCACAACCACTCCCCTGGCGAATCTGGCCCTTCTCCAAATGTCCCCCAGAAGTCTCCTGTCCTGTAGCCTTCATCTCAAAAACGCTGCCCTGCCTACAGTCTGAATCAGCTCCACAAACCACACCCACAAAGTCCACAAGTGGCTTTCCTTACTAGGAGGTTCGAGGCTGAGGGACATCAGGGGCAGCAGCAGGAGGTAAGATGTGCGACAGGCCAAGGGTCCTCAACACAATCCGCAGACAAGCTCTCGTGGCCACTTTCGTCTGTGTGAGTCAAAAGCTCTGACCTGCAGTGGAAGCCACAGCCACAGCCACAGCCCTCATCAAGGCTCCTGGCATCTCACCCCCCACCTGTCTGTGCCCCTCCTTCTGCCCGCGTCGTCCCCAGGGCCACCGCTCTGAAGTACTCTGGCCTCATTCATTATTCAGCCACTTCCTCAGTTCGGAGGCCCAGGGGCCAGAGGGCTGGCGGTCGGCGCGCTCTTTCATCTCCCAGGCTGCACAGAGAATGCAGATGTGCCAGGCTGGGGGTCAGGATGTGGACAAAACTCAGCCCTGGGTCTGCGAGTGTCCTCACGCTTTATGCTCTAGGGCCGCATCCCCTCACGGCTGCCCCCTGGGGTTAACCCATGGGGAGCTTTCACCCCCACCTTGGGGAGCCACAACTGTATGGAGCTGGGTCTTGATCCAGGTGCACACTCTCTACAAGCGGCAAAGTGGCAAGACTTGACAGTTCTGTGACAGCGTTCGGGTCGGCTGGCAATGAGCTTTGGGCTGAAGGCAGCACAAAGGCCTGGGCCACCCCTGGGCAGAGGGAGAAAGACCCCTCCTGAAGTGGTGCCAAGATACGTGCCAAATAGAAAGCCAGCGGTGGTGCCCGGGCCCCTGCTTTGGCTGTGTGGGAGGTGGGCGGGGAGGGAAGAGGTCTTTCTCACCCTCTATCACGGGGCCTGTGACGTACATGCAGGAAGGTGACATTGCTCTGCATCTTCCCTCTCGGGATACAGGTTCCTCTTTTCCCCCATTTCCCTTCCAGGGTATGCCAAGCAGCAAGTAAGTCTTTAATCACTTGAATAAATGCAAGGGTTGGAGGAAGAGAGAGAGATACAGGGTCAAACTCCCTGGTCCTACATATTTCTTATCCCTTTGCCTATTCTGGATCTCTCTCTCCCACAGTATTGACTCACCTACCCACGCACCCACCCAAGATCAAACCTGGAATCTTCTATACACATCTGCGGCTTCCCTGAGTCTAGGGTTGGATCCCTAGGCCAGACAAAGGAGAGGGAACCAGCATGGCCCCCCATTAGCAGGGAAGTGTTAATAAGAGGGCCCCCCAATGCCCAAGACAGAGAATGAAGTGGTGGGAGGCATCCAGAAGGGAAAGTTTCCTCTCTCTTGTCTCTGTGCCTGGTTCTGTAGGGTCAGGCCTAGAGAACACGGTGAAGTCAGTCTTGATCTTTCCCCTCCATGAAGCCTCATTCCAGAAACAAGGAAAGGGGACCTTAAAGGAGAAGTCTCCTCGTGCAACCACCGGAGGCAGAAAGGGAGGGAAAGAAGGAAGCCAGGGAGTGCTGCCCCTCATAGGCTCCAAAGTGCAGTTTTCTTCATAAAAATCTGAGAGGATCCCTGTTGGGCATCCAGAAAACTAGGACCTGGTAAGGGAACAGACAAGCGCTCAAAAGTATAGCTTTTTTATTGACTCTTACAACCAGGTTGCTTTAAAAAAATTTTTTTTAATGCTTATTTATTTTTGAGAGAGACAGAGCATGAATGGGGGAGGGACAGAGAGAGAGGGAGACACAGAATCCAAAGCAGGCTCCAGGCTCTGAGCTGTCAGCACAGAGCTTGACACGAGGCTGAAACTCACAAACTGCGAGATCATGACCTGAGCGGAAGTCGGCCACTTAACCAACTGAGCCACCCAGGTGCCCCCCCAGGTTGCTTTTTAAAACCCAGCCCCAGGCCTTCCTTCCCTACACTCCGTGCCATAGTTCCTGGGAAGCCTTAGCGTGGAGGATGGGATGAGAGTTCTAGACTCTGGCCAGAAGCCAACCTTGCCAAGCCTTTGTGCAGGGCCTAGAGATCTGGAGTCTTCCATGGAGCAAGGGCTGACACCCTCGCCTGGGCCTTCTCAACAACCCCAGCCTGTGAGCTCAGGCCAGTCTAAGCTTGGCTCCCACCTTCAAGGTCTAACTAACCTAACTCACCTTGTTCCCTGCCAGGACCCCCCCCTCCTTTGATCTCTACCCCTCTTCTTCTCACATCCACCTTGTCTTCGAGAACTGGCTCGTTTCACATGGCCCAAGAAGCCTTTTCCTTCTGCTCCAATCCCTGTTGATTTATCCCTTTCCATCAGCCCAAAACACATACTTGGCACTTCACCATATACAACTTGGCAATTTATTACTCTTCTTATACCTTTCTCTCATTTTTCATATAAATCTTCCATATATACCATGCCCCCCCAGCGAGGCTTACAGATGGGAGCCACGTCCTTCTCTTCTTTGCGATTTCTCAGTGCACACCCTGTACCCCTTCACATGGCCGCGCCTCCAGTTCAGGCCCCCATCACTGCTGCAATCACTGCTCCCATACATCCTGTGCAACTTGCTAAGTTCCTCTTTCTAAAGCACCACTCTGATCATGACGCCGGCAGCTCCAAAACCCTCGAAGTTTCCCTGCTGACTGTTCAGGAAAGCCCAACTCCTGTTTGCCATTCAGGATCCTCCACGACTTGGCTCAGACCCCGCCCAAGGCTCCTCTTCTACAAACCCCGCACACTTCAGTTAAATCTGATTCTCTGCCAGTTTCCAACACACTACCCTCTCCGGTCTTGGGACCTTGCCCGTGGCACTGTGGCCGCCTGGAACACCCTTCCCGCCCACCACCCCTTGTTGACTTCCTACCCATTGTTCAGGGTTGTGCTCAAATGCCAGCGGCCCCCATGCAGGTGCATGCCAAGAGGAGGCTGCTCTGAACCCAGGCAGCACTTGGTACCTCCCTTGGGGTATTTAATCAGGCTCCGCCTCTCATCACAGAGCATCACTGAGCACCTGTTTATCGTCCTGCGTGGGTGTAAACAGCTGGGACAGAGGCCACTCTGCCTCTCCACAACCCAGTGAAAGGATATCACCAAGAGTCTCCTGCTTTCTCACACTTCCAAATCTTTTCTTAAAGAGAACCCAAGACTCTAGGGAAGGATTTAGCTACTGTGGAAAGCATACCCTTACCAGATGCAGGATGAATATCCCCCTGGCTCTGGTTGGTGGGAGGGGGTGCCTTTCAGTTGCTGGCTCCAAAACCCCACCTAAGCAAAGACCTCAAAGCAGGCCAGCAACAGGCCATTGAAGGAGGGTCAGCCATCTAGCCTTTAACCCTCTGGGGATCCCGTTCATGGGACTCCAGGTATGAGGGGGATGTGGGATTCATAGGCCTACCAGCGTTCTTTGTACTCTAGAGCTGACACAGTCTAAGGGAAGGGGCCACAGAGGCTAGACCAGTGCCCACAGGACTGCTCGGGGCCATATGTTCTGAAGAGAATCTGCCAAGCCTGGGAGGCCTTCCTACAAGACCCTTACTAACCTTCCACCCTCCTCCTGCCAAGGGTTAGCTACTCCTCCATGTCATTACTCCCCCACCCTACACACACACACGCACACACACACACACACACACACAATCAATAACATAGTCTGGACAGCCCACCCAACCTGAAATTAGGTAGATGAGCAGGAACATAAAGAAAACACGGAACAGCAAACCAGGAGTCCAGAGGCCTGGGCAAGGGAGAGCCACTTCGTCAAAGCCCAGTTTCCTCATGAAGAGTGTATACAACATCAATAGTATTGACGACTCGATCGATCGTTGGCTCCCTGCAAAGCACGATGCATTAATCATCTCACCTGACAACAACAGACGGGCCCTGCCCGGGCACTGGGACCTCTGAGCTACACTAACAGCAACGAGAGGCGTGGACTTCAGCCACTGTGGTCTCTGCCCACCCTCACATTCTGTGTGTTCTTGACTGTCTGAAGTCCCAGGCTGCCTCAAAGTAGTTTGAGAACCACACGAAGCACTCTGGGGGTGCAGAATGGCCTGGAGAACATTAAGGAATGACCCCAGGAGCTGCAAGGGGAGGAAAGAGAAAAGACTGGCCTGGGCTCAGCCTCCGCTGGGACCTGGCAGAGCCCTGGTTGGCTGGGCCAGCCTTGTCCTAAGGGCCTGGGGCCACCTGCACGCTCTCTGATCATAGCAGGTTTGAAGCTGTTTCCCTTTGGGTTGGAAATGGTGGGCTTTTTGTAGTTTTGAGTTTAAGATATTCAGACCCCTCCCTCTGCTCTTTTCCTTATTAAAGTTTCCCTCGCTCAGCTTATGTAATATTCAAAAATCAATTGCTTATTTTACTGTCTGTTTAGAAATGAAAGTGGGCCTTAGTGGGGGAGCCCGCAAGCCAGAAGGCAGCCCCAGGCTGAGCCAGAGGCACTGGGAGGGAGAAGACCCAGGCAGCTGGCTTCTAAGCTCAGTTGTAAAGGAGCTGAGTGCTTGGGGTCTCCAAGGGCCTCGGGGCTGGAAAAGACCCCAGGGCTGAACTCTCAGTTGCCAGAGCCACTTCCTACCCCACCCTGCTCTCCCTCACCCTCAAACGGGGCCTGGAGAACCAAGGCCTCTTGAGGCCACAGCTCAACCAATGAACTGGGACTAAGTCAGCCAGTTCCAGCAGTAGCTGGGCTTTAAAAGAAGGCAATTCAAATTCACGCGCAGGCTGCTCACACACTCCTGAACCAGCATCCCATCCTGCCTGAGTCCTGAAAAGGCTCTATGGCTAGGCATGGTCGCGTCTAGAGAGCCAGGGGGCAGACTTCTAGAAAATTCCAAAAAGAAGCACATTAAAAAAAATGTTTTAGGGGCGCCTGGGTGGCTCAATCGGTTAAGAGTCCGGCTTCGGCTCAAGTCATGATCTCATGGTTCGTGGGTTCCAGTCCCGCGTCAGGCTCTGTGCTGACAGCTTAGAGCCTGGAGCCTGCTTCAGATTCTGTGTCTCCCTCTCTGACGCTTCCCTGCTCATGCTCTGTCTCTCTCTGTCTCTCTCTCTGAGAAATAAATAAAACATTAAAAAAAATTTTTTTAAACTTTCAGTATAAAAAAAATGTTTTTAAAGCCCTGGAGATAATAAAAGATCAGCAGTGCCAAGGGGAGGGAGGAATAAATACGTGGAACACAGGGGATTTTTTAGGACAGTGAAATTACTGTGTGTAATACCGTAATGACAGATACATGACATTATACATTTGTCAAAACCCACAGAATATACAAAGTCAAAAGTGTTTCCTAACATAAACTATGAACTTGCATTAATAATAATGTATTGAGGGGCACCTGGGTGGCCCAGTCAGTTAAGTGACCGACTTTGGCTCGGGTCATGATCTCATGGTTCATGGGTTTGAGCCCCACACACGTAAGGCTCTGTGCTGACAACTCAGAGCCTGGAGCCTGCTTCAGATTCTGTGTCTCTCTCTCTCTCTGCCCCTTCCCTGCTCATGCTCTGTCTCTCTCTGTCTCTCAGAAATTAAAATAAACGTTAAAAAAAAATAAAATAGGGACACCTGGGTGGCTCAGTCGGTTAAGCCACCGACTTCAGCTTAGGTCATGAGCTCGTGGTCCATAAGTTCAAGTCCCGCCTCAGGCTCTGTGCTAGAAGCTCGGAGTCTGGAGCCTGTTTCAGATTCTGTGTCTCCCTCTCTCTTTGTCCCTCCCCCGCTCGTGCTCTGTCTCTCTCTGTCTCAAAAATAAAAATAAACATAAAAAATGTTTTAATAAATAAAAGTAATAACATATCAATATTGGTTCAACTGTAACCATTGCACCACACAAATGCAGGATGTTACTAAACCGCTGTGAGGGGGAGGGTGGAGGGGATGTATGGGAACTGTCTGTATTTTCAACTCAATCTCCCTGTAAACCTAAAACTGCTCTAAAAAATTAATCTATTAATTAAAAAATAATAATAGCCGAAGTGGAAACAACCCGAGGGGGGTGAATGGTACCTGCGGTAGGTACGTGCATGTCAGGGAACATCACTCACCAACCAAAGGCATGAAAACCTGATGGACACACAGGCACACATAAGCGCATGCGCACACGCACGCGTCCTTCGTCCTAGTGATTAGGCCACTCACCGGCCGAGGGACCTCGGGCAACCACTTCAGGGTCTGGACCCCCTGTGGCCCCATGTGGACTTTCTCCCTCAAGCCCCTCCCACTGCCTCACTCTCGTCTAAGACAGCAAGGATGAAATGAAGCCAAATTCGATCCCTCTCTTGACCCCAAGAAAGAACAAGCTCTCCACGGCCCCTCGCTCGTTGGCAGCCCTGATGGCTTCTCTCCTCCCTGCCCAGTACCCTGGGTTTGTCCTCTGGCGGGACTGGGCGGGGGCCTGCTCCCAGGGGCCCATGCACCAGCAGTCACGGCCACCTTCCCTGTCCCTCAAGGCTCCGGCCTGAGTCCCAACGTCTCCCCCTCCCCTCCCTTCCCTACTCTTCTCCTGCTCTCCTGACTCATCCATACATCACCAGGAATGCAATACCCTTTAAANGGGGCCCATGCACCAGCAGTCACGGCCACCTTCCCTGTCCCTCAAGGCTCCGGCCTGAGTCCCAACGTCTCCCCCTCCCCTCCCTTCCCTACTCTTCTCCCTTCTCTTCTCCTGACTCATCCATACATCACCAGGAATGCAATACCCTTTAAAAAAAAAAAAAAAAAAAAACCATTTTGCTCTGAACTAACAGAGTCAGGCCTCATTGTTTCCAATATCACCAAGCAATTTCTGAGCTAGGGGAGTGTTGAATTGGCGCAGGAAGATGGGCAATTGGTCAGGGTCAGCTTACGCGGTCGGGGGTGGAGGTTGAGAGCCCCGGGGAGGTGGGAGACAGGCTCAGCTCACCTTCAGTGAAGAAGGACGCTTGGCCTCCGGAGGGGCAAGTAGAGGTGACACCCTCATATTTTCTGTCCCTTCTCTTCCCAACCCACTCATCATGCTCAACTGTGGATTCACCTGGAGTGTACCTTCTCTCCCAATTGACAAAATCTCCTTTAAATAATGCCAGTCTGCCCTAATAGCTCGACCCTCTTCGCTGCAAGTTTCAACAGCAGAAATTCCAGCCAAAGGGAGGTTGAGCAACTCCAGGACCCAGAGAACACCGACCAGTCTCTGCCCGCCTATGGGATTACCAGTGTCCTTCAAGGGTCCCCAGGTCCCTGGTCTAGGAAACCACTAACCCAATTCTGAGAGAATTGTTTGCCCCTGCACCTGCACCGTGACATTTGGCTCTTGCACAAAGTTAGCCCTTCTCACGTTCATTCAGCTCCTAGATACACGATGCAAACACTACACTGAGCTCTGCATGTTAACAACCTAATGCTATTACAAATCACATTTATCAGCAGGGACCATATGTATTTATTTATCTTTCCATTTTTCAGTCCAAAATACTGTTCTAGACACACAGTAGGGACTTCATCAACGTTAAGTGAACAGATTATTGGGACGTCCGGGTGGCTCACTCGATTGAATGTCCGACCTCGGCTCTGGTCATTATCTCAGAGTCTGTGAGTTCGAGCCCCATCCTGGGTTCACTGTTGTCAGTGCTGAGCCTGCTTAAGATTCTCTCTCTCTTTCTCTCTCTGCCCCTCCCTCCACTACCTCAGCATTAAAATAAAAAGCGAACAAATTACTCTGGTGGCTGTACAGTTCTGGAAACTTAGTGCCACCACATGGAGCATGGGCTCTCGGGCAGCACTGTCTTGTGTTTGAATCCCCACCTCACAGGTTACTAGCTAGTTACTTAACTCTCTGTGCTTCTGTTCGTCACCTGAATCAGAAGAATAACACTTACCAGGGAGGATTGCTATGAGGGTCAAAAGAGCTAATACATTTAAACAGTGTCTCCCATATAATGATTATTCAATAAATATTGTTACTAGTCCTGGGACATAGTAGGCATTAAAAATTTTTGTTGAGGCTGAATGTGCATCTACAAAAGAATATTTGGCAACGTCTACTGAACACTTACCAGATGTCAAGCACTGTGCTAAGAACTTGACAATAATACTGAGAGCAAAGTATGATTATCTACACATTAAAGGTGAGAAATTCAGGCTAAAGGAGACTAATGAGGGCACCCAGGTTCCAAATGACACTGTGCCAGATTCCAGATCCCTACTCGGTCTGTCTGTCTCTTCATCTGTACAGTGAGCATTACAATAGTATCTGTATGACAAGTGTGGCCAGTAGATGATAAATAAGATAATGCATATGGCCTGTGCTTAGGATGAAGCTAGGGGCTGGGGACAATTTGCCCCCCAGGGAACATTTGGCAATGTCTGGAGACATGTGGGTTGTCACAACTGGGAGAGAGGACTTGCTACTGGTGTCTAGTGGGTAGAGATCAGGGCTGCTGCTAAACACCCTACAGCACACAGGATAGCCCACCCCAAGACAAAGAATAATCTGGCCCAAAACGCCAATTGTACTGAGGTTGAAAAACGCACATCTAGACCCACACAGAGTGTGTTGGATCCGTGCTGGCAAGGAGAGAAAGAAGGGAACTGAAGCCATGAATTTCAAAAGGCACACCTTTTGTTCAGAGCCTTGAAGAGCTGTCCCAGAGCAGGACAGTAGGCTCGGGGAAATGATTCAGGGCTTCAAATCACAGAGAGCCACCGCTTGCCACATGAAAGAACAGTGTGCCTGGCACTGCAGTGTGCACGCTTGACAATCAAAGTCCCCACTCTCTAGACACTTGTGATGAAATTGCACCAATGCGAGGGAGACAGAGAGAGAGAGAGAGAAAAGCCAGGGGGCTGAGTGACCCAGGACAACAAGGCGGGGACGGGGGAAGGGGTGGACTGTGTGAAGTCACTCTATCCCATTCCTTCATTTCACAGGGGAGAAGTTTAGAGGGCAGAGGAAGAGC
The DNA here is from genome assembly GCF_008692635.1 of Crocuta crocuta. Classification (NCBI taxonomy): domain Eukaryota; kingdom Metazoa; phylum Chordata; class Mammalia; order Carnivora; family Hyaenidae; genus Crocuta; species Crocuta crocuta. Next base: position 7,036,768 of record NW_027527824.1, on the reverse strand, counting down.
CCAGGGCCACAGGCAATGTGGACGAAAAGCACTGAGTTCTTGAAGAGGCAGAAACCCAATGTACCCCAGTCACTTCCTGTACCCCAATTTCCCTATGTACCAAGTGTGAACGATACATTCTGCTCCTTTATTTAACTGCAAGTTGCCCAATCTCCAACTGCGTTAGCACGTCAACCAAACCCCAGCATCCGCACCACTGCCCTTTCCTGGGCACTTATGGTGTATCGTCCACGGCACTGAAAGCAAAGTTTCATTTAGCCTCATGGCAACCCTAATTTACAGATAAAGTAACTGAGTCCAGACCAGACTCCAGGGCACAGCTCTTAATCACCGTGTTGACCCTCTTGGCGTCAGACGGGAGCCTGAACAATGAATGCAACAGGCCCAGGTGATGCTCTGCCCATCCACACACACGAGTGGCCTTGCCGGCCCTTGCTGTGCCCGCATGCTCTGCAGAGATCATGAGGGTCTCCCAGGTCCCAGCACTGCACCTGGTGTCCAGGATTGAGATGGGAGCCTTGGCTCCTGGAGCTCCATGGATGAAAACCAAAGTCGTGACTTCCTCCTACGGTGCACAAGCCCCGTGCTAGTCACTCACAAACGTGACTGGGGCATGGGAGATAACACAAGTGATGAACTGTAACAGCGCGTGGCTGAACCAGGGTTGGAATCAACAGGAGCCTGAGGGAGTTTGGAGCTCACACCTCGTGTGCTTAGAGAGTAGAAGGAGAGACAGAGCAGAGAGGGCTTCATCGACCCCTCCCACTTGCCCTGCAACTTGCCGGAAGGGGAGGAGTTCTCCTGACAGACTCGGAGGGAGAAGTGAGAACAGGCATTCCCAGCAGAGGGACTTGTGTGAACAAAGACAGAAGTGAGCAAGGCGGCTAGAAGTGGGGAAAGGGGGGATTCCAGCCTGGCCAGAGCTGGGGGGACAAGACGGGACCTTCGTGTGAACCAGACAAACGAAGAGGGGGCTAGGCAGTGGGCATCCAAGAGCATCCTCTAGATGGGGGCGGATTAGTGTTTGCAATGCTTCAAAAGGGATTTGCAAGGGAATTATTTATGGTGGTAACAAGCAAGCACTCATTTAGCGCATATCCCACATTATACAAACACGGCACTGAGCTCTGCAAGTGAAGGCCCTAATGCCACTCTAAATTAAATTCATCAGTGTCTTAATTAAGATCTATATTTAGTTCTTAATTAAAGGGGAGAGAAAAATCCACGATGTTGCATGGCAGAGATTTGAAATGGAGATAAATCATCTTTCTGCCAGTGTACTGGGCACAAGGCCACCACTCGCAAGGCCCAGCCCCCTGCCAGGACAGGTCATCTCTTAATCCTCCCTTCCTTCTTCCCTTCCCTCTTTCTTTCCTGTCTCCCTCTTGCATTCATTTCTTTTTAATTTATACTACATCTACTTACTGAGCCCCTATGTGCCAGGAACCGAGATTTGATTCTAGGGCACGGTAGGAAATAAAATAGAGACAGTCTCTGCCCTCAAGGAGTATACACTCCAGAGAAGGACACCAATGGATACATACATGTGTCCGCTTTGGGACCCTCTGGGTCTCCCCTGCCCTCCAGGTGCTTTCAGAGGGAAGAATCCTGGTATCCAGACACTCTGGATGATGCCCTGGCAGATGCCTTCATCCTATCAGCCAGAGAAGGCTTGAAGAGTAGCCATTTGGGTCCTCCTGTTTCCCTGCCCCCAGCACGCTGAGCAAGCTCTCAAGTGAGCCGAGGGCAGACCCGCAGGAGCCCCGTTCCACTCCCCCATCCTCCCTAGCAAAGGACGAAGGCGGGTTTTCAAGATGATGTGCAAGGGGTCTGTGAGCTTCCCTTAGACCTTAAGATTCTAAGATTCTCTGACACCCACTGGGCCCCTGGCCCCTGGGAGTGGCTTCACTGAACAGGGTTCATGAAGGAAGATCACAGAACACCGGACATCACAGTCACAAAGATATTTGCTGCCAGGCAGTCTGAGTTCCCTGGGGAGGTCAAGTGACTTGGTCAAGTCAACAGAATTGGCAAAGGGCAAGGGTAAAATACACATCTGTTTGGAGCCAGGGACTGTACCTAACAGGACACAAACATGGGTAAGAAAGAGTTCCTGCCCTCGGCACCACTGACGGTGGGGGGGGGGGGGGGGGATGATGCAAATTAGAAGGGGCAGTCTTGAGGTAGGCAGGCTAGCGATATGGATTATCCGTGAAATCTAACCCTACTGTCGTCCTTATCCTCCAGAAAATATTTTTCTCCAAGTCTTCCCATGCTCAGTGCAAAGCAGTGATGCAATGGCTAGGGAAGGAGGGCTACCCAAATGGTGGTGACAGCACAATGCCACTGAGCCACGACAGAGGCTGCCCTCGCTCAGGAAATGACTGGAAGCACAAGGCAAGATGCGTTTGGGTTGAGTGTTCAAGAGGTCAGTCTCTTAGGGGGAAAAAGGGGGACAGAAGGGCATCCCGGCAGGGGAATTAGATTGTGCAAAGGTACAGAATCATGAAAACGGGGCAGCTTACGAAAATCTAAGCAATTTTTGTGTGGCAGGAGGAGATGGGGCAGATGGGGTTGGAAAGGTCGTCTGGAGCCGGCCTGAGAAGGCCTTGAACGCCATCATTTCGCCCCTGCACTCAGCCTGGGAAGACCGCTCAGTGCTGCGCTCCTGGAGAACGTGGCTGTCCTCCTAAGTGTCCGGCCGGGGTCCCCATGCAAGAGCCTGGTAGCGCCCTGCACCTCCGGGCGGAAAATCGACAGATAAGCACGCCGCTTCACGGCACGCCTCGGGGTGGGCAAGGGTCGCGGTTCACGTTGGAGCTCGCGACCCGCCGCTGGAGAGGTGGCGCTGAAGCCCGGAGCCCCGGGGGGCGCAGCGGGTCTGGGAAGCGGCGGGGGCGAGCGGCGAGCGGGCCAGGAAAGTTAACTTGGCACAATCCTCGCATCAAAGCGGTGCAGCTGCGACTCTCCGAGCCCGCACAGCTTTCTTCTCGGCGCAGCTCTCTTCTCCCCGATTAATCAGCGGCTACAGCGCGGCGCTTTGATCCCCGAAATCAAACCCTTCGTCTGATGGGTGACTTGATGTTATGCTAATCCGAGCTGATTGAGCTGAGATAATTACACTTCATCCAGGTTTCCTGGGAGTTCCGAATAAATATTGATGCACATCTGTCCCCCGCTCAGGTGTAGCGGGGAGCTTTGCTCTGGCAACAGTTTCGCAGGCCCGGGAAGCGCGCGCACCGTCGCCAGGCGCCCGCCTTCGCCGCTGCGCCCGGAGGCGGCCATCCCCGCGGGATGCCCAGAACCTAGGGGCGCTGGGCCCTTGGGGCGCCCGCGGAGGTGGAGAAGACCCGGAGCTTTGCGATTCCGGGGCTGAGTTTGAGTCTCAGTGCCTCGCTATGGGCTGCGTGGTCTTGGACAAGTCACTCAACCTCCTGAGCCCCAGAGCTTACACATTTTTCTAGATTGCGGCAGAGATCTTAAAGGAGATGCATGAAAAGAGGCTGAAATGGGCCTTGCGGAGTCGCCCACCCCCACTCCTAGCGCTGGGGCTGGGAGGCCAGGCGCCCAAACCCGTGCGTCCTCTGCGCCGCGGCTCCCGCGGAGCTGCGCGCTGCAGCCGGTATAGAAATGAATAATAAAGCAAGCAAACGTTTCGGTGGCGCCGCTCCTCCCCGCGGGCTAATTAGGTCGTGTTTGTCAAGCACTTCGAAGACAAAACGCGCCCCAAGTGTTAATTATCATTAGCCCCGTCCCAGCACGCCTCCCCAACAGCAGCGCGGGAAGCCTGGAGCATCCCCTTGCCAGCCGGCTCCGCAGTGGCCGGAAGGGATGCCAAGCGCCGCCAGTCCTTACCCCCACCCCACCCCACCCCTCCTGGTTCTCCATCCCTTTCCCAGNCACAACGAACCGCAGATGTGTCCATCCCTGGAAGGCGTCACTGAGGAGGAGCCTTATGTTTTGGACGGGAAGGAGCCTGCCCAGGAATGGGACGAGGTGGTCTCCCGGTACTGACGCGGCACAGGCCTAAGCAATGTGTCTTCCTAAATCTTGCAGGATTTGTCCCTGGCTGCCTCCGGAAAGATGGCCCCCTTGACCAGAGACCCTGAAGCCCAATCCCCAACTCTGTGAGGCCAGGCCAGGGCTTCCAAGGACAGGGAAGCACAAGCCAACTCGAGCGGGTGCTGGAATGTACCAAGCAGAAATTCTGGCAGAGCCCACTCTTGCGCTCCAAGTTGGACTGCTCTGGAAGTCCTTAGAAAAACCACCGAAATACATGGAAAAATAATGATGATGAGCAGAGTTCATTACTATTCACAAAGTGGTGAAACACACATGGTCTTAGTAGGTCCTAAGGAGCCACAGAGGCTCAGAGGTGTTAAGAGATTTGGTGTCGATCGTACCCTAACTGGATAGTGGCCATGCTGAGGAAGGAGCCCATGGGTGCCCTCCCCAGATCCTGGGAACTTACCTTCCAGCACACCTTCTTAGAGAAACTAGAATCATTTCTTCAAATGCATGCATTTCTGGGGCACCTGGATGGCTCAGTCGGTAGAGCATGTATGTGACTTTCAATCTCAAGGTTGTGAGTTCAAGCCCCACACTGGGTGTAGAGATTCTTTAAAAATAAAATCTTTTTAAAAAATGCATGTAATTCTTGCCTTCACTGTTTCTCATGCTGCTTTCCTAAAATTGAGCATTTTTCTGTCAATAAGCATGTTGGCCAGAGATGTTTCCTGTTAACTTCAGAAGCTGGTGGATGGAGCTGAGCCTCTAGACCTTTCCACACAAGCATGAAAAGACAAGCCTCTTGTATGGGTGGAGGGGTAGGTAATCCCCACCCACTGGGAAAAAAGACTGTGAACTCCATGAAGCGCAGATTGGACTACACCTCTCCCTTTCTCCTCCATCAATCCTACCACAGTGGTTGAAAACATTGGTTGAATTCTGTGCAGGGGTGAAACAGAAGCAAGCAGCCTGAGGCCTGGGAGAAGGGAGGAGGGGCAAGGAGAGTTCATGCCCTTTGCTGACACCAGGGCCCTCCAACCTTCATGTGCGTGGCGGAGGCCCTTACAGGGCACATTCTCCACTCCAACCTGAGAGTCTGATGTAGAAGTCTAGGTGAGAGCCCCTAGAATCTTCTTTAAACCCTCACTCCACAGACCCTCTACCCCTAGGCATTCCTAAGCCACTCTCAGAACCCCTGCCCCCAAGGAGCTGAGCATTGCGCCCTCAGAGGTCAGAAACTCGCAAGTGCAAGGGCAAGGAAGACCGAAAACAATGAGGCCCAGGAAAGCAGAGCCATTTGGGCAGGCCTGGTTGGGGGGTTGGAAAGCTTTGGCCCTCTGTACAGGGGTGTCTTGGGTTTCAGAAGCAGGGTGCAGAGGGGCTAGGGAGAGGCTAGAGCAGCCTGAGGGCAGGACTAACAAGGCTTCCTCTGAGGACCCCTGCTGGATGGAGCAGACCCGGTTTGCCAGACCCCCAAGGCCTGCCGCTTGTCACCAGGTTAGTGAGGGCGGAAGTATGCCGCCAGCTGGGAGCTTTGGGGGGCTTCCTTATCCGGGGTCCATCAGGAAAACGTTTTCATTTCTTTTAAAATCAGAACAAATGAGCTTCCAAGTAGAATAAAGAATTTTAACATACAGTAGCAATGTATTTGTCTTTATACCAATGTGGTCGTGAAACAGAGTTATTTACTTATTTTTAAGGGAGGAAGAGACCCACAGAAGGGCAAGTGCCTAGGGTTCACAAGTCATAAGGCAGCCTGAGGCAGGAAGATGAAGAGGGTGAAGAGTGACTTCCCCAGAGCCGAGGGGGGATGTGACTTCCCCTATCAGCCAGATTCCAACAGTCGGCCTGGCCCCTCACGGGCAGTGCCCAGGGCTCAGTGGAAAGAGGTGGCCTTTGACGTGGTCCTAAAGCTGGCTGACACTGGGGCAATGGTCCCTAAGGAGCCCTCAGCCCTTCAGGGGCCCTGCCAGAGGGGGCGGGGGAATTAGCTGGCTGGGCTCAAAACCAGAAGGGGGAATGGAGAGGACCGGCTTCAGGAGTGGCCTCCAGTACCTTTGGAGAGAAATAAATGAATCTAAGTGAGGTCCAGGCGAGCACATTTATTTTATAGTCAATATCTGGGCACTTTTTGATCCCGAGCTGGGCATTCTTCATTCTTGTCCAGAAGTAGAGAGGAAGATGAGAAGAAAGACAAGAAGTGCCGCTCCGCCCAGGGCTTGCTCTGCTCCTCTGGCCCTCACTACCTCCCATCTTAATACCCGGCAAGGTCTGAAACTTTGTGTGTGGTGAGCAAGTGGCCCCACCTGGCGTCAGAGGCCACGTTCACTAATCCAGAAATTAAAGCGCCCAGAGAAAACAGGCTAATCAAATTATACATTCCTGAGAACCATTTATAAGCCAGGTACATTCTTTAATCTTAATTAGAAATCTGAGCAGCTCCCACCGTCTCTGTAATCAACATTTAAACAGCGCTGACCCCCATAGAGCTAACCTTGAGAGCCATACGCGAGTGTGTGAGAAGAGAGCAGGGGGCTGCCTCCCCGCTGGGGAAGGGGTGCTCGTGGGGCTGCAGGCAAGGTTGAATCATTAGGCTACCCCCTCAACCCCCCCCACGTCCTGCCCTCCCCAAGGACACACATACACAGAGGCTCAATCTATCTAATCCGCCCTCCAACCACCTCCACCGAAAGCCAGGACCAGGTTTAGAACTTTGTATCTCTCACCTGTCAATTATAACACCTTTCTAGCTGGCCCATTCTCTGTGCTACAAGCCTGTGATCTTTCTACAAAGTATATGTGACCATATGCTGATTCCTATGGAAGGCTTCTGGTTTCCTTAGAGCCTTTAAGATGCAATTCAACACACTTCTCCCCCATTCCCAGTGACTTAGTGGTCTAGCCCCTGCTACCTCTCTATCCCAATCCCCCTGAGATATGACGGCTCAGAGGATGCCACCTCAAAACATGCCACTCTGGCAGAAGGGTTATTTTGGACTGAAGGCAATTTATTTTTTTATTTAAAAAAAAATTTTTAATGCTTACTTTTGAGAGAGAGATAAACAGAGCATGAGCGGGGGAGGGGCAGAGAGAGAGGGAGACACAGAATCCAAAACAGGCTCCGGGCTCCCAGCTGTCAGCCCAGAGCCTGATGCGGGGCTCCGGCTCACAACCATGAGATCATGATCTGAGCTGAAGTCGGATGCTTAACCAACTGAGCCACCCAGATGCCCCTGGACTAAAGCCTCACAAGGAGTCAGCTTCCCCTAAAGCCACTGGGGAGAGTGGTGAGTGCCCAGACAAAATGAGGATCTGTCTGTGAATTTTCATGAGTAAACTACCAACAATGTCCACAATACGCTGCCTGAGGAAAGAGTGGACAGCCTGGAAAGCTTTCTGGAGGAGGTGACCTAGGAGTGGGGTCTTTAACAATGGGCAGGAGTTATCGGCGGGAAAAGAGGGAGGAGGTTATTCCAGACACTGGGCTCAGCATTTGCAAAAGTGTATCAAGATGTTGAAAGGACAAGGAGGCGCCTGGCCGGACTGGAGTGCCGGGGACACGCATCACACGACAGGTCCAAACCTGGCTGAAAAGATGGGCAGGATAATGTGGTGAAGACCCTCACGTGCGGCGTAAGGAGCTTGAGCTTTTCCCTGGGAACCAGACGAACTTAGCAGGCAATGTGAGCTTGCCTCAGTCCGGCTGGCTGGAGTGCATCCCTCTCCAACAAATCCCTTGTCTCCACCGCCCGGTGACCACGTCTAGGAGCTGTTCTCGGTCCTGATCCTCTGACTCCTGAGGGGCGTTTCTCACTTTGGACCACCCCCTTCTGCTTAAGTTCAATTCCAGGTCTCCCATCCCCTTGCTCCATGCAGAGCACCCCCGGTCCTCAATTTCAGAGGGACCTGCTCTCTGCTTTCTGAGGCTCCCAGCCTTCTGGGCATTCCCCGCTCCCTCCTTCCTGCCTCCTGTGCGCACATGGGAGTGTCCCCATTGGCTGTGCCTCCAGCCCTGCTCTCTCCCCGCACCCTTTCTCCTGGCGTCCCTGTTCTGTCCCAAACCCCGGCCAACCCCTCTTCTTTCCCTCCCGGATCCTCACTCCTCAGCATCCCACCCACACCTCCCCTGCAATGGACTTTGAAACCCTGGGGTTCCTCTTGACCCCTTACTCTCCCTTGCTCCTCCCACTGAGTCCATAGCCACGTTTCCAGATGCCTACAATCCCGGGATTTGTCATGCCTTGGCATAAACTTGGTGCGCCCCACACCCCCACACATGTCTGAGAAAATTCAAAGTCCTCAGCTTGGCATCCAAGGCATCCAGAGTCTGCCCCCAGCCTCTCCTGCTGGCTTATTCGCTGGTGCTCCTTCTCTGGGCCACTTTGCCCGTGCCACCTTCTCCCCCCATGGTGCCCTGTCCCCCAGCCCAGCCTGTCCCTCCCCTGCTGCCTGGCTCAAATAGCAGTCCCCTCCACAGGGACGGAAAGAGCCTCCAGCTCATTGCCGGGAAGGCTGAGTTGGCGAGCACGGCTCGGGTCTACATCCAGAGTTGGGTTCTTCATACTTTTGCTTGGAACTGGACTTTGCACTTAGACCCGCAGGTCTTTTCCCTCCGGGGTAGCCTCCACCCCAACGAGGAGGAGAGGAACGCAGGTGCCTTGCAGACAGGGCAGCCCCGGGGGGGACGGAGACGGGAAGGGTGCCCAGACCACTCTGGCGTGGGCACCTCTTCCCGTCTCATCACCTCATGTGGAGACAGGAAGCGACTGCAAGCACAGAGGGAGAGCGGAGGCAAGTCTTGGGGCTGCGGCTCCATTTGGGGGACGCGGCAAGATGCAGAGGGAGGGAGAAACGAGTCCTCCCCCTGCGGCCGTATGCTCGTTCCAGGGCAGCGAGCCAGAGCTGCAGGACTGGGCAGAATGCACGGCTCCGGGTCCACGAGCAGCTCCCCTGTGAGAGGCAGCGCTGTCGCCTGCGTGCAGCTTGGCCAGCCTGTGCCACCTCTGTGAAGATTCCAGCCATGACTCAGACCTTTCCCTTCATCCTTGTTCTCGTCTCCAGTTTTCGGAAGAAGGTGGTTAGAACTAGGGATTCCAGGGCCTGCTCGTCCCAACATCCAGTCCCCTATCGGCCGCCAAGACCCCAGGGGCCGGCCTCATGTGGTGGTGCCTGCCATTTCAGCCAGTGGTGCTAACTGGGAGTTCCTGGGGAGCGAGGGGTCGTTCTTTCTAGCTCTCAGTGAGCAACAGCACTGTGGCAGGGAGGGTGGCAGGAATGAGATCGCTATTGCCAGCACCTCGTCTCGCCCCATTAGAATCTGGTCAAAAGCACCCACTAATCGGAGAACCCAGCCAGCAGCCGGGCTGCCCCCCTGCGGCCCAGGCTCATGCAGATCCCACGGATGAGACCCAAAAAGGGAGGCAATTCAGGACCAGAAAGAAAGGCTGGGGGAGCAGGTCCAGTGGGCTGGAACCTCACTCCTCAGAACTCTTCTGGGCCCTAAGGGGACTCTGAATTGCCCCACTGACCAGGAGCTCAGGTCCCTCTGGTAGAAAGCACTGGAGCCAGCAGCCTGCCAGGAGCCTCTGTGTCCTTAGGAGAGGGGACACAGTGCAAGGCTGGCTTCCTTAGGACAGGCTCAGGCATCTTCCTCAATCCTTCCGGCTCACGTCCCTGGCCCCACGCCTCAGAGTCTGGCCCTGGGGTCCTGCTGGTATCATTTTGTTGTTGTTGTCTGTTGCTGGGCTTTACACCTACCTCCCACCCCTCAACACTGGGCTGTCACAAGAGAAGACTGATGTGTGCAAGGGACCGCAGTGCATGAGACACGCCAAGTCAAATACAGGTGCTTTGGTTATGTTTCTTGGCGTTCTGAGGCCCTCAGCACTGTGCTGCTTTTCTTTACAGCACCTTTCAGTCTATTACCCCAGCTGACTCTCCCCTTTTGGGGAGGCGGGTATCATGGCCCGCCTTGTTCTGCATTTTAGGAAATGAAGGCTCTAAGTGGTGAAGTCACTTCTCCCAGTGAACGATCAGGCTAAGAGGAGAGTGTGAACAGCCTGACTCCCACCCCCTCACCTTCCTTCGTCTTCTCTCAGGAATACTCTAACGGGGAGAAAGCTGTGGGTCCTACACCCAGTCCAGGAGGGTATTTTTCCAGAGGTATCACACTCCAAGCCAAACTAAACCCCCCAATTCCAGTTCAAGGAACTGCTGGACAAAATCCTTCCACCACAAACCCACCCTGGTCAGGAGACATAAATCTGGGTCTGGCAGACCCCATGTTTTCCTTCCTTACCCATGGAAGCAGTCACTGGGGCTTCTATAAGCCCACTCAAAGCCTCAAAGAAACTGCCCAAATGTCACCTCTTCTGGGAAGTCCTCCCTACCTTCTAGCACCCTCCTTTCTGCTCCTCTGGCCCTCAGTATATGCTCTCAGAATATATATGCTCCCAATATATCATGCTCTCAGAGTATATGCTCTCAGTATATTATAATTTTTTTTCTTCAAGTATTTGTTTATAGGTTTGCCTCCTCTACCAGACTATGAGCTCATCAGATAGGATACTGCCTTGGTCACCCGGTTGTCCCCTTCAAGACAGGCCATAAATTGCCCCAATGCAGGCTCAGGCTGGGGGACCTGATGACCCTCTTCAAGCCCTGGCCCTGGCATCTCCCTGGAGAGGTCAGAATCTGGAAGGTTCCCAGCAGGGAGGATGAGCAGGCCTCCAGCCATGCCCGATAGCCCTTCTCCATAACTAACTATCCTATCTGACACCAGAAATTCCCAGGCTGAGCCTGTTGGGTCTCAGGGATAAAGGACAATGTGGGGAGGAAAGACACCAGCCCAAGGCCCGCCAGAGGGACATCTTCCATCACAGATCAGGCAACTGGGGAGTTCAAGATGAGGGTAGAGGGCTCTGGTGGGCAGCATATGGTGACAAGGTGCCTGATCAGAGGTCCACAGAGAATCAGCTTTTGCCCATATGTCTGCGCAGAGATATCAGGGACCAAGCCCTCCAGTAAAGTCAAGGGCAGGTTGTTTCCAGGTGAGGGTAGGCACTCGACTATTGGCAGAGTGAGCCGTGCATTAAAGATGCTTGATCCATGCATGTTGAGAGAAAGAACATGGAATGAATGAAACGCCCACCCTCACCTGAGAGCCAGGCCGGGAGCCTCAGTGGGTGGCAGCACCCAGGCTCAGGAGTGCCACCCCTGGGACTGCACAGGGTATGCCTCCCGCCTGCGCTGGGAACGGGAACATCACTACGGCTTATTGGGAAATCAATAAGGAGGCGGGCCCTGTCTGGGCAGGCGGACACGCTGTATACAGGCCTTCTGCAAACACAATCATCTCTTCAGTTATTAATGGGCCCGCTCGCTGCCTCTTCATTAGTGCTCAAATATCAACAGAAAACCGTTTACTTACCATGGGCTCCTGCTCGCGCCGAGCAAATTTGGACAGGGCTAGTCAAACAGGGAGCTTGTTGTGGGGCTAATGACAGAGCCCAGTGTAAAGTTTAGCAGCAGCTGAAGCAGGCAGAGAGGGCACCGGCCTGCACCTGCCCCCCAGGGGCAGCCCAGTGAGAGCTGGGCAGGGGAAGGGAGCCACGACCGGGAGAAGTGGCTGCCCTGAGCCCGGGCTGCACAGCTACAGCCCCACGCGTGAACCTTGCTCACATGTGAGCCTCCTGCACGCTCAGAGCAAGGTGTGGCAGGAAACTTAAGGCAGTGTGGCGTAGCTAGCGCCAGGGCACAGCTTTGAACTCTAGCACTGCCGACCAGCATGGCTAGGCACAAAGTATTTGGCACGAGCCTCGGTTTCCTCATCTGTAAAATGGGAACTATAAGAGTGCTTACCGTACAGAGATGCCGTGGAGACTGGATGAGACAATGCACAGCGCACTGCAGATGAGACAGCCACAGCTAGGATGGGTCCGGGGCCGTGTGCTTAGGGAGCCGTACAGTCAGAATGGACCCCTGGCTTCCAACTTCAGGTTCAGAGTGGTGCCCCTTGGCGTCTCCCCAGGGCTCTGTGCTGCCCCTGCATGCCCACAAGCCCAGCCTGCCCCAAGGCTGGCATCCTGCCTCAGCATGGACCAGCGCGAGCCGGCCTACCCCTCGACAGCCCCTCCCTGACCCTCTGCCCCTGTTCCTATGCTCTCTGCATCTCTGGTGGATGCAAAATTGGGGGGGGGGTCTCTGGAGCTCGATTTTTCCATCCTCACCCCTCTTCCTGGGGTCTCCCAGAACAATCCATCCGGGCTCTATGAGGGAGGAGCTTTGTGAGCATCCTTGGTGACCTGAGTTCGAGTCCCTCTGCCCAGTGACCCAGGCTTGGGGAAGGTGCCCCACCAGTCCTGGGGTCTGGATACTCATCTGGTTTCTGTCTTCTCCTGGGGGCATCAGAGGCTCTCAAGCTGAGCCCTGGAGTTATGAGAAAGGACCAACCTCTGATAGCTGCAAAATCAGAGGAGCCACAGGCAGTGGGCAGAGAACAGAAGATACAATTATTGGACCTGCACCTTTCACCTTTCTCCCAGCCCCATCTCCACGGGCCCTAGGGATGCCAAGCTATAAGCCTCGTCTGCGAGAAGCTTGGGTCTATTGCAGGGGTGCAAAGCAAACACACCGAAGTGGTCAGAACTAGGAGGCCCACACAGAAGAAGCAGTGACAAAGTGTCAGGGACGTGGTTCTATCTGGAGAGTCCAAGACAGCTTCAGAGAGCATGGGTTCTCGAGCGCAGCCTACAAGGATGGGAATGAGTTTCTATCGAGGAAGAAAGAAGGAAGGGCTTTCCGGATCATGATAACAGCATGTGCAGACAGGAGGTGTGAGGCTGGGGAGGTAAAATGTGGCCAGGTCTTGGGGGGCTCAGTCGTTTAAGCAGCTGACTCTTGGTTTCAGCTCAGGTCATGATCTCACGGTTCAGGAAACAGAGCCCCACACTGGGCCCCACACTGCACGGAGCCTGTTTGGGGTTCTCTCTCTCCCTCTCTCTGTCCCTTCCCTGCTTGCACTCTCTCTCTTTCTCTCAAAATAAGCTGATTTTTAAAAATGTGACCAGTTCTTGATGACCCTTGTGCCCACAACATGGCACTTAGGTGGTAATCGGTGGGTGTGGGAAGCTAACAGCATTCACTCAGGCTCCACTGGAATGCTTCCCGTGACAAGGAACTCACTCCTTCAGATGCCAATTTGTTCCGAGTCACAGTGTCTTTGCGCTGAAACAATGCCTCTGAGACTCCTCCCCTAAGACCTACGTCAGCCCCTGGGGCAACACAAGGGAACACGTCATTCATCACTCATTCTACAGAGCATTTACTGAGTGCCTACTGCATACATAGAAGTGAGCACAAAAGCTGATCCCTGCTCCCGGGAATTGCTCTGTGGAAGGGTGTAAACAAACATATAGCAGAGTACGTTGATGCTGTAAAGGAAAGGAGTGTGTGCTGCAATGGACAATACCTGTAGGAGGCAGAAGACCCAAGGGGAGCTATTTCTGCTGAACGGGTCACCAAAGGTCTATCAGAAGAAGAGAAATTTGAACTTGAGAGGAAAGCAAGGGAGATAAGGACCCCCAGGCTTGGGGCTTGGCAGCAGGGCGTGCAGTGGGGCCCCTCAGCAAGATGGAAAGGCTGTGGGTAGGTGGGCGATGAGTCAAGGGGTGGGTCACTGGCCAGCCACCCCTGAAACGGACCACGCCACAGCCTGCCGTGAACTGCACAGCCACACACATGGCCAGGCACCGACAGGGGCTTGTCTGCACACACGCGCACACACGCTCTCACGCCCGCCCGCTCGCCTCTTTCCTCGGTGTACACACTTCACACACAGACCCACTGCGCGCCTTTCTCTCCGTGGCAATGAGTGCGGTCGCGGGGACCCGCCGTCCTCACAGACGCAAAATGGTTCGGATGCCCGGGACACCGACGTGCCCTCTGCTTTCTCCCGTGTCCTCCCGTACGCCTCGTGGTCCCGGCTGTGTCACTAGTTCATCTGCTTTTGTAACCTCAGCTAATGTGTATGCCCGGCCCGGGGTGACTGCACTGGCTTCCCCCCCAGAGGGAAGGAAATTCTGACTCCTGAGTCATTTGAGTCTGTGGCACTAAAAGGTCTCCTGACCAGAAGGAACAAGAAAATGTCACTGGCTGATGGGAACAATTTGAATGCAAAATGCCACCTTCCATGATTGCACCTTTTGCCGCAACTGCCCGCAAAAAGTCACTTAGCTCTTTCCCAGGGGCCAGACTCTGATCAAACAGCTTCATACTTCTTTCTCCATCCCCTTTCCCCCAGAACTATGCATTTCGGGCCCATCTGGGGGTCCTCACAGGGCGAGTGCAGGCCTTCTTCTGGCAAAAGGCAGAAGGGGCCTGGGCAATCACCCCCAGATGGCTTCTCACAGGGCCCGTCACCCCTCCACCTTCCAATGCAGGCAAGCCTCTCCTGTTGCATTTGTTCTAAACTGCGCCATGGGGTGAGGGGCCCTCCAATGCCTCCCCCCCCACCCCAACGCTACACTCCTCGCCGCACAGGAAGCCCCTCTTGGCTTGTCTCTCCTCCCTGAACTCTAAGTGCACGTAGCAGGGAGGGTCATGCCCACCTAGCACACCACTGTGTCCTCAGACCCCAGCACAGGCCTGGCACGCAGTAGGTCCTCCGTCATACTTACAAAATAGGTGAAGAACAACGAATGAAAGGAGGAAGGAACCCAGCAGAGAGGAACAGCTCTTCTACCTCCCAGATCGCTCTGGTCTACAGAGCCCACGCTTCGGGGGAGGGCCTGGGCACCACACACCCACCAGCCCCGCCTCCCCTACCCCACAGACACTGTCCAGCCCCCAGGACTCCCCCTCACCTTCCTTGTTCCGGAGCCCTCCCCCCCGGAATGCCCTTCTTCACCCTCGGAAACCCTGTCTCTCCCTCTGTCCCCATTCTAAAGACACCTGCCAAGGTGGGCAAAAGTCTAAAATGCCTCCCAGTTCCCCTCCTGATAATTCGAACACTAAGCGAGGTGTTGCTGTAAGGAACCTCGAAGATGTATTTAAAGTCCCAAATCATTGACCTTAAGACACAGGGATTATTCAGGTGGCCTGACCTGATCACTGTGCCCTTTCGAAAGGGAGCTTCTCCCGATGGTCACAGAAGGGAAGCCAGAGGCAGCGGAGGCATGAGAATGCAACATGCTGCCTCTGGCCTGCAGGTAGAGGGGGTCCCCCCGTGGACAGCCCGCAAAGCAGCCTGGGGGGGCCCAAAGCGACTACCAGCCAGCAGCCGGCCTACCACTGCCAACACCCTGAATGAGCTCAGAAGTGGGTTTTTCCCCAGAAATCCAGACGAGAACACGGCCTGGCCGACACCTTGAGACTGCGCCACGCCAGACTTCTGACCTTCGGGACCGCCAAGTCAGAAATCGGTGTCATGGGCATCCTTGTTGGGTTCTTTTTCCCCCGTGATTTTCTTCTTTTAATTTTTAATGTGGTTAAACCCACATAGCATGAAATTTACCATCTTAACTACGTTTTAATGTACAGGTCAGCGGTGTCAAGTCCATTTGCATTGCTCTGTCACCAATCTCCAGAACAGGGTTTATCTTGTAAAACAGAAGCTCTGTACCCCTCCCCCAGTCCCAGGCAGCCGCCATTACTTCCTGTCCCTGGGGGGTCTGTACGGGTTACTCTAAATGACTCTGGCTGCGTGGTGTGCTGTGTCTCAAGAAGACAGGTCCTTCCCTTGGAAGCCTGTGCCGATCCCCTGTGTTGGTGCCCATGATGTGCTCCTCCGGGCTCCCCCATGACCTCTCCTGAAGCCCAGACCCTGGGCGGGACCAGCAGAACTTGGGAGTCCCCTGAAAGTGGGGAAAGAGGGTATCTACCATTGGTTCCCTGTGGTGCCTGCTATGCTAATAACTAATAAAAATGACAGTTACTGGGGCGCCTGGGTGGCTCAACTGGTTAAGCGTGGGACTTTGACTCAGGACATGATCTCACAGTTTGTGAGTTCAAGCCCCGTGTTGGGCTCTGTGCTGACAGCTCAGAGCCTGGAACCTGCTTCAGATTCTGTGTCTCTCTCTCTCTCTGCCCCTCCCCTGCTCTCTCTCTCTCTCTCTGTCTCTCTCAAAAATAAACATTAAAAAAAAATTTTAATGACAGTTACCATTTATGCATTTGTTAAGCACCTATTGTGTACTGTAATAGCCCTTACACATGCCTCACCAAAAAACCCCAAAACACCACAGTGGTAGTATTTATAATGAAAATAATAATCACTATAATTTACAGCATGCTAGGTACCATGCTAAGTCTCTCCTATGCATTTTCTCATTTAAACCTCACTGCCTTCTGAGGTCACGATTATTATTAGCCCATTTCAGAGATGATGAGAAAGATGCAGAGAGGTTAAAAGTAATAACTGGCCCAAGGTGACACAGCTAATCAATGGCACAGCCCTGTAGCCATTTTCCATGGAATTATGCGTGTGGCCGCCAGGCACTCAGGCTTTGTGGATGGGTCTTGTGGAGTCTGATCAGAGACCCTCAAGGCTGGAAGAAAGCCTGGTGTGCATCTCTGGAGGCTGGGCGGGACTTGGGGAGGATGGCGGGAGAGCACTGCAGAGCAAAAGTAGGGGAAGATGCTGAAGCTGGGCCTGGCAGTGTCAGACCAGGGAACCTGAGGGGAGGGTCATCCACCCCCAGGCTGTTTCTTCAATCAGACTCATTCTGCGTTTAGCTATTTTACATGTTTGAGTTCCAAATACAGTTCCAAAACGGAATTCCACTGCTGAAAACATAGCCTGAAGACCACTGGGCTCTTCCAAGCCTTTTTACTATAAAGATGGTATACTTACTATAAAAGCTCAGAGAGGTGAAGTCACTCGCCTAAGCTCACACAGCCTCTTTGTGGTCACCCAAGACTAGGTCACAGGTCTTCTCTCAGCTCTCCCGTGGGTCACTGGGAGGGTTCAACAGTAGGCAATCGAGACTCCTCAAGTCCATGTGCTTCTATTGTTAGGCTCACAGCTGCCCTCCACCAAATGGGCACAAAGAGGCCCCACACAAAAAATGAGCACTGGCCTGGGAGTCAGGCCATGGGGTGCCAGTCCCAACTCTGTCCCTTCCCATTAGTCTCACTTAAGGAACCCCCTTTTCTTCCTTGGGCCTCAGTTTCTCACTCTATAAAATGAGAGTGCAGGCGGGGCATCCCTGTATTTTTTCCAGCATCAGTGTTACAGGAGTCTGTGGCTGGTGCGGTGACGGGAAGACAGCAGTGACTCAGCACTCCGCCAGCTCTCCCCTGGCTCCCCGCCCCCCACAAAAGGAAGGATGAGAAGCATTAAAATACAAAGCAGCTTCAGACAGGGGGGTGAAGGGAAGGTGCAGAAACCCAGGCAGGCGGTGTCAGCACCAGAGGAAGTAATTTAATAAGGGCCCGCTTGGAAATTATATCACCCCAAATAATATAATAAACCCTAATTTACTCACATTTATCTCCCAGAGTTTTTTGGGGAAAGCATAATCTTGCCTGCTCTACAGTGATGGATTAGCGCAATGGAAACTCCACTGGGAAATAAAAAAAATACATCTTGTAGTTTTTGACGCATTATTATTCAGTGTTATCTCATATGCCTCATTCCGGGCCCATTACTCATGCTCACTTTTTCCCTTTTTTCCCCTCCCCTTCTTAAAACTCAGGGCCAGAGGCAGGGCTGCCAGCACATGGCACCACTTGGCCATTCACCCGAGCATAGCCCAGGGTGAGGGTCTCCTGGGTCAGGCAGGGGGTGGGCGGAGAGAGAACTGGTCCATCAGGAAGACTCTCTGGGGGATGATGGCCAGTGCTGGTGGTCGGTGGAGAGGGGTCGCCTTCTCTCTGCCCCTTCCTCCAGCCTGAAATCAAAATATTCCCACAGTCCTGCAAGATGTCTCCCAGCCCCTGACGTCAGAAGGCTTGCCAGAGCTCCTTCCTCTCCGGCGGACCCCCAGGGCTGGCCTTGAAATGGTCATGTCTGAGCTCACTAAGGGACTTGGGATAGGGAACTCTCTGGAGCCAGAGAGGGGATTTTATTGGAAGGATACAGGGCTATCTCTTGGAACCAGAGGGTAGGAAGTACAGCTAGCCAGGCCTTTACCCTGGAGCATAAAGAACCGGGGGTGATTTCTGTGTTTCTCTGTAGCTTCTCACACCTCAGTGTCCCCGCCCTCCCCTCCCCCAACCAGCCCGGCTTCGTCTGCCTCGATGAATCTGTTTCTAATGCCTCTGCCTAGAGACTGGTTTTCCTCGTATACGAGGTATATGTCTGTATATGATTCAAACGGGGTGGCCCAGGCTCCTGGCCGTCCGTCACCTCCCACATCCAGGATCCTCCTGACCATGCCTCAACTCTATTTTCGGGACAGAGCTCTGGAAGGGGCAGGAATCTGCAGGCCCGGGCTGCTCTAGGAGGTGACCGCTATTACTTCCCCTTCTTTCTTTGTTGTTGTTGTTGTTTTTTTAAAGCGTATTTATCTATTTTGAGAGAGATGCAAGCAGAGGAGGGGCAGAGAGAGACAGAGAGAGATTGAGAGAGAGAATCCCAAGCAGGCTCCACACTGTCAGCACAGAGCCTGATGTGGGGCTCAAACTCACAAACCGTGAGATCATGACTGGAGCCCAAACCAAGAGTTTGATGCTTAACTGACAGAGCCACCCAGGCGCCCCGATTACTTCACCTTCTAAGGCTCAGTTTGATCATCTGTAAAATGGGGATGCTGATAGGAGGGAATGAGTGATGGGAGAAGAGTACCTTGTAAAGGGCACCGGGCTGTGCAGTCAGCCCCCCTCAGAGGCTGCCGTCTGCCCCCCAAGGCCCTTCCCTCTCCTGCCCTCTGAGGAGAAGTGGACGGCCTCTCGGGCCCCAGGCAAGGCCAGGCTGCGGAGGGGACAGCAGGAAGTACCTGTGTGGTGGCAGGCGGCGAAGCTGCTCTCCTGGGGAGAAGGGAGGAGAGGGAGGCCCACAGCGCCCTGGGAGATGCCATGCATAATTGCTAATAAGCAGGCGTGACTGAGTCTTAACAATAATTAAAGTTACCAACTGAGAAGTTGTCCATTTCAGGGTCTAATGGTTTTTCAGCACATTAAGCATTAAAGGGGTAATCACCTCACATGCACTGGTGCCCACGCCGCGGCCCTATGTCATGCGTGCTGACGGCGGGAACGGCGGGCAGAGCCCCAGGTCTCTTCTACTACCGTGGGGTTCTGGATGCAGAACCCCAGCAGGCCTGGCCTCCGCCTGGGTGGGCTATCTCCTTGAAGCCCTGCTTTGGATGTCCACCGGCTGAGGTGCCTCCAGTCAAAAAGGAATCAAGCTCTCAGGTCAGGAAAGCCCCCCCAAAGCCCCCTGGCCGCCTCTCTCCTGCACCTCCATCACTCCACGGCCCCTCACCACTAGCTGCCTGGGGGGGGAGGTCCCCCCTCATGGAAGAAGACAGGTCCTGGACGCTCACAGTAAACAGAATCCTCTGCGATTCTGTGCATCGTGTCAGGCCCTTCTTACATTTCCTCTTATTTCATATCATCGATGGGGTCGATTTTGTTATTCCCATTTCGAAGCAGGGGAAATGTTGGCTCAGAGAAGCTGATGAATTTGCCCAGGATCACACAGCTCTGAGAGGAAGTGCCAAACGTTCAAACCCGAGTCTACCTTCCCCAGTGCCTGTGCTCTTTAGACAAACCCTCCCAAATGCATTGGCCAGACGCCCAGTGGCCTGACTCTCCGTGTGGCCTGACTAGATTTGGGCCACAGGGATGGGCTGCTGGGACTACTGGCTTCATCAGAGGGGCAGTAAAGTGGCTCTGAAATTGGGAGAACTGGGCTCAAGTCCCTCGGGCTAGTTGTTTGACCCTGCTCGTGCCTCAGTTTTCTCATCTGAGAAATGGAAAGAACATTTTCTACCTCGCAAGATTTTTAGGAGCAATCCAAAGAGATCGTCCGCAGGGCGCCTGGTTGGCTTAGTTGGTTAAGTGTCTGACTTTGGCTCCGGTCATAATCCTGCGGGTCTGTGAGTTTAAGCCTGATTCAGATTCTGGGTCTCGTCTCTCTGCCCTTCCCCTGCTCATGTTCTGTCTCTCTCTCTCAAAAATGAATAAATGTTAAAATTAAAAAACAAAAAGCAAATAACAAAGAGATCGTATGCAAGCCTTTAGCAAGCCGGAATTCATCACCATCATCATCATCATCATTCCTGGCCCTCAATACCACCCTGCGAAGACCAGCCAATAGTATGGGTGCAGATAACAGTGGACGTAGGCCCTTCATCCATTTCTGCGCATACTCGTGAGACGTCTGCACATGGGCCTCCCTCTCTCCTGGCGGCTCCTTGCACGTGTGTGTCTTTGTGTGACTCTTCTCATTGACAGATTTGTCAGGAATGGGGAATTCCCATCCCACCCTGACTCCAACGCAGCTTCTGGCAGAGGCAAAGCTATGGTGCTGTCTGTAGTGAGCCCCCTGCCCACCACTCCCGACCCTCCTGGGCTGTACTCCAGAGGCCACAGGGCCCCTTCCTCCGGCACGCCCCAACCCACTCTCTCCAGGCAGTGGTCTTGCTCTAGACCTTACAATTCCCCCTCCAAGGTGTATCTGACCTGTGGTACATCTCCTATCAGCTAACATATTTGTATTTTACAGGGTCTTCCAAGCGTTCTCTCAAAGGCACTAAGTCTCAGGGAGGATAGGAACAAAATGCCCTGAAACCCCTCAGGAGCACATTTATTAATCCCCTCTGCTTCAGCACAGCTCCCTGCAAACACAGCGCAGACCAGTACAGTGGTTCATTGGAATCCCAAAGGACGTCATCTTAGAAATAACAGCGCCCGCCCCACGGGTCCCTGGCCGTGGCCTGCAGTCCATCACTTTATCGTCTTGGACCGTGATCAGCCCCAGAGCCCTAAGCAAGGTGCTGATGTTTTTCTTGGTCGCCACAGTCCCTTTGTGCATAACCAATGCCTCCTCAGGAAAGAGGGCCCATTACCATGGAGTTTCTCAGACAGCGGGTAGCCATGGGACAGTCACCATCTGGCTTTCCTTAGGTGAGAACGACTCACGCTAAAATGAGATGTGATGGCGTGCTGAAGCACAGGGCAGGACCCCCCTTTCTTCTGGAGGGTAAGTCAGCTACACCAACACCCTAGAAACCAGTCTCTCAGCTCTCTATAGGAGCAATGCCGCCTCCTCTGTGAAGCTTTCCTGGCACCTGTCCTGTGGTCAGGGGAAACTAATCAGTAGCGTCCCTGAGGATTCCCACAGTGCACCGCGCACACCCCCCTCTCAGCACTAACCCTCCATGTTGCAGTACGGAGGTGCTCGCTCCTCTGCCTCCTCCTCTGAACCTCCAGGCCCTGGAGGGGGGGGAGGGGGGGCTGGGCCTTATTCCCAGGCAGGTCCGTGCTGCTAGGCACACAAACAGTGCATGAACACGTGAGTCTGGTCCCACAGTGTTCGTTCTTTGTGTCCAACAGTCCACCCACCCCTACCCCAAAGTGCCCCACTCAGCTTGCAGTGGTGAGGAAGCTTTTGAGCCTCTGCATTTCCCCTCTCCCCTGTACCTCTCCTGATGCCTGCAGCCCCCAGGCTCCCTGTGTCACACTGGGCTGGATCCTCGCAGAAGAGGTCAGGCCTCCGCCACAGCCCTGCCCCCCCCCCCCAAAGCATGGGGAGGGCGCAGGAAGAAGCTGGCTCCAGGGCCATCTGAGCTTGCCCGTCCCTGGGAGGCAGAGGAGCTACAACACCTTGGTGTCACCCTCCTGCCTGCTCAGCAAGCCCCCTCTTGGCCAGTGTCCCCCTCCAACCTCACCTCTTCTGTCCCAGCTGCTCCCTGCCACTGGCATGGCCTCTCCTGCCCAAGAGAGCCCCTGACCGGCCCACACCAGGCCTGGAGAGTCTTGGCTCTCCCCTAGCTTCTGGCCTCATCCCTTCCTCTCCCCCTTCCCTCCTCCTGTCCCTCATTCTTACGAAAAATCCCAGTCTTGCTCCTCATGCAGAAATGGAATTATCTACAAGGATTTGAAAGGGCAAATGTGCGGGGAGCCAAAGGCACCAAGCTCTCCTCTCCTTCCCTTTGATAAATTCCTTGCCTAATCCAGCAGTCTTCCAATTAGGTGGATTAATCTGTAACAGAGAGCTCTGGGGGTGGGGGTGGGGGGAGCTGCTTGGAGAAGGCAGTAAGTTCTGTGGGGAAGAGCCCATGGCTCCAAAGGGCCCGACCAGCCCTCAGGAGGCTGGACTACTCCGTCAGCGTCAAGCCACAGGCTACCTCTGACTTGGGCCCTAGCACTTTACAGCTTGCAACACACTTCCCATCCCCTGTATCCCGTTTGCTCTTAAAAGGACACTTCCAAGTCTCTTATCGATAACCCTATTTCATCAATCATATAACTGAGGCTTAGAGAGAGGAGACCCAAAGTCACCCAGCAGAGCCTCAGCCTGATCCTGGGCATCCCAGGAGCTCCCCAGCACTCGCTGCCCTTCCAGACTCCCAGCTGCCCCATCACGCGGAACACAAAGCCCCCCAAGATGCAGGAAGAGCAGAGAGCTCAGCTCCAGACCCAGCCGCAGACATGCATAACCGAGAGCCTGGCCAGGCAACTCCATGAGACTTGATTACATGGAGTTCGGTTACAGCAAGGCCCTGGATTCTGCGGGAAGGGTATCCTTGGTTTTCCAGGAACCAGGTTTTGCCGGGAACCCGGCATCTTCAAGCCAGAATGCTATACGATGAAACTAAGAAGAATCTGGAAAAGCATCCAGACGAATGCCATCACACTACTGATGTGGAAACTGAGGCTCAGATTTGGGGAGTGACTTGTTCAGGGTCAAATGGTGAAACCATTAAAGATCTGGGAATTAGACCAAGTCTCCCGACACCCAGTCCTGGACCCTTCCCACAACACTTCTGCGGGGTTCGGCTGCTGAGTTCCGGAGGAGGTGACTTAGCCCAAGGCCCAGGAGAGATTCTGCAAGACTGAGAAATCTTCCACATGTGGGCATTATTTGGTTGCAATCTTTTAAGTACTCTTTATTACATACAAAACACATCCCTAAATGGCAAGGATACTTTGTACTTAAATTGATTATTAGTTGCTAAGCACCTAATTCATGCAGGGTGCTCTAGCAGATATGATCGGCGATGGAAGAAGAAAAACACATTGCCCGGTCCTCATGAGGCTTACTCTCCAGATGCACATATGTGCGTTTCATAAACACGCACTGAGATTCCACCACAGATGCTCAGTGGTCAGTGTGGATAAGACCCATGTCTTCCAGAATCTCGCATTCTAGGAGATAACCCTGGCATTTACTGGGTGCTGGAAACTCCACTTTACCTGTGTTATCTTGTATAATCTGCACGAGAGGTTTGTGAATGCTCATTTTATGGATAAGGAAACTGACATCCCGAAAAACTAAGAAACATGCCCAGGTGCAGTCTCCACTGAGCTGGGCTGGGATTTGAACCCTGCCAGTTTAACTCTGTTACTGCATTCTGTTAGTGTGGAATAAGTTCCAAAGAACATATATCCTCCCAAACGTGGCCACACAAACTACCTGCCCCCTAAGCTGATGGTGCACGTGCTCATTAGTCCCTGGGGCCCTCATGAACAGCGTCGAGCCATCGCCGTAATTTATAGGCCTATCATATTCATATTTGGATTCAACCCTCTGTGGCCCCACTACACTTTATCCCGGTAATGATTTATTGTTTTAATTGAGACTTCACTTAGGTAGAATTCCCTGCCGCAAGCACAAGGGTTCCAAACCGCCCGCATCCAAGGGCAAGGTTGGCCCGAGCCAGCTCTCTCTCCCCTGGCTCCTCTGACTATAGCCACAGAGTGACAGAAAGCTGCAAGCAGTGCCCCCAAGGGAGGGGCCATCCCTCCTGAAAGACAAATGGCCTTGTGTTCCGTGGAGAAGACCCTGACGCTCAGTGGCCCCTGGGTTAGTGAGTGAGAGAAGCACCCGGATAGGTCAGTGCTGTCAGGAGACAGGGTGGGGGCGGCGAGCATGCAGGGGGCCCAGGTGGGGAGAGGTGAGCCCTGTCACCGCAGGGGAGTGAGCCTGTGACAGCAGTTCAGCAGATCTAATGAGCAGCCCAGCTCCCCATGTCAACCCTGACATCTCTGTTTCCCTAGGCGGCAGCACCTGTCCATCTGCTGGCCCAGGCCCTCCCCCCACCCCTCCCCCCTCCTGGCAGCCAGTGCAAAAGAGTTGGCTAAGTGACCGTGAAAGGGAAAGCTGAGAAGAGTGAAATCGGGGGTTCAGCCGCCTCAGGGAGGAACTTCTGCTCAGCTGCATGGGTGCCAGCCATGGCAGACGCCAGAGATAGGGACTGGGGGTCACCTTGATAAGCCGACAATTACCAAGGAGCCACTGTGTGGGGGCCCTGCCGGGCCATTTGGGGAATTTGGGAACGGACAAGATGCCACCCAGGCCTACAAGGCCTCCAGTCTGGTAAAAGTCTGAGATGGCAGTGATACCAGGCCGACCTGGACAGCTACAAACAACTTTCTATGTGAGTACAGAGGAGAGAGGCCCATCACTCCTGACTCAGAGGCAGTGAGAGGGCTTCACAGAAGAAGCAACTCAGAGATGAGCCTTGAATGATGGGTGGGGTTTTGATAAGCAAGAGAATCACTGGAGCCAAAGAAGAGAGGCAGGAAAGCAGGGTGTGTCTGGGGATCCCAGGAAATCAGCTTGGCTGAACCACAGGACATGCGAGGTAGAACCAGACAGCTCAGTCGAGACCCAGTGGTGGGTGGTCCTGCATGCTGGGGAGGGGGGGGGGATTGTTTTTTTTTTAGAAGACAATGGGGATCTATTAAAGGTCTTTGATTCCGGCAATGACGTGATCAGAACTGTGGGAATGGCCAGGAGACTATGAGAGTTATACTGGAGAACGAGTCCAGGGAACTTTACTACTCCCCAGGTGGGAAGCAGAGAGAGGATCACTTAGGATTAGGTACAGTAGAATGGAACAGAAACCCAAGATAAAGGGTTTATACCTACAAGAAGTCCGGAGGAAGCCAGTATGGGGTTGAGATGGTGGCTCCAGACACATCGTGGATCCGGGCTCCCTCTCTTTCCAATCTAACACCCTAACATATGGCTGCCATTTTCAAGGTCACTTCATGGTCCAAAATAGCTGCTGGAGCTTCTGCCATCATTTCTACATTTCAGGCAACACGAGGAAAGAAGGGAGAGAGGCAAAAATCCCCTTCGTAGCCAGCTCCCAACATTTTTCTTACAACGCTTCCTCTTACACCTCCTTGGCCGGAATTTGGGCCAATGCTGGCTGCAAAGGAGAGTGGGAAATGGAGTCTTCTGGGTGGATCCACTGAGCCCTGAATACATTCAGGATTTGTCACTATGGAGGAAAGGGGGGATGACTATTAGAGGACAACCAGCAGTCTCTGGCCCCCCAGGGAATGAGCGATACCTCTGAGGCTGTGAGTGCAGGGGCCAGGGAGGATAATGAGTCCAGAAGCAAAAATAGGGGAGTCAAAGAAAGAGGAGGTTTGGGAGTGAAGAGGAAACCTGGTTCTGAAGCCAGGGAAAAGATGAAAGACATCTGCTGCCGGGATCCCTGCCTCACTAGCAGCCAGGAACACGCACCAGCCTCCCCACTTTTCTTAGGGTCAAGCCTTAGGGATAAACCTTGCCTGCAGAGGGTGAGTGTACTAGGAATGAGGACTGGGGAGACCAGAATCCCTTGAGCGGAGCTAGGGGGACGGGGGCAGGTAGTCTGACACCACTTGTCAAGAGCTTCTTGGCAGCAAGAGGAACCAGGCAAAGGGGACTCTGGAGCCAGAGCCATGAATGGAAGCAAACGCAGCACATGGAATGGGAGGCCAGAGCCACAACACGGGGTACTCCCCTGCCTGACGAGGACCCTGGAGAACCAGTGGAATAAGCTGCCCATCCCACCATACCAGGCAGGCCTTCCAGGGCTTGGCTCCTGGGCTTGGCCCAGCCCACGCGCCACCCCTGTGGGGAGAGAGGAGGTCTGGGTAGCTGCTTGCAATGGTTCTCCCCTCCTTCACTCCAGCAAAGGAGGGGGTGGAATGCCCCAGGTTGATTCTGGCAAGAACGGGCTCTCTGTGTGCAAATGAGTGTGATGAACGTCACCCACTCCTCAGCTCTCTTTTGGACCAGCTATTTCTTTCTCCAAACGTGCTCTCAGCTTGAAATCTTTCCGTTCACCTCAGCGGTTCATCTTACAACAGAAATCTTTGGGTCTCCCAAAGTGTCTAACACAGGGATGGGAAGCAGTGTCACTTCACCAGCCAGTGCCAACAAATTGGTGGTGGTTATCTAGAATGCTGTGTTGAGAAGGATTCTGAGGACTCTTCTTGACTCAGGGGGGAAGAACTCTGTAATCAGTGTTGACATCTGCCGTGGGAAGGCAGGGGCGCATGGAACAGCGCCAGCTAATTGCCATTCCTGGTTTAGCACATAATATTTAATATTTAATAAATGTTTATTAAATTTGATCTGAGCTCCAGGGGGTCACTCAAAGGAAGTGTCGTTCTTTGTCTCTGTAACCACCTCCCCCAACCTGGGTCTGGAATGACCACATATTGTTCCCTCTTAAGCCACAGGCAGGTGTGTAGAGGGTGATCTCTAGAAGGATTTATTGGACTCTCAAAGCAGGATTCTTGGTAGGCAGCTCACATTTGTCTCTCTGAGAGATTTTCTTCCTGCAACCAAGGCTCTGATCTACTGGCCCGGAAGTCCATGCCAGTATGGAGGACACCTGAGGCCAGAAAGGGTGGGCATAGGATGTGGTAACTCTCTGCCCCCCTGAACTCTAGATAGAGTCTGATAACTCTCAGGAGCCCAAATCTTGAAGGAAGAGAAGAGAAGAGAAGAGAAGAGAAGAGAAGAGAAGAGAAGAGAAGAGAAGAGAAAAGAAAAGAAAAGAAAAGAAAAGAAAAGAAAAGAAATTCTAGAGTTAAACCAACCCCGATGCTCAGACCTAGCCTGGCGGGGCTGATAAAGAGGTTGTGGGTCTTCCCCCAAACCCTCCGCTCACAGACACTAGGGCCTCTCAGCCCGAAGAGGACAGCTTCTCAGCCTTGTGGTGCTTCTCTGCACCTCGCCCTCCCCCACCTCTGTCCTAGCCAAGAGCACAGCCTCACCCTCCACTGGGCAGGCTGGCACGCTCCTTGTTAACTCTCCCGGGCCCTCCGATGTTAGCCAGCTAACGAGAACGGATCTGACAGAGCAGGATTACCCACTCGGAGGGAGCCGAGTGATTGTGTTTACTCCCAAACCTGGCCCTATTTAGTGGTCTGTGTGCATCATTAATCTTCTTCCACAATCCGTTCCCCATCTGCTCCCACTTTTTAATGAACTGCCACTTGTCGCACTCAATAAAATCAGCACTTTGCGAGAATTTCAGCAACGATGGACGGTCGGAGGAAGGCAAGAGGCAGCCTGAGCAGGCGATGGAGGAGAATGAGGGAAGAACTGGGGAGGGGGGTTGGGCGCCGAGGCTGCGATAGAGATGTCCCTGCGGGTTCAGGAACAATGTCCGATCTGCATGGGCAAATGAATCACAGCACGCCTGCCGCTCTGGGTAGCCTTGCCCCCAAGCAAGGTACTAATAACCACATCAGACCAGGGCGCCGGCAATTCTTACACCGCGCCATGTCAGGCTGGGTTTGATCCGAGCCAGCCTGCTTTACACAATTATTTTCCTGGTCATAAATGGTGCAGAGGCCTGGGGATGGAGTTTTCCAGACTCAGCTGCCAGCTCTGGGGATTCATCCGATACCAGGCTATTACCTCCTGATAACTTGACTTGGCAGTCAACCTACCCTGAGCTGCAAATCAACAGCAAGAAGGGTGCATGGGGAACTGAGGCTTCAGACCGCACTTTTCAATCACATGTCATACCAAAGGTGTAATGAGGGCATCATCTGGGGCTCCCAAGATGGGGAGATGTGGTGGAGGAGGGTGAAGACGGGGGATCTCAGGGCTAGAGAGGCCCTGATGGAGGCCATCTAGTTTGAGGCTTAAGAAGAGACTGGCAGGATAAAGTGGCAAAGGGGCTTGCCCAAGGTCACTGTCTATGTCCATTCGGGCTACTATGACAAACTGCCATGACTCGGTGGCTGGCATTTATCTCTCACCATTCTGGAGGCTGGAAGGTCCAAGATCAAGACACCAGCAGACCTAGTGACTGGTGAGAGCCCACTGCCTGGCCCCTCACATGACAGGGGCAAGGGAGCTCTCTGGGCTCTCTTTTGTAAGGACATTCATCCATTCACGAGGGCTGTCCCTTCATGACCCAACCACCTCCCAAAGGCCCTGTGCTCTAGTCCCATCACATTGGGGTTAGGCATTTAGAATCTTGGGGGGACACAAACGTTCAGTCTGTGGCAGTCACACAGTGGCTGTTAGCATATGGACCATTGGGTAGGTTTGGAGCTCAGATCGGACACTCTCTCACGGTGGGTAAGGGCTGGGAGTTAGGCAATGTTGTCTTGGGGCCCCCTCTCCTCCAGATCAGAAGCCCTGATACCCTCTACCTGAAGGCTCTAGACAGATGCAGACCAAGTCAAGGAGGTACTGAGATCTAGAAACAGCCTTACCCTGATAGGCCTGGGGAATCTAATAAGCCAGAGCCCTGGGCCTCCCTGTGCCCACCAAGTCAGGGATCCTCCGGTCTTTCAGTCTGGGCTGAGGAGTGTCTGTCTCAGGGTTTCATCACTCAGTCAGTAGGTCTGTGAACACCTTTCATTATGCAAGATGCTGACCGACAGGCCACATGTACACCTATCTACCATTTAAGGGCCTTGAGCCTAGAGCTCAAATCAAGGGGCTTCTCTTCCCAGTACGTCAGTTCCCCACCAAGACTCTGGCCAGTTCCTCCCTGGGGAACAGGAATCTGCTCCTGGGAGAGCCCTTCGTGACTCTGTGCCCCACTCCCACCACTAGACTGTCAGCTCTATCAAGCAGGGTCTTGGAGTGTCCCATTCACAACAGTATCCTCAGCATCCAAAACAGTGCCTAGTAGGTGCTCAAGAAATCCTTATCGAATAAGCAGATGAGTGAATGGATGAGTGACATGGAGGTCCTGACCACCTCATTGTACACATCAGCTATCTTTAGGGCCTTGGACGCTCCTTCTTGCACTCTGATTTCCTCAGTGTCTCAGGCTGCCTTCGTGACCCTCTCAATACTGACTGCTGGGCTTGGGTGTGCGGGAGCCTAGTGGGTCCCTCCCTGAAGCCACATCCATCTCTTAAACCTCAGCCCCCCTGACCACTTTCTCCCTTGGCCCACTCACCAGCGCTCCTTCAGTCCCCCTCACTCAGGGCTGAGTCACCAGAGACAGAGAGGGAGCATGGTCCTGCTCATGGCATGTGTGCTGGCCCTCAGAAATTCCTGACTTCAAAGTAGTCCTATTCTTGCTTTGGCTGCCCCCCCCTTCTTCTACTTGGGCACTCTGGGCTCAGAAACAGAGTACCCCACCCCCAGATTGTGCCCACAAGGAAATCCCACTTGAGGCAAAGAATTACTTAAAAATCAAAACTGAGAGGGGATGGAAAGGAAAGTCACGGTGCCAACTTCCCATTTGCAGAAAGGTAGTGAATGATCAGGGACCAAAGGCTCCCTCCTCCAAACCCAACCCAAAAATATTACAGAAGCAGGAGGAAGCAGTGCAGGTAAGAATGTAAGGCAGAGGACATGACATGTCTAGAGGAAAGCCTCATGTTGCCTTGGAAAAAAGATCTCCGCTCACCCTGTCATCATCATGGGTCAGAAAACCCATGGCATAAGCCCAGGGTGGGCATCCACAGAGTTATATCCAGGTGGAGCTTGAGAGCCCCCATCTCTCTCTTTCTCTCTCTCTCTCTCTCTCTCTCTCTCTCTCTCTCTCACACACACACACACACACACACACATCCTATAAAGACTAGGATTAAAACTTGCAGCAGGTTCCCTGTAGGTCAGGGTCACACAGTAGGGGAAGGGGACAGTGATGGCCATGGGCAATGGTTGAACACTGGCTGTACTCCCAGGGTTGCATGCTGAGGTGCGTCTACCCACCCTCTCACCCCCACGCACTAAACTCACCTGGAGGGGTACAAGCTAGGGCCCAGGATTCATCTGTGTGAGTCAGTACGTGACATATGTGCATGAGTCAAGATGGCCTATGCCTCTGGGAAATAGGAATTCACAGAGGGAAATAATGAAATATCTGCGGACTGCAACCCTTTAAAAAAAAAAGATAAGAAACTATTGCAGGCAAAAATGGAATTAAAAGACCAGACAGAGTAAGAATTTAAAATATCTTTATAATAATAGTTCTCAAAGAGACAGGGGAGAGGATTAGTGACATGAAGTGAGAACACACAGTTACAGAGAAGAGGCACTTGGAATTTTCCATGTGAAAAGCATCTTAGTTGAAATAAAGAAGTGTGTAGGCGAGTTGAATAGCAGCATCGATTCAGCTAAAGAACAAACAGGTGAACTGGAAGATCGGATGGATGCTAAAGTATCATAAAGGGACAGAGTTGCAAAATATTTTTTTAAAGTTAAGAGATATGATGCATAAAAGTAGAATTATCAATATACATTTAACAGGAGTTCTATAAGGAGTGAACAATGAACAAAGGAAAGGAAATATTTCAATGAATAATGATTGAGAACTTCTTAAAATTTAAGAAAGCTGAAAGGTCTCAGGTTGAAAAGGTTCACATAGCGCCAAATAGGATGGATTTGGAAAGAAAAAACAACAATCAGACCCCTTATATAGTAAGTTAAAATCAAAAGCAAAGAGTAAAATTCTTAAAAACTTCCAAAAATAACAAAAGCAGATAAACTCCACATAAACACAAGTGCAATCAACATCAGACTTCTCAACAGTGACCCTGAATACAAAAAATACAATACAGCAATATTTTCAGTGTTGCAGGAAAAAAAAACCCTTTCAACCTAGATTTTTATATCCAAGTCACCTATATTTAATATAAGATCAAAATAAAGGATAGTAACAGGCAGGTAAGACCTCAGAATATTCTCTTTGGAAAACTCTCAGAGGAAGTACTCTGGCAAGACGAAAAATAAATTAAGGAATATGCTGGGAAATACATGGATAAATAAGGGGGAAAAAAGTGTCAAAAACAAGAGTGCATCCACAACAACCAAAAACTAAGACTTTAAACAAGCCTAACATGGTGGAGCAAGGGAAGGATCATCATGAAAGTGAGGGGTACACATCCAGCAGAAAAGAAAAACACTGATATACTTTGGAACTTAAGGGGGGGAGCCATCATTAGAACTCCTAATAGGACAAGCACCAGAAAAATTAAAAAATAGAATGAAATGGGGCACCTGGGTGGCTCAGTTGGTAAAGCATGTGACTTCAGCTCAGGTCATGATCTCATGGTTCGTGGGTTTGAGCCCTGCATTGGGCTCCAGGCTGACAGCTCAGAGCCTGGCGCTTGCTTCAGATTCTGTGTCTCCCTCTCTCTGCCCCTCCCCAGCTCTTTCTCTCTCTCTCCTTCTCTCAAAGATAAACAAATGTTAAATTTTTTTTTTTTTACATAGAATGAATTACTTTTGGCCAGTCAGCTTGTACGAGGTTAGGCTCCAATAACAAACAACCCGATCTCAGTGGCTTTTGCAATAACGAGTTTATTTCTCTTTCAGGCGCTGGCTGCAGGCCAGCTCCTGCAGGTGTGTTCCAGGCACCTGTTCATTCCCTCATTCCAGGACCCAGCAGGTCTGATCTTAGCTCCATGGCAGAGGGAAAAGCACAACGAAGATACTACATGATGGTACAGAAACTCTCGGCTCAGAAAATATGGGCAGATCTTTTTGACTCATTCTGTTTGTTAAATAAATTTCAAAGCATGCCTGATACTAACAGCATAGGAAAGTATAATCAACTTACAGGGAAATGCTGCAACTCACATCGTAAGAGGCAGGAATGTACAATCCTCTTGTGTGGAGGATGGAAGTATCTTTAAAACCAAGAAAAGAAAATTTACTCTAATTAACAAAAGGCACAAAAAGGGAAGGGGGGTAGAAAAATATGTAAGATATGGCATAATATAGCAGAAAGGAGTACTAAAATTCTAACAATGATAGGGAACCATATATGCACTGAAATTTCTTTTTTTTTATTTTTAAAAAAATTTTATTTAAATTTTAGTTGACATAAGTTTTCTATAGTTTCCATCATACAGATCTCTTGTATCCTTGGTTAGGTTTATTCCTAGGTATTTTATGGGTTTTTGTGCAATTGTGAATGGGATCAGTTTCTTGATTTCTCTTTCTGTTGCTTCATTATTGGTGAATAAAAATGTAACCAATTTCTGTACGTTGATTTTGTACCCTGCAACTTGGCTGAATTCTTGGATCAGTTCTAGCAGGCTTCTGGTGGAGTCTGTCGGGTTTTCTACGTAGAGTGTCATGCCGTCTGCGAAGAGTGAAAGTTTGANGCACTTGTGGGGATGAGCACTGGGTGTTCTATGGAAACCAACTTGACAATAAACTATTTGTAAAAAAATATATGTGAATAAAAAAATAAAAAAATAAAAGTCTGTACATGTATAACCATCTCTTGTACCTATTCCCCTATAAATGTTCTATATCCAGGTCCCAATAACATTACAATTAAATTTCTAAAACTTTTAAATAAATAAATAAATAAATTTTAGTTGACATATAGTGTAATATTGGCTTCAGGAATAGAATTTAGTGATTCAACACTTACATATGTGGCATTAATAATACTTTTCTCCAAAAGGTTGCTCTGAGAAACAATAAAGGTCCAGCACCCAGCACAATTCCAAGCAGAAGTACTTTTGTATGCACTGAATTTTCTTAAAAAGCAAAACCCAGTAATATGTTTTCTATAAGAGATATATTTAAAAACAAAATTTAGCTTTCCAGTCTGGATAACATAGTATAGACCCATTTTCCTGCTCCTCCAGTAAGTACAACTATAAACTCTGGAAATAATGCCAGAAACAACCAAAGGAGAACTTTGAAATGTGGTATGTAAGTAAACTGGTCTGTAGCCCTTGGACCAGAAAAACATAAATAGCAGGTCATCTTATATCCTCTTACCCAACAGAAGAAGGCAACTAGGCCCACCATTTCCTAATCCCCAACCTAGCAAGAGAAGGCAGCCCAGTAGGCTCATTCTTTCCCCAAATCAAACAAGGGTTCCTCTGACAGCATCAGGTAAGCCCAACACCACTGGCAAGGGTGATTGATGGGGCACCACACCAACAATAGCAGCCAAGGAAAGTATTATCCTTCCTTGCAAGCCTCAGACCCCTCCCTCACTGAGAGACATCCTGCATCCAGCCATAATAACACCAGAAAGGCTCTGAAACCTTACTGTCATTATTGTGGGAATAATTACCCACAAATGTAGGCCAGGAGCTGTGCTAAATATTAACAGAGTGACTGCCTGCTGGATAAAAAAGTTTAAATAGGATCCCGAGTCCCATAAGACAAAATATAAAATGTCCAGAAAACAATTTTAAAACTACCTGTCATACCAAGAATCAAGAAACACCATAATTCAAATAAGAAAAGGCAATGAGCTACACCAACATGGAGATGAATCAGATATTGCAATTATCTGAAAAGATGATTTTTTAAAAGAAGCTATCATAAAAGTGCTTCAATAATTAATTACAAACTGTTGAATGAAAAAATGGAAAATTTTAACAAAGATTGAAGTTATAAAAATAAAAAGAACCAATGGGTATTATAGAATTTAAAAATACAATAACAGATTTTGTAAAAAAATCTCATTGGATATTCTCAGTAGTAAAGTAGAGATGACAGAGGATAAAATCAGTGAACATGAAGACAGAGAAATAGATTTCTCTCAATATAAAAAAAAAAAAAAACACAGAGAAAATAATTTGGAGAAAAAATGAACAGAGACTCAGGGATCTGTGGGATAATAAGAAAAACTCTAACATTTATGTCAGAGATCCAGAATGAGAAGATGAAGAGAGTGGGGCTTAAAAGGTAGTCAAAGAAATAAAAGCTTAAATGTGGCCAAAGACACAACCCTATAGACACAACTCAAAGACTCAAGAAGCTAAGCAGACCCCACACAGAATAAACTCAAAGAAATCCATGCCAAGAAATATCATAATTAAACCACTGAAAACCAAAGACAAACTTAAAATCTTGAAAGCAGCCAGAGAGAAACAACGCATTGTCTGCAGGGGAACGTCAATTCAAATGACAGCAGATTTCTCATCTGGAGCTATGGGGGCCAGAAGGATGTGGCATGACATGTTTCAAGAACTGAAGAAATGACTTCTCAGTTGTAAATTCTATATCCAGTGAAAGTTCCCAGTAGGAATGAAGCGGAAAAAAATATATTCTCAGGCATGACTTTTTCCAAAAGACCCCAGACCTACCCTTAAAGACTGACTAAAGTCAAGTCTCCAGACAAGAAGGAAATGATAAAAGAAAGAATCTTGGAGCATCAGTAAGGAAGGAAGAACCATAGAAATAACAAAAATAGTGGCACATGCAAAAGACTATTCTTCTCCTCATGAGTTTTAGAAATCACATTTATGATTAAAACAAAAAGTATAACACTATCTGAAACTCAATCTCCTGAAATTTGGAGAATTCATCCAAACATTTAAAAAATAATTAACACTTTTATAAAGCCTCCTCCAAAAACAGAAGATGAAGGGAAATTTTCCTAACTCATTTTATGAGGCCAGCATTACCTTGATAAGAAAACCAGATAAAGACAAAATAAAAACACAAACAAACAAAAAAACCCTACAGACCAGTCTTTCTTCATAAACTTAGAATAAAAAGTCCTTAATGAAATGGAAAGTTGAATCCAACAATATATAAAAAAAGAATCATACATGATAATACAATGGGGTTTATTCTAGGCTGATTCCACATTCAAAAATCTATGTGTTCCACCATATCAATAAGCTAAAGAAGAAAAATCATTTTATCATATCAGTTGATATAGAAAATGTATTTGGCAAAATCCAACACCCATTTATTTTAAAAATCTCAGTGAGTTAGAAATAGAGGAAAATTCCTCAATTTGATAATGAGCATCTACAAAAAACCTTCAGCTAACTTCACACTTAATGGATAATGACTGAACACTTTCCCCCTAAGAGAAGGAATGAGGCAAAGATAGCCACTATCACCACTCTTATTCATCATAATACTGCATGCTCTAGTTACTGTAATTAGACAAGAGAAAGAAATAAAGAGCATAAAGATTTGAAATAAGTAAATAAGTAAGTAAGTAAATAAATAAATAAATAATGCTGCTTCTATTTCTAATGACATGATTGTCTGTGTAGAAAATCCCAAGAAATATACAAAAGAAAGATTCTTAGCAGCAAGTTTGCAGGGATAAAAGATGAAACACACAAAATTATCACATTTCTATGTACTAACAATAAGCACAGAGAAACAGAAAATAAAAGCACAATACTATTTATAATCCCTCCCCCAAAATGAAATATTTAGGTATAAACTTAATAAAATATGTTCAAGATCTATATCTGAAACTTACAAAATGCTGATGAAATAAATAAAAGATGTAAAGGACAGGAGAGACATACCATGTTCATAGACTGGAAGATTTAACATAGTAAAATGTCAATTATCCCCAAATATACACATGGAAAGAGAGAGAGAGAGAGATTATGAGAAACAGGCTCACATGATAATGGAGGCTGAGAAGTCTCAAGATCTGCCGTTGGCAAGCTGGAAACTCAACAGTATAGCTGCAGCCCAAGTCTAAGTCCAAAGACAGGAAAAGACTGATATCCCAGCTTGAAGAAAGTCAGGCAGAGAAAAAGCAAACCCTCTTACTGAGTCTTTTTGTTCTATTCAGGGTTGATGAATTGGATGAGGTCACCTCACATTGGATGGGAGCAATCTGCTTTACTCATTCTAGGACTCTAAATGTTAATCTCGTCTGAAACACCCATAGACCCATACAGACACACCCAGGAAATGTTTAACCAAATACCTGGGTTCCCTGTCACCCAGTCAAGTTGACACATAAAATTAACCATCACAATAGACACATTTATTCTAAAATTTATATGTAAAGGCACAGACGCTTAAACAGCTACTACAATTTTGACAAAGATGAATAAAATGGGAAAAAATTGCTCTGCCTGATATTGAAGCTTACATATAGCTCTAGCAATCAAGACAATGTGGAATTGGCAGAGGACAAAACACATAGATCATGGGATAGAAGAGATAACCCAGAAATAGACCAACACATATGTGTTCAACTGATTTTTGACAAAAGTAACACAGCCTTCTTACCAAATGATCCTGGAGTGATTGGGCATAAACAAAAAAATGAACCTTGACTTTGATCTCACATCTTTTATAAAAATTAACCCAAAATGAATCATGAATTTAAGTGTATAGTATAAAACTATAAAACTTCTTTAAAAAAAATAAAAGTAGGAGAAAGTCTTCTGGTTCTGGGGCTAGGTAAAGTAGTCTTAAGAAGTCTCATATTTGAGGGGCGCCTGGGTGGTTCAGTCAGTTGAGTGTCCGACTTAGGCTCAAGTCATGTTCTCATGGTTCATGAGCTCAAGCCCCGCATTGGGCTCTGTGCTGACAGCTCGGAGCCTGGAGCCAGCTTCGGATTCTGCATCTCCCTCTCTCTCTGCCCCTCCCCCACTCATGTTCTGTCTCTCTCTCTCTCTCAAAAAATGAATAAACATTAAAAAAGAAGAGGTCTCAAATATAAAAATCCCAATCCAAAAAAGGAAAACTTGATAAAATGGACTTCATAAATATTTAAAACTTTTGCTCTGTGAAAGTCCATGTGAAGATTATGAGAAGAAAAGCCTACAGACTGGGAGAAATATTTGCAAACCACATATCCAACAAATGACTAGTATCTAGAATATATAAATAACTCTCAAAACAGTAAAAATATATACGAAGGGGAGTATACTTATAAACACAATTAGAACATGGACAAATGACATGAGCAAACATTTCACCAATGAGGAAAAACAGATGGTAAATAAACACATGAAGAGTCCACATCATCAGCCATCACAGAAATGCAAATTAAAACCACCATGAGATATCATTATACACCTCTCATAAAGGCTAAAATAAAACACAACACCAAATGCTGGCGAAGATGTGGAGAAACTGGATCACTCGTACGTTGCTGATAGGAATGTTTAAGTGGTACCGTCACTCTGGAAAATAGTTTCTTATACAACTAAAATATACAGTTCCCGTACAACCCAGAAATTCCATTCTTGGGCACTTATCCCAGAGACATAAAAACTTATGTTCACACACACACACACAAAAACTGTACATGAACGTCCATAGCAGCTTTGTTTATAACAGCCAAATACTGGAATCAGTTCAGATGTCCTTCAAGGGAAAACAGTTAAACTGTAATACACACGCGCGCGTGCGGGCATGCACACACGGGATAGGACTCAGCAACAAAAAAGAATGAACTGTCAATACAATACATGCAACAACTTGAATAAATCTCCGAGGAATGAGGCTGATGGAAAAAATCCCGAAATGTTACATACTATACGATTCCATTACAGAACATTTTTTTCAATGACAGAGGAGTGGTTGCCAGGGATGAGGAAACGTAGGAAAGGGGGGCATGGAGCTGGATGTGGCCACAAAAGGACTACAAGGATTTTTACGGTAATTGGGTTGCTCAGTACCTTGACTTTGGCGGTAGACACTCAAACCTATACGTGTGAGATAATTGTAAAGAACCAAATGTGTGCACAAAAAGAACTGTACGGTGCACACACGTGAACAAACGAGAACAAGTGAGAAGTGAGAAAATCTGAATAAGGAACCATATGGGTGGATGGTACCAATGTCAATATCTTGGTTGTGATATTATATTATAGTTCTACAAAAAAATGTTACCATTAGGGGAAACCAGTTAAAAGTGTCTGTGGGACCTGTCCATATTATTTCTTCTTATAATGCATGTGAATCGACAATTATGTCAAAAATATATTTAATTTTTTTAAAAAAAAAAGGACAAAATCTACAGAAAGTTGAAAAATAAGGAGTTGGTAAGGCAAGGACAGATAACAATTCTATCCATTTCCCTCTTCTCCCATTTAGTATAACAGAATCTTTAGCCGGTTTCCTGGAATAAAGACTGTATTTCTCAACCTCCCTTGGAGCTAGGAATGGATGGCCATACAGTGACATTCTAACCATGAAGTAATGTAAGTAGTAATGATATATGCAATTTCTGGGCAGTGTTCTTAAAGAAAGGAGACATGTTCTTCTCCTTCCCCTTTTCCTTTCCTTCTTACTAAATCACGAGGACGGGGATATAACCTACACATTATGGAAGGATAGGGGAGAAAACCCTTGGTCCCTAAGGAATTTATGGGGGTACCATAACAGCTATTGTCTGCCTATGTTGAATTAAGAAGAAATAAGTATCGTATTTAAGGAATACCAAGCCTAGACTTCTTCTGGATTTTGATAAAATAAACTTCTATCTTGTTTGGGACTCTGATATTTTGGGTTTTCTTTGACTACAGTTGAACCCAAACTTAACTAATACAAATAGAAAAGATATTCCATGGAAAAATAAACCATAGTTTTATTTTTAGGCCAATAGAATTCCAGGCCAAAAAGAAAACAAGAGACAAAAGGGAAGTTATGAACTATTTTTAAAAATCAGGAAGATACAAGGATTGTAAATATATGTCTGTTAATAAAATAGCCTCAAAGTCTATAAAGCAACAGCTGATATACTAGAAGGCAATAGAGAAACATTTTTTAAAAAACTGTAGTTAAGGAATTTAACATACTCCTCTCAGATACTAATGGATCAGAAGACAAAAATGAGCAAATAGATTTGAATAATACAAGTTTATAACCTTGAATTGAGATACAATGAAAAACTACACCCCAAACATGAGGAGTATATATTATCATTTAGCTCACTTTAGAACATTAAAAAAATCTACCGCAAGGGCGCCTGGGTGGCTTAGTCAGTTAAGCGTCTGACTTCAGGTCCGGTCATGATCTCACAGTCCGTGGGTTCAAGCCCCACATCGGGCTCTGTGCTGACAGCTGGTTCAGAGCCTGGAGCCTGTTTCAGATTCTGTGTCACTCTGTCTCTGACCCTCCCCTGCTCATGCTGTCTCTCTCTCAGAAATAAATAAAACATTAAAAAAAATTTTTTTTAATCTACCACAAACTAGGCTACAAAGGATGATGATTCAACCATTTCCAAAGACTGTAATAAAAATAAGAATCAATAACAAAAAGACAGGTACTTATTAATCCCAAAGGTACAGAAACTGAAAACCAAGCTACTTGATAACACTTGTGTTAAAGAGGAAATCATAGGGGAAATTACAAAATACTTAGAACTGAATGACAATAAAAACACCACATGTCAAAATTTGTGGGACACTATTAAAGCAAGACTTAATGAAAATTAATGGCTTTAACTATATTTATCAGAAAACAAGAAAGATGGAAAAAAATGAGCTAAGTATTTTGACTCAGGAATTTGGGGAGGGGGAAGATTATGGAGCAAACCCAAAAAAGAAAATGATAAAGAGAAAAGGGATAGAAATCAGTAAATTCAAGAAGAAATGCATTAGATTAAAATATCACCCTACTGGAACTCCTAATGATTTACTTGATCTAGCTATTGATTATTAATAGCAACTAAAACCGATAAGAGTCAACCAGACACTGTCATTATGTTCCTCTTGAAGAACAAAACCCACTTATGAGGTAGGCATGTTAAAAAAAAAAAAAAACTTACATCTACATTTCTCAATATTGACAGACAGATAGATATTGACAAAAATGGAGACACTGTTTTAATTTGATCAACGCTCTAGATCCAACTGCAAATTTGCAGGAAATTCTATGAAAATTCAATTGTCTCTAAACTCAATGAAAGTTCAATCAAAATTCTAGCAGATTTTTTTCAGAAAGTTAACAAATTGATTCCAAAATTAATATATAGAAAAAATGAAGTTTCAAAATCCACAAATAACCAAGTCAATGTTTTAAAAAGAAGAAAGCATAGTGATTTGCTATATCAGATATTATGACACAGTACAGAGCTATGTAGTTTTGCAAAGCTTGGTTCTAACTCAAGAATAGAAGGGGAATTTCTATATGAACCCAGGGGAACAGAAGAGAGAATACATAAACATACCTGTGTGTGCATTAGGAACTTGATACATGATAAAGGCAGCATTACAAATAAGTAGGAAAGGACATGGTTGGTGGTTCACCAAAAAAATCTCTACCTCATACCATAAATGATGGTGAATTCCAAATAGATTAAAGACCTAAACTTGGTAGGTAGAATAATAGATCTTAAGGAATAAAAATGAATAAAACCCTCCTTGTGATCTTGAGCAGGGATAGAACTTCATAAATAAAAACCAAACAGCAAAACTATAAGGCAAAAACTGATGAACTTGACTGCATCAAAATTAAAGATGTTCCGGGGCGCCTGGGTGGCTCAGTCGGCTAAGCGCCGACTTCAGCTCAGGTCATGATCTCACGGTTCATGGGTTCGAGCCCCGCGTCAGGCTCTGTGCTGACAGCCAGCTCAGAGTCTGGAGCCTGCTTCAGATTCTGTGTCTCACTCTCTCTCTGACCCTCCTCTGCCTGCTTATACTCTCTCTCTCTCTCTCTCTCTCTCACACACACACACACACATAAATAAATAAAAAACATTTAAAAAATTTAAAAAACAAAAACAAAATTACAGCTGTT
The DNA here is from genome assembly GCF_008692635.1 of Crocuta crocuta. Taxonomy (NCBI): domain Eukaryota; kingdom Metazoa; phylum Chordata; class Mammalia; order Carnivora; family Hyaenidae; genus Crocuta; species Crocuta crocuta. Next base: position 6,995,940 of record NW_027527824.1, on the reverse strand, counting down.
CCCATGAACGGACCTCGAGAGCATTATGCCAAGTGAAATTAAGAAGACAAAGACAAATAATGTATGATCTCACTTGTATGTAGAATCTAAACAAACCATAACAACAAAAGCTCACAGATACAAGAGATTGGTGTTTGCCTGAGGCGCGGGTGGGGAGGTTGGGAAAAAGGGGTGAAGGGGATCAAAACGTACAAACTTCCAGTTATAAATAAGTCATGGGGATGTAATATATACCCTGGAGACTATATTTATTAATACTGGAGTGCATATTTGAGAGTTGCTAAAAGAGTAGATCTTATAAGTTCTTATCACAGGAAAACCAAATTTTTTTGTGACTATGTAAGGTGACAGATGTTAACTAGGCTCAGGTGGTGATCATGTTGCAGTATATGTGAACACCGAAAAGATATGTTGTATTCCTGAAACAAATCAACGTTACAAGTCCATTATAACCCTGGGTTTTAAAAAACAAAACATAAATAAATAAACAAGTGCTATGTGACACTGCAAAAAAAAAAAATGAAGATTTCCATTAATTGAAAGGATGCTGTGTTTGTCCAATCAGGTAACTGAAAATAATAGGAATGTACTGTCTCAGAGTTCTGGGGCTACAAGCATAAAGTCAGGGTGCCGGACGGCATGCTCGCCCTGAACCCTCTGGACGGTCTGGAGTCAGGGTGCCAGCAGGGCACTCACTCTCCCTCGGGAACCTGCAGGGGAGAATCCTTCCTTGCTCCTTCTGGCGTCTGGTGTTCGCCAACAATCCTTAGCATAACTTGGCCTGGAGATGTGTCATCCCAAGCTCTGCTTCTATTACCCCATGACTGTCTTCTCCCTGCGTCTCTCTGCCTTCAGGTGGGATCTTCCTCTTCTTAAAGGAACAACAGTCATATTGGATTAGGGGGCACTCGAAAAACCCCATTTTTACCTTGATTACATCTACAAAGACCTCATCTCCAAATAAGGTCACATTCACAGGTGCCTCAACAGATAGTCTTGAGGGACACCACTGAGGTCTATGGTCTGGCTTCCCCGAAATTCACATACTACAAATACATTCCCCACGTTCCAATATTCACAGGACTCTAAGCTCATTTTAGAAACAATTCTAGGTCTAAATCTTATCTAAATATCATCAACTCAAAAGTCTCAAATCCAATCACCTGCAACCGTAAATCAGGTATATAATCTATTCTGGGTATAAGCTATTCTGGGGCAAAATTCCTCTCCATCAGTGGACCACTAGAAAACAAGTTGTCTTCTTCCAAACACAATGTCCAAGGCACGGGATGTTCCTGCTCCAGGAGAGAAAGGTCAGAAGGAAGAAGAGGACGACCTTTCCCAAGCAAGTCAGAAGCCTCAAGTTCCTATGAATTTCAAGGGCTGAGAATGACCCTCTGTGGCTTTATGGCCTGTCCTCTGTGCCTTCGGAGGCAGCCTCAGCCTGTCCGGCCTCTGCTTCTGCGTCTGTAGGGCTGCCTCAGACTCATTCACCTTTTCCGTTAAGGGTAGCACACGTTTGTAGCGGAGTATCTCTGTTGGCTAGTTTCCTGCTTGCAGAATCCCAGACGTCTGCCAACCTGCTGTCATTCTGCCCAGCCTCTGTCCCTTTCTGTCCAAACTAGCAGTGTTTCTGCTGATGTAACATTCTCACAAACCTTGTGAGTCTCCTGTGTGTGTCATGGGGCTCTATGCCATTAGACATGAATGTTATCCACAGATGTTTTTTGGACGACCCCACCTCTATCTGGCTTCTGCTCAGATGGTTAGCTGGATGCATTCATCACATATCAAATCTCCTCCACAAAACATTATCCAGCCCCAGTCTTCATACTTTCTCCTCAGTGCGCTCTCTCAACAGTGAATTTCCTAATTGCAGCAATCCAGATAAGCCAGGAACCTTCCAAATCATCAAGCACTAGTTCCTTTATGTTTGACAATTTCTTCCGCAAGTCATCTCTTTCCTCTTGGACTTTATTATGAGCAGTAAAGGGAAAACAGGCCACACCTTCCCCCACTTTGCTTAGAAATCTCCCCAGCTAAATATCCAAGTCAAGTTTTGTGTTTCAGCTAACGCTCGTTTCCTTCTGAGGCCTCACCAGCAGTAGCTTTCATGTTCGCATCACTAGTGCATTCTGTTCAGGAGAGAAGCTCTCTCGGGGCGCCTGGGTGGCTCAGTTGGTTGAGCAACCAAATCTTGATTTTGGCTCAGGTCATGACCCTAGGGTCCTGGGATCCAGCCCCGCATCTGGCTCCACACAGAGCATGGAGTCTGCTTGGGATTCTCTCTCTCCCCATCTACCACTCCCTCACTTCCCTGCTCACTTTTTCACTCTAATAAAAAAAAAAAAGCAGCAGCAGCAGCTTTCTCAACTGTGCATCTCACCTCTATGGCAGCACTCACTAGAATTGCCTTTAACACTGATATTTCTGTCAACAACCTCCTCAATGCAGTGGAGGCTTTTTCTATAATAAACTTTGAAATTCTTCCAGCCTCTGTCCATTACCCAATTCCAAAGCCATTTCCACATTTTGGGGGTATTTGTTACAGCAGCACGCCATTACCCAGCTCCACAATCTGCACTACTTTCCTAGGTCTGTCATAACTTAGTTCTGCAAACTTGGAAGCTTAAAACAACAGACATTTACTCCCTCTCAGTTCCATAGGCTGGAAGCCTGAAGTCAAGGTGTCAGCAGCTCCATGCTCCTTCTGAAGCTTCTAGAAAGGAATTCTCCCTGGCCTTTTCCAGCTTCAGAAGGAAGCATTCCTTGGCTTATGGCAGCGTAACTCTGATCCCTTCCTCTATCTTATTAATGTCCCCTCCAGTCATCGGATTGACAGCTTGTACAAAATCCAGGATTATTTCATCCTGAGGTCCTTAACTACTTACATCTGCAAAGACCTTATTTCCCAACAAGGTCACATTCTGAGGCTCCAAATAGACACGAATCCTTGAAAAACATTCTTCAACGGACTACAGATGCTATGGACAAAATTAACAAACAAGGGACAACTGATAGAAAATATTGTAAAGTCTAAAATCAGTAAAGATTACTATCTGTAACATGTCTAAAAACTGCAAATCAATAAGACAGAAAATCTTATATGAATAGGTGATCCACAGAAGCAGAACCCCAAAGGAATAAAACTTTCATACAGAGCTATTCAGCCTCATCTCTCAGAGTACAAGAAATCCAAATTAAAACAAGGAAATTCTACCCCATAATATTGACATGAAAAATTAAGTTAGGTAATACCAAGTCTTGACAAGAATATGGAGAAATGGGAACCTTACATAATCTATATTGATTTCCCTTCTTGCTCTGTGTAAAGCCCAAAGGGTGCTGTGTTTCCTGGCCCAAATACTTCTCTGACTTCATCTCCAACGACCTTCTGCTGTCCTCTCTGTGCTCTCATCAAGCAGCCTCCATACTGTTCCTCTAATGGGCGAATCGCACTTAGACCCCAGGACCTTGGTACGTGTTTCTTCTGAATGGGGTATGCATACCCCACTCACTAGAATAGCTTGGTCCCTCATTTTTGAAGTCTCTGGTAAATTCCATCTTTTGGGACAGCCTTACTTGACCACTCTGGTAACACAGGATGGAGCCCTCTATTTTTCTTGCTTTATTTTTCTCTCCATAGTTACAACTCTTTGACACGCTTTATATTTTACTGGTTTGTCTGTTTACTAGCTATCTCCCCCTACTAGAATATATGCTCAGTTTTCCTCACTGCTGCACCCCCCCCCAAGGCTAACAGAGTACGTAGCATATTAGGTGCTCAATAATTGTGTTGCGTGAACAATGAACTCCTCATATTTATTGTGTATTGAGTGCTTTCATTGAATTATCTCATTTAGTGCTTACAAAAACCATATGTGTTAGTTGCTATTACTTCCATCTTACTGACTTGCAGGCTGAGGCTCAGAGGGTTAGCCAGCCTGTGGGAAAGCCCACAGCCAGCAAATGACTGAGCTGGGGCTTGAGCCTGGCCGGGTTGTTTCTCAAACCCAGGTTCCTTGCAAGTACTTCACTATACTTCTGCCAGTCACCCACAGAGTTCATACTTCTCTGGCGGAGGCCATGAACATGCACGGCTCAGACCCCCTGCTTCAGGGGACACAGCTCTCATCCCTCTAGCTCCAAAACCACATTAGTACCGAAGCCACCTTCCTCGGACGCTCCCAGCCAATGACTAAGCACAGCTGGTAGTAGTGCAGGCTTCTTCTAGTGGTTAAGTGTGCCTGGAGGTGCTGCCTTCTCGAACCTGTGCTAGGTCCCAGCGTCTCCCTGTCCAATCCGCCATCCTTGCCTGTCTTCTCTCCCAGAGTCAGACTGATACTGAGGTCTGAAGCCTATCCCTGCCTACTCCTGCTTCTTGCCCTTTGTCCTTCACAGGCTTTCCCCCAATAAAGCCGTTGCACCTCTAATCCCATCGTGGCTTCTGCCTCCTCAAGGTCCTAATCTAACGTGCTCACGACAGCCAGCACAGTATCTCTTAACAGCTGAACAGGCACAAACCCCGTGAGCTAGCAATTCCGCGTGTACATAACACACTCAACAGAAATGCACACATATCGTCACCAAACGACATGCACCTCAGTGGACCTAGCGGCACCCTTCTGAATAGCTCAAAACTGCCCAAACGCCTATCAACGGTCAAATAGGTCAATAAATCATGGCACATTCACACAATAGAATATTATGCAGCAAGGAGACCCAATAATCTACCATGACTCACAACGTGAATGAATCTCACAAACACAAGATCGAACGAAAGAAGCCAGACACGAAAGAGCACGGACTGAGACGGCATTTACGTACAGTACGAAGCCCAGCGAAATGAATGTGTGGTGTTAGAAGTCAGGGTAGCGGCTGCCCTCGGGGGCAGGAGTGGAGCCTGGAAAGGGCACCTCAGGGGTTTCTGGGGTGCTGGAGATGCGTTGTGCCTTGACCTGGATAATAGTTATGATGTGGCTCGGCCGACTTTCTGAGATTTCATTACACACAATATGTACATCTTTCCCTACGTGATACTACGATAAAAAAAAAATAATTTGCCGAGAACAACACCCACCAGAAAGACAAAATCATAAGCCGACCGCTAAGCTCTAAACCTGTTCCCTGTTCCTACCAGGGCTCCACCATCCTCACGGTCACTTTGTCACACGAATATGTCCCCTTCTCTTACCCTTGTGACCAGTCTGCTGGTTCTTCCTTTATCATACCTGCCAGTTTCGATCCGTTTCTTGTGTTCTTGCTGTCACGGCTCCAGTTGATGCCTGGACTTGGCAAAAGTTGGCTTCTAACTAGTTCCCAGCCACGGCAAGGGCAAGGGTGAGGCCAGCGAGCACCTGGGGGCAACATTTAAGAAGGCATCACTCTCCGGGTCTTGCAAGCATGGAGTTGACAGCAGAGAGTGACTTTTTAAAAATTCTGTATCCAGGCACCTACCCTGCCTCACATTAGTCCCCGCTCCATGATGCTGGGTTAATCTCCCTGCTCTCATTGAGTGTCTCCCCTGCCCAAGGACTTACCACTGTCCCCTCTGCCTGCCAAGTTAAGGATGGCCCTGGGCAGGTCATTCCATCTCCCTTAGCCTCGATATCTTGGGGGTTTTTTCCAATGTGTACAGTGAGGAGACTGGACCAGAGATGGCAAATAAACGTACTTTGAGCACCAGCTCCAGTCAGTTGTAACAGTTATCTTGAGCAGTGAGTGGAGAAAGGCACTGAGGACAAGTTCAGATTTATTGGAGAAAGGCGCTGTGATCAGTTACTAGTCCTTGCCATGGGTGAGAAAGAAGGCAGCCTTGAAAAACCCGTCAGGCATTTGCCTTAAGTAGCTAGAGCCAAATTCTTTATCCTGGCTTTCCAGGCCCTCCATAATCCAGTCATATCATTCATACTGGTCCCATTCTCTCAGGGATCGAGTCTGAGATGTTCAGCTGGGTTTCAAAATAAAGGACGCTGAAGTGAGCTGGGACAGTGGCTCTGGGCTGAGATGTGGCCACATGACTCTAAGGGCTTCCCAGGGCAGAGTCCCCTTTGAGGTCATCAGCCCTTGGGCGCCCCTGGGCTCATCTCCATTTCCAGAACCCAGTTCCAAAAGATTGCTCTGAACTCCCTGCAGAGAACTGATCTATGTTCCGGCTAAATGAAAAAGAACCCAAAATATTGTGCCCATTTGTGTGAGCCGTGGATGGTTATACAGGATCATGTCTTGCCCACTGCCTGGCCTGGTGCTCACAGCTCCTCTGGTACCTGCCAGAGACAGCTAGCTGCATTAGGCAGCTCGGCCCAGAAGACAAACCCGGCCTGGGAGCCCACAGACGTGTCAGCCCAGGGCCTCGTGGAGGTGGAGGCCCCCAGGACTGGCCTGTACGGCTTTCTGAAACCAAAGCTCCCACACACACACGTACACACACGGGCCCAGAAGGGCCTGACTCACTGACCGGGAAATCTCTCTAGTATCTCCCTGTATCTCTTTTTTTTCCCTCCATCCCAGCATCTTTCCACCCCACACGGTGACGGCTGGGCTCAGCATGAGCTAGGACATCAGGACTCTCTGGTGAGAGGGAGCCCAGCCCCACTCCTGCTGTCCTCTCTTCTGGGCGGGCACCTCCGTGCAGCCACCCAGCAGGCAAGTACAGAGGAATGGAAGACAAGGAGACGTGTGCTCTGCTTGGGCAGAGTGCCAGGAAAACACAGAGCAGAGGTGCTCATCCTCTACACTGCAGCATGGCCGGCTTCTCAGGGGAGGTGACTGGGATGGGTCTTAAAAGACAAGAGCTAGCAGGGCAGAGCAGGAAGAAGAGGGGATGTGTGTGTCAAGGGGCGTAAGTAGGACTGAGTTCGGTATTGAGCATCTGCCAGAGCTCAAAGCCCCGGGAGCAAGCCCGTGTGTCCTCAGGGCCATGACCTCATCTCTCAGGCTTGAGGCAGGATGCAGGGTAGCAATTTCTCCTCTGCCTTCACCAAACAGGTGGCATTCCCAATTTGCTCCAGGAGGTCGCTAGGGACCACTGTCAGACCCTCTCTCAGGGACATTCACAACATCGCCTGCTCAGGGTGGACCCACTCAGGGAAAATCGTGGTAGGTGAAGCCGTAGGGAGGTGAGATTTCTAGAGACTGGAGGTCCTGGAAGAAGAGAAGGAATGAGCCGGGACCACCATATTCCTCTCCCATGGAAACCTGGCCAGGGAGTGGTCCTGAGAGACCCACTTCCTGCTAAGCTCATCATCTCCCATCTACTCATGGGCCTGCTCCTGTCTTCTCTCATTGGCTAAGCCCAGGGCAGGGAGGCGTAATGAAGTAAACAGGAGACAGTAAAGGCAATGCCCTCCCGAGGCTATGGGACGGGGCACACTCCACACTCATCCTCTCCCCAGTGAGCAAATCAAATAACCTGATTCCGGGTTCCATGAAGTTATTTGAAAGAAGAACCTGGATACTCTGTGGAGGTGCTGTGTGAGCACAAAGAGCGAGACACACAGGGATGGATGAGGGAAGGGAGAGGCACAAAGTCCCTTTTCTCTCCCTGTCCAGGAAATCTATCCACGAGCTCTTCACCCCCGACACACACCTACAGGCACCCTTCAAAGCCCCTCTCCTCCATGAAGCCCTCCCTGATAGCTCCAAGTGCCTGAAGTATAAGCAAGGCAGAGGACCACCGCCTCTAGGCCCCCGTCTTAGGAAGCGGACCGTGCAGTGGAATTACCAAGGGCTTGAGGAGGCTACATGTGTGTTTGATTTCCAATTATTCTGCCTCAGCTCAGTGGGTGACCTTCAGCAAGGCACTCACTCATCCTTAACAAGCACAATTTTCTCATCTGCCGAGTGAGAAGCGATCGTAGTACCTACCTCCCAATGCCGAGAGGATTAAATAAGATATTTGTTAAGTCCCAGAACTTACTAGATGCTTGATAATTTTTTTTTACAATATGCTTCATTTTAAAACACACACATCATCGAAGTTGTGAGCTCCAGAAGGGAAGTTTGTTACACACACACACACACACACACACACAACCACAGTGCTAGCACAATGACCACAGTGCCTGGCACACGGACAGCTCAATAAGTGCCTCTTGGAAATGCCACCTTTAGAGAGAATGAGGGAGGGAAGGGAGGCCAGGAGGCGGAACCCTGAGAAGAGGGCTTGGCCCTCCCCCTCCCCCAGGCTGGGCTGCAGCCTGCGTCACATCCCTCTCATCTGGTTGTAAAGCGCCTGTGTTCATTATTTTAACAGTTATTCGTGATCAAACGATTTGGTGTTAATGTGGATCTAATGTATAAATCCATACGGGTCCCACAGTCATTTAGCATTAATTAAACGAGGCCATTATAAGGCTGGGATTCCGCTGGGTTTATTGCGCTTACCAAGTAATGGCAGGAACCACTCGGCCACTCTGCGTCTCTCTGCTCTGGCCTTGTCCCTTTACCTCCGGAGGGCATAGCTGGAGCAGGTTTGCAGCTGCCCTGGGTGCAGGGTCCGCCCAGTAGGACCCTGGCTGGGGTGAAGAGAGATGATTGACAGGTGGGGAGCTCAGAGGAGGCGCAGCCTTGCCCTTGACAAGTTGATATTTCATTTAAGAAAATATAATAATAATAATAATAAGGGCTGCATTGGCAAAGCATTGGCCGGGGCATCTAGAGAACAGATTTTACTCCTGCTCTGCTGCTGTTGAATGGCTGTGCTACCTTATGTAAGACACTGCCCTTCTCTGTTCTTTATCAGTGAATTAAGGAGTCTGGACAAGCCTAGGTCATTCCCTCTGCCTGGAAAGCATCCCCTTCAGTTTTCATGAAGGCCTCATTCCATCTTTCATTCCCCTGCACAGGGTCCCCCCCTCTCCCACCAACTCCCGACCACCATATTTTCTCTGTTTTATCATTATCTCTCCATTTGTGCTCATTTGTCTGCTTGTGTATTATCTCTGTCTCTTCCCACCATGAGCTCCACAAACCAAAGAGTTTGCCTGCCATTTCATCACTTCAACACCAACTTCTGGAACAGCACCTGTTCTATATTTGCCACATGTACCTGGCACGTGGGAGGGGCTCAAAAAAATAACCTGTCCATTGAATGACTCAGTCGGTCATCACTAAAACCTCTCTGAGATGGGCCCTCAACGGCCTTGACGTCTGTGCCCAGAAGGCAAGGGGAGGTGGGTTAGGGCACAGACAGAGCTGGGTTGGGATGAGTCCTAGGGGAATGGAGCAAAGCTGGCCCGGAGAAGAAGGAGAGATGGATGTCGTCTTGAGCAGAAGGTAGACGCGAACCACAGTGGTGGAGAGCTCCAAGTCTCAGCAGCTGCTACCCCTTTGGGCTTCCAGCCAAGACCATTTGGTGAGACTAAATTAATAACCGCGATACAAGAATCCCGTGTGGACTGGAACAGTCTCCCTTCCAAAGTACCGCCATGCCTATCACCTCACATTATTCTCCTGACGACCCCTTGATACAATGCACAGGGAATATCTTGTGCTGCTCCTATTTACAGAATTAATAACAATAATTGTGAATTTTAACAGTACTTTCCGGTTTCCAGGGCATACTTGCTTATACAAGAATGCCAGGATTTATCCCCATTTTGCAGAGGAGGAGACTCGGAGATGTGAAGTGACTTGTCCAAGGTAGGTGGGCACTTGGCTAGGTAGCCTGAAACACTCAACCACAAAACTCAAAACATTTCCACAACCCATGGCCCATTTTGCAGAGGAGGAAACTGAGGCAGAGAGTACATGGCTGGATTATGACAGCCTCACACACGTACTCAGGCGGGCTACATTATTTGAAGGGTCAGGGTGAGGCATGATGGGGGCCAGGAGAAGAGGGCAGTCTCCCTTCCAGACCTGAGCATGGAGATGGAAATTCCCTGAGTGAAATGTTTCATTATGCTAGTCCAGGGAGAGAGAGTCCAAGAAACACGGTATTACAGAATCCTAGGATCGTGATCTGGAAAGGATAATGGGAATGTCTACCATTTCTTTATATTAGGATTTATATTAAGACTGATGCAGGTCTCAGTTCCCTATTCTAAACTCTTTGGTTTATCATCGTAATTTCTTTTTTTTTTTTTAATGTTTATTTATTTTTGAAGGAGAGAGAGGCAGAGCGCGAGTGGGGGAGGGGCAGAGAGAGAGGGAGATGCAGGATCCGAAGGAGGCTCCAGGATCTCAGCTGTCAGCACAGAGCCTGACGCGGGGCCAAACCCATGAGCTGTGAGATCGTGGCCTGAGCCAGAGTCTGACGCTTAACCAACCAAGCCACCCAGGCGCCCCATATCATCGTAATTTCTGAAGCAAGAGGCATGATGCCATGCACAAAGTGGACCCAGTGAATTCTGAGGCTGGCCAGCCACGGAATGAGGAAGGACGAGTAAGGTAGATCAGGTGTGACACATCAAACAGCTATTGGCACTCAGCTTCAGTGTTGGGAACTGACAGAGAGCCGCGGGGACTGCGTGGTAAGATGGAGAATATAAACCCTGTGTTCGCGGTGGGAAGGGGGGAGGGATCATTGCAGCCAACTGTTGCCATGTGGGCACGCAGGCCCCGTGTTACCAAATCTGCCAATTTTTGAAGAAAAGCCAGAAATCTGGATCTCCGTTGGAAAGTCTAGAATTTTAAATGCTGGCATTTAAATTTAAAGCGCTGCGTGGGCCCCACAAAATATATCTAACAGTAAGTTTCTAGCCATTGTCCATCAGTGCGACACTCGTAGTTAAATGAATAAAGGAACTCTGTTCAAACCCTTCATTATGAAGATGGGGCAACTCAAAGAGGGAAGCCATGTTCCTGAGGTCACAAACACTGAGGGCCAAAGCTTAGACCCCCTAGCCTCCAGATTTCCAATCCAACTCTCAAATTGTTGACCCAGGGATCAGGTCAAGAAGGAACGTCCTGTGCGTGAGGGCCCGGTAGGTGGGGAGACACATAACTACACGGTTTGAGGTCCCGAACGCACGCAGTCAGTCTCGCCAAGCCCTGGCCCAGAAGTCAAGGTCCATCTTCCCACCTGAGGTGGAAGGCCGGGTCACAGAAGAGGCACAGGCACCTTCTGACCTCCCGCCATCCAAAGCTTCAAAGGGCACCCCCATCCCCTCCCCAATGCCCCATTTAGAATGCAGCACCGTGGCACAAACCAGCTGTCACTTAGGCACTTACAGGCAGAGCCGTGGAAAAAACCAAACCACTGTTATTACACTTAATAACCAGTTTCCACATCATCAACTCATTGGAGTCTGACAAGTGCTGTTAGGGTGTCAGCCTCCCTGGCCTAACAAGTCAGCACTAGCGGAGGGCACCAGGCGGGGTTGGGTGCTAGTCTCCAGAAGTTACTCCGTCCCCCGCCTGCCCCATGTAGAGGACACCCACCCAAGGGCAGCCTGAGGCCCAAAGCTGCCCTCCCCACACCCTCTCCACCCATGCATTCAAGAGCTCGGCAGAGGCACCAGCAACACCCACGGTTTGGAGCAAGGCCAGAACCCCAGAGAAAGGGGCTCTGGAACCCGACTGGTGTCTGAACAGCAGCTAACAGCCTGGCTTGGGAGAGTGAAGCCACAGGGTCTGGAGAAAGGCAGTCCAGAACTGGGATGCCTGGGCTGGGATCCTGGCTCCGCTGTGTGACCTTGAGTAAGTTACTTCATCTTTCTGAGCTCCAGTTTTCCCACTTGTCTGAGGTGGTACCTTCAAGGCTTCTTACAGGGATTAACTGAAATGTATGCACAGTGCCCAACATGGTGTCTCCGCCTAATAAATGGCAGGTACTGATGGACCGAGGGGAAATACAGAGGTAGGGGTCCTGAGGGGGAGACAGGGACCAGCACAGGGACAATTAGGCTGGAAGACCACTGGGAAATGCTTCTGAATTGGCCTAATGTATTGGGGAGAAGTCAGGTCTTTTAGAGCTTTGATTAAAATAGCTATTAATAATAAAACCTAACCTTTTTGTCCCCCTTTTAGAACTAAGAAAACTCAGAGAGGTTAAGTTCCTTACCAAAGGCAATCGAGCAAGCAAATCGTGTAACTGGGCTTGGAGGCCAGGCAGTGAGGCTGGAATTGAGATCTTAACCATCCGTGCCCCTCCCCACCCCACCGCCATCCCTCCTCTCCTGTCCCTTCCTAGTCCTGGTACCTACAAGGGAAGAGATGCTGGGGGGGCAGGCAGAGGGGGGCTTGAGGTCTTGAGGTCGTACCCCCGGACTGCTCTGCACCGAGACAGCAACCACCCTGAAGGCTTAGGGATGGAGGCCAGGGCCAAGGCCTCCAGAATGCAGTGATCCCCCTTGTTGCCCGGGGTGGAGGCCACGTGAAGCACAGCTTCCAGGAGGCCCAGCCACAGAGGTTGTCCCCACCTAGAGACCTGGAGGGAGAAGGACAAGCCCCCTTTCCCTGACCCAGCACACCAAGCCTGGCTCTCTCCAGCTGCCCCTCTGCAGTGCCAGGCTGAGGCAGTGCAGTGCTGCCATCTTTTGGCCACACGCTGCACTGCATCCCCACCCGCACAGCGGGTGAACCCAACAGAACCAGGGCCATAGGGGCAGGGCTGCCCAGCACACGCCTGGAGGGGTCCACCTCCGGTAGCCTTGGCAGGGAGGCCTCTCACCGGTGGACATGGCCCGAGACTCCAGACCAGCCCAGGCAGCCAGAGAGGGGGCACCTTGCCCTTGGAGAGGGCCAGCTGCCCCAAGGATGCCCTCGCCGTCCCCCTGTCTGGCCCAGCGCTGGGCACTGCAGGGCAGGAATTAGGGAGGCGTGAGTGGGGGAGAACGCACTTCCCCAGCCGGCAGTAGGGGTTCACTGCCAGCTTCAGCCCGAGCCTAGATTCCCAAAGTGCCAGGAGCCTCATCCTTGAGAGGTGGGGCTGTGGGTGGTACGTTCTGTGGGTTTCTTCTTTATTTGTTTTGTTGTGTTTCTTTTTTCTTCATGCTTAGTTGGAATTTTACATTTTTTTCTACAATGATAGAATAAGACTCAAAAAATATGTAATAGGGGCGCCTGGGTGGCTTAGTCGGTTAAGCGTCCGACTTTCGCTTAGGTCATGATCTCGCGGTTTGTGGGTTCGAGCCCCGCGTCGGGCTCTGTGCTGACTGCCAGCTCAGAGCCTGGAGCCTGTTTCAGTCTGTGACTCCTTCTCTCTCTGACCCTCCCCTGCTCATGCTGTCTCTCTCTCTCTCTCTCTCTCCTAGCAATAAATAAAAAAAAAAAGATACGTAATATGTTTATGAATTTATCTGAAAGTAAATTTGCTTTTCAGTAAAAACACAATAATTCTAAAGCAAAAAGGGACCTTTCTCCAAACCCTTCTTTCATGGTTACAGAAAATGAGCTGAGAGACAGGTGACCTGCCCAAGGTCACACCACTAGTGAGTGGAGGGATGAACTAGAACATCCCTCTCGGGACAGGATTTTCCGGAGAGTAGGCTAGGCCTTCCCTGACCCGCTAGCCAGGGGAGCGCCCCCTGTGGGTCGCCTCTCCTTCTGTTCCCTGTCTGTCTCTCCCACGTCAGCTCCACGGAGGTAGGAACTTCACCTGTGTTGTTCAGTAAGGTATTCCCAGGGTCCATTATAGTGCCTGCCATGCAGCAGACATTCCATAAATACGTGTTGAATGAATGAATGGAGTTGATCAGGGAAGGCTTCCAGAAGGAGGTAATATATACATTTGTGAAAAGGCAATGGTAATAGATCAAAAAAGAAGACAGGAAGCATCCGGGAGTTGGAGGATGTTGTAGAACTGGCATACTGTAAGTAGGTGCTCCCAAATACTTGTGGGAGAAGAGAGATTAGCATGGATCACACCTCCCACCCCCTTACATGTATGTGCCTCAGCTTGGACTCCTTTGCTCATCCTGGGAATCTGGGACAGAAGCCAGACAGGGCACCTCTCTGGGACCAGGAAGGACCCGCTAGGAACTGAAGCCTCAGAGCAGCCTAGCTGCATCTGGCCGGGCCTGGTTAGACCTGACCGTACTGGACAGGGTCTGGCCAAGTCTGGGTGAGTGGGCCTGGCTGAGCCTGGGGGAGCCGGCAGCCTGCTCCCGCTCCCGTATTTAGCAGAGCCTAGCACATGTCACTTCAGCCTGATGTCCCAGGGCTCTGGTCTAGAGATATATTGGTGGGGGTGGGGGGAGGCGGAGGGAGGGATCAGAAATGCTGAGGCCAAGGGGAAAACATGAAGGGGTCCAAATTTATGCACGGTCTTGTTTTTAAGGCCCCTTATAATATCACTATTAGTTTAGGAACATAAAATGCATTAAGATGTAATGATCATGTTGAAATATAGAAGCCATTTACTGTGTTTCGGTGTAGATATCAAAGTCTGAGAGAAAAATGGGAAATTCTTAACAGAAGGAAATGGACATTTCCCAACAGAAAAAGTTCTTCTTCTAATTTTTCTGGAAAAGTCCCCCTAAATAGTTCTTGGAAAAAGTTTTATTTCTCCTGGAAAGTTACATAATGCTGATGTGACCAGGAGGTCAGTGGTTGTGTGCAAGCCTCCCCTCAGAAGAGAGACACACACTAAATGAGCACCTGCTGTGTGCCAGGCTCTGTGCTGGGCTCCTCACGTGTGTGGCCTGGTGTGATAAACATGGAGCGACCTATAGGTCACAGACACAGGCAGCAGCCCTCAGCACACTGACCACGTGTGCCCAACTCGTGGGAGGTAGGGTCCCTCCCTCAGCCTTCGCCTCTGCTTCTGCCTGGCATGTCCCAGACACAGGGAGGGGCGGGAGGGGCACTGGTCTCTTCTTAAGCCTCGCCCAGATTTGGAAAGCAGGGCACACGTGCTACCCTGGGGACTTGCCCACTCCCCTCCCCTAAGCACCTCCTGACCTGACCTGAAGAGAGCCCAGCCCGCCCTTGGCCTCACTTAAATTTCCTCCCACAAAGCCCCTTAGCCCCAAACCCTAGAAATGGGGTGCCAGCGAGGGCCCCCTTGGTGAACTAGGGCCAGGGAGAATTCTTTAGTGTTTCTGAGTTCAACAGAAAGCGAGAGACATGGGGAAAAAGAAAGATGGAGAAACAAAGAGGTAGGAAAAAAGGAGAGAGACAAAGAGATGGAGGAACAGGAGAGAAGAGGAGAAAGCAGAAGGGAAAGCAAAGCTTACAAGGCAGAGGGAAGGAAGGAAGACAAAGGGACGGACCCCAGTGGAAGGACCCGGGAGGAGGGAGCCGGCGCCATCTCCAGGCTGCCCCCAACCCTGCTTCCACCCTCCTTGCAGGAATAGCTAAGAAATGGGAGTCGGGAAAGAAGAGGAAGCAGAGACCAGCAAAGTCACCCGGTAACCTTGGAGACGAGAGCGGGGGAGATGGGCACAGGGAGGGGCCCCACAGGAGGGTGGGAGGGAGAGGGGAAGGGAAGGGGAGGGGGGAGGCGGGCTGGAGACCGGCAACAGGTCCCGTTCTGGGGGAGGCGGTGGGGGCCGGGCAGAGGGGCCAAGGAGTGCGACGCGACTCAGATGAGCTACGGGAGGGGGACAAAAGATTCCGGGAACAAACCTAAAGAGGACTGAGAAGTCAAATAAAGAAAGAGGTTTGACTGAGAATCAATTTAGGGAAGAAAGAGCAGGGAGTTTGGAGATGCACTAACAGGAAACCGTGGAGCTGAGGCCGGGAGGAAGGCGGCAGCCCAGATGGCCCGCTGTGACGAGGAGGGGTGGGATGTTGTCACCGAGCCCAGGGGCAGAGGGCTCTGGTTTCTGACCCCTTCCCTGCGCTACTGGTGAGGCAGCCCTGCCAGTGACACAGTCTCTGAATCCCAGCGAGACCACTGCATTCATTTGTGTCCCAAATTCCTGCTGAGCTCCTACTATGTGCCAGGTGCCTTGGAGGACACAGGAACCATCAGATAAATGATGGCTTCAAACCACACATAGGCTAGTAGAGAAAATAAGGCGTGTGCACAAATAACAAGACAACAGTGACATGGAGGGACTCAGACCACTCATGGCCGGCTGGAGGCATTGAAGAAACCCTCCCCTGGAAGTTAGGCTTCAGCCAGGCCCAGAGGGCTGGGAAGGGCTGAAAAGGTGGGGAAGAAAGTGCTCATCAGGTGGACAGTGCAGGACCCCCGGCAGGAGGCAGCAAAGGCAAGCCTGGCTTGACTCCTGGGCCTGCTACTGACTAGCTGTGTGTTTTTGGGCAAGTGGCCTAACCTTCCTGAGCCTCTCTTCCCCCATCTGGCAGAACTGTTAAAGAATTATAGACAATATCTGTACAGTGCCTGACGCAGAGTAGGTGGTCAATAAAGCGTAGCTATTGTTGTCATAAAGAGGGAAGAGGAAAAAACATGGAGCTAGAATCCAAGCAAGTGGGTAGAGATGGGCTGGAAAGGCAGGCTTAAGCCATGGCGTGGAGGCCTTGAATGCCAGGAATGAGGGGATGAGGCTGATGGAGAGGATGGGGTGCAGACCTTCCCAGCCCCCTGGTTGTTACCTGGTAAAGAGCTGGGTGGCTTATCTCTACTGGCAAAAAAGAGCAGTTGAGAATTCTTTCTGACACTCTGACCTTCAAAAAAATGAAGCTAACTCCCCTCTGCTTGAGTGTGGCCAGAAGTACTGACTTGCTTCTATCAACAATATAAAATGGAGCAGAAGTGACCATGTGACTTCCAAAGCCATAAAAGATGTTGTGGCTTCCCCTTTGCTCTCTCTCTCGGATGACTCACTCTGAGGGTAGTCATGCTGTGAGAAGACACTCAGACAGTCCCATGGAGAGGTCCACATGGCCTCATACCAGCTAGCTTGTGAGCCGCATAAGTGTGCCATCTTGGTAATGGCTCTTCCAGCCCCAGTCAAGCCTCCAGATGATGCAGCCCCAGCTGACATCTTGACTGCAACCTCAGGACAGACCTCAAGCCAAACACATCCAGCTAAGCCACTCCTGAATTCCTGACCCACAGAAACTGAGTGAGATAATAAAACTTCAGTATTGGTTTAAGCTACTAAATTATGTGTTTATTTGTTACACAGCAGTGGATAGCTGATACAGGGACTTGTGGTTGGGTCTAGAGCCCCATGGGCCTGGGTTATAAATAGCAGGGCTCAGTCAGTGCCCACCACAGGGAGGGAGGGGGTGACACAGAGGCACCAAGGCAGGGCATCAGCAGGGCAGGCTACAGAAGGAGCTCTGAGTGACACCCAGGCCAGGCTAGCTGTGGAGGGCGTGGGCAGGGTCTGGACTGTCCTGCATTCCCAGGAAGGGCAGGGGATGGGATAGGTCCTCATCGCCCCTGGCTCCTCCCACACTGACACAGCTGTGTGTGGCTGGCCTGGGCCAGCAGGTGGACTGGTGCAGAAGTGAGGACAAGGTGGTACCCACCTCACCTAGCCCCAACCCTCAGTCCGCCACTTCCTACCTGGGTTATCTTGCACAAGTGACCTTGACTCTGCCTCAGTTCCTCATCTGCAAAATGGTGGCAATAAGTCTGCTTTGCAGGGTATTATCCTCATGGGGTGGCAGAAAGCCTCGTATGTGAGAATCAAATGAGAAAAAAATATACACCATCAAGTACAAAACTGAAGCTTGGTGAATGTGGGAGCGCCCGCTCCCTCCAGCCAGGAGAGCACATGTCTGGTGGAGGACTTCCGATTTTCCATCACCTTTGGACCCTCACGTTGCCCATTTACTTTAGGGTCTGGATTAATTTGCGGGGGGGGGGGGG
>NW_027527824.1:6943337-6978232 GCF_008692635.1 Crocuta crocuta | reverse complement strand
GGGGGTGGGGGGGGGGAGGAAGGGTCTTAAAGGAAAAGCTTGGGGGAGGGGAAGAGGACACTTGTCATTCCTACCCCATAACACTCTCCTCAACTCATTAAAAACTTGTTTGCAGAGCACCTCGTGGCCTGGGCCTCATGTCATCCCTCTCATAGCCCTTGGGTTATTTGCTAAGGCTCCCCTGCTCTGCTACCCTCTAAGAGCCTCAGTCTCCTCATCTGTGAAATGGGGACAAAAACAGCATCAGATCCACAGCACTGTAGTAAGAAATACATGAGGTCCCAGGGGAGCAGGCCTAGCAGGCCCCCCACGAAATGTTCAGGATGGCCGTGACCATGAAGACACTCTCACCAGGGCCTGCCATGCTGAGCAAGGCCAGGCTCTTGCAGCACCAAAATGGAACAACTCAGGACCCTGACTGCATGTATAGAGGGAGGTTCATTCTTCTGAGGCCTCCTCCTCAAGTCCTTAGTGCTGGGAACCCCTGGAGATTCTAACCCGGGGGGGAATTTGTCCTGCTGGCTGCACGCCTAGCGCCCCACTCCGTCCAGCACTCACTTGCCTCTGCACCCATCAGGGTACCTCCTGCCACAGCACCCGCACATGGCTGGGTGAGGACGAAGCCGTGGATGGCTGGGTGTGTGGGAAGATGGATGGACGGATGGACGGACAGATGTGAGGATCATTTGAGGGTGTCCTTCATGCCAGAATGCACCCTAGGCCTGTCCTGGGGCTCAGGGTGGATGGAGAGAATTCCTCTCTGTCAGGGACAGAGGAGACCATTCCACAATTCATTCTTCATCATAATTACACATGTTCTTAACGAGTTCATCACTGGCACCTAATTAGGCTGTCCTGGAGCCCTCCCTGCCCTACGATGTGCTGAGGGAAGCGGGGCTGTTCTCTCCCAACCCCGGGCACCCGAAAGAGAGGGACGAAGGGGACTGTGCCCTTCATGGTGCCTAGGGGGAGATGCAGGCAGCAAGAAAGGAGCCTTCTATGTCCTCAGTCTCTCTGCTGTGAGGGGGGAGGGAGGGGAGTAGAGACTCCTCACTGGATGCCCCCCACCCCCAGAGATGTCCCGAAGTCACGGAGACGAGATGGGGCTGGGGCTGGCTAGCAACTGGAAGACTTTTGGTGTCGTGAAAAGAGCCTGGACTTAAGAGTCAGAGGCCTTGGACTGAAGACTCCAAAGATACACATGCACACGCATACGCACACACACGTGCGCGCACTGCCTAGGAGGCCTTGAGAAAGTCACATGACCTTTTGAAGCCTTATTTTGGTGAGAAGGTTGAATTGAATGATATCATAAGATCTCTCCTATCTCTCAAGACTCAGGAGTCCAGGAGATAAGCTTCAAGGTCTCTCAGGAGCCCATGATCTGGACACTAGGAAGAAGTCAGGAGCTCCCCCTACAGGCTGGCTGCCTGGGGGCCTGGATGAGTCAGCTTCCAGGGTTCCTTCTCAAGTCTGTGACCTGTGCCAGGACGGGCACTCCATCAGAGCCTGGAGTCCCCAAACCAGCAGGGGAGGGGATGGGGTATGCGGGGGAGGGGGGTGTGCTAGCAAGAATGCTGTGGCAGTGACAGGAGCCCCCAAACATGCCACCTGCACCATCTTGGAGGAGGCAGCTGCCCTGTGGGCAGCCGGTGCCCCCCAGCCCTAACCCCCTGGGAGGTGGAGAGCTGAGGTCGGTGTCTGAGGAGGAGCTCCTGGCCACACCCTC
The DNA here is from genome assembly GCF_008692635.1 of Crocuta crocuta. NCBI lineage: Eukaryota > Metazoa > Chordata > Mammalia > Carnivora > Hyaenidae > Crocuta > Crocuta crocuta. The sequence continues at coordinate 6,976,503 of NW_027527824.1, read as the reverse complement.
CCCCACCTAGTCCTCAACAGCCAGGCAGAAGCTCCGCCCACAGCGAAGGCCAAGCTGCCATGCTGCCCCAGTCACCACCTTGAACTCTGACCCTGTTCTCCCTGCTGTGAGAGCCCGGTCAGCCCAGACAGCCCTGGCAAGGGTGTGGAGCCAGACCAGGTCGCCAGCAAGGATGGCACCCCATGGTGCTTCAGCTCCACCAGGCCGGAGCCCGCCAGTCAGGAGATGAGTCTCTCTGAACCTCAGTCTCAACTGCTCCAGAACAAAGTCCAGGGGCAGGAGGGGTGACCTGAGTGGTGAAGCCCAGAGAAGGAAGAGAAGGACTGGCATCGCCCACATCCCTTCTGGAGACAGTAATGTTAGGACAGTCCTCTGGGTGCCAGTGCAGCCTTCCCATCCCGCAGCCAAGAACACCCCAAGAACGTCCCAAAGTCTGCTCGCTCACAGAGAAAGGGCTGAGCTCGGGAAGGAGCCGCGGTGGGAAGCAGGGACCCTTCAGGGCCAGGCTGGCAGCAGAGCTAAGGAAGAAGGACCAAGGTGCAGGCTGCAGGGCCCGGAATTAGACTGGTCATGGGTCCCACCGGTCCATACACGACACCTCTAGCAGGCGGCAGATGGTGGCCCGAGGCACACCTGGTAAGGAGACTGGTTCCCCCGCTTCATCATGTCCCTGCCACTAACTTACCACGTGATCTTCCACAAAAGACCTAGCTCCGCTGGGTCTGCTTCCTGGTCTCTAAAATGGGCACAAAATCTGCCTGGGATCCCTCTCAGCTCGGGGCTTCTTGGGAAGTCCGCGTGAGTAAATGCTGCGTGTCAGTCACAGATGCTCTCCTGGCTTCGCGGCTGTGGAAGAGGCTATAGATAAGTCAGGGGATTTCTCCAAGGGCACAGAGGATGCCGTGCTAGACTGGATCCAAGCATTCATCATTGTACAAATAACAGAAACAATGTTTCTATAACGGATACTCACAGAATATCTCATTTGTAATCTGAGACAAGTTACAGACCCTCCTTCTGAAAAATACTCCTAGGCACAGACATGCAGACTTCTCACGCGACCTAAAGCAGTTCACTCCTGAAGTCTCCCTGTGGATTAGGTGATGATCAAGGATTCCGGTTCTGCCACTGTGTGACCTTGGGCAACTTACTTAACCTCTCTGTGCCTTATTTCTTCAATAATCAAAGGGGACAATAATAGTACATACCTTACAGGTTGTTTTGAGGATTTAATGACTTCTAGATGTGTAAAGTACTTGAAACAATGCCTGGTACATAATAAATGCTAAATGAGACTTTGCTGTTATTATTATTATTATTATTATTGCTCCCTGAATAATAGTCTTGGCTTCCCAGGAGCTCCAGGTGCCAGGGCAGCCATGCTATGGGGGTTCTGATTCGAATGTCCAAGTGTAGCTGCTCAGGTGTCCCCCAACTCCCAGCGTCTCGTGGGCCGGGTCAGTAAACTCTGGAGGACAAGGATCTCACAGCACCGGGCAAACACCCCTCTCCTAAGCCTTGACCATCCCCCACCTGCCCAGACCCACCTGGGCAGCCTCTGCTGGCAGTTCCAGGAACTCAGCTTCTTTGCTGCCCTGTGCTACCCTCCCCGCTGCCCAGGAATCAATGCAATCCCCTAAAAGCTCATAACTCGGAGGTAATTATAAGAAGCATCAATTACCCAGCAATGCGGATTTCATGAATTCAATTAATTTGCATGGCGATCGATACAGGCGGGTTCGCGAGGGTCCCCAGGGGGAAGTGAGGACATTGTTCTGCACACTATTGATTTTACAATGTAAAACAAAACCTCTCTCCCCGAATTCATAGATGCCCATTCAGCCATATTAACTTTCAGATCATTTATTTTTGTATGTCTTTCAACTCTGTTTGTTGCTATCACACAGATGCAGAGTATTACATTGTAGGGAATAATTGAATCAATACAGTCATGCTACGCCAGGCCTCTCTGGCTCAAAGAAGAGATGCTGGTTGGCGAGCTGCTGTTCTCCATATTCTCGTCCTCTGCCCTCCCCCAGCCAACCCCCGCCCCCCATCCAAACATTCCCTCTCCTAAACAGGCCACTCTCCCAATACTACGTCCCCCTTCCATCAAATTTATCTACCTGATTCAAGAGGGAGCACAGATGGAGAGATGCGGTTAGACAGTGGGATGAACTTTTCTGGTGGTGGATGGTGGCTCAAGAAGGGTTGGGAAAATAGAGAACATCCTTTTCCAGAGGATCTTCAGAACCAAAAAGATCCTAGCATGATGGACACAATGACCTCCAGGGCCCCATGTCTTGGCCACTCAGAGGAAACACACGTATATCCTGGGCTGGGGGAAGAGTATTTCTTTTCCTCTGCCAGAGGCAACGAGGTTAAAGAGACAGCATCTTCCAAAAGTTATCCCTTTTCTCTTGGAGAAGGCCAAGTTTAATAAGGACCAGTGGTCATTGAAAACATCAGGCGCCCATCAACCTTCGTCCTGTTCTCCCCAGCTTGGGTGCCTCCAGTCCCGCTGAGGTCCTGAGGCCCTGACCCCTCCCCACCCAGCCAGTCAGCCCCCCAGTCCTCCCCGAAAGAGGCCAGGCTGTGCTCTCAGCAGCAGCCAGAGACTCCTGTGCACATGTACGCACACAGGCACACGGCCGTCCAGATACAAGGCTGGGGGCCACACTGCTCGGAAAGCATGAGCTAGGGCTTCTCCGCCTCCCCCAACCAAGCCCCAACTCCGCAAACCACCCTCAGCACCCCCTGTCTGGAGAAGGAGAGATGCCTTTTTTTAATTTGCCTCTGCCCCCCGCCCCCTGTCAGGATATTAGACAGCTAAACAGCCCGGCGCCTGTTTCCTTCAGATAACCAGTTCTTGACGAGCCCCCTAATTGTCCCCGGAATCTCAGCGCCAGTGTATAGAGTAGGTCATTTAACCAACAGTACACACAACTAAATAAAAATCCATTTTCCAAGAGAAAATTCTATTCTTATCAGAGTTTTGCAAGAGGGTTGCAAGCGGCCCATGTTAATTGAAGCTTTGATGTTTGTAGGAGGAGGCCTCTAATCAACGCCACAAAGGAGGCTGATTCACTGCAGTGGGCCCCTCGGCCGAGGACCGGACTCTGGGGAGCCAGTGATGGGGGGCAGGGGAGAGGACAGAGGGCTCAGGCCAGCCACCAGCCACCACAGAGGCCCAGCCACCGCCCCAGGCCGGAGCCAGGCACAAAGCTGTCGGGGAGCCAGGCAGCTAAGTCGGGTAGGCCACCGATGCCGGAGGTGGACGGAGCCCAGTGTCGGAAAAGCGTGGGTCAGGAGCCGCCTTGTGATTTGCTCAGTGTGTGGCTTTGGGCAAGTCACTTGACATTTTTGAGCCTCTACTTCTCCTCTGAATGATGAGAACCCTCTTGACCTACCCTGAAGACCCATTTGACGATGATCAAACAAAAATAAAATCCAGGAAAGCAAGTTTCATGTTTTGAGGGTGTCCTGTGATTTGGGCTGCCACCCACCGCTTCACAATCTGTATGGCATGGGGTACACTCTGCTGGCTGCTTTGTATTTGTTATTTGTTGAGATTCATTATTTTTTGAGATTCCTTATCCCATTTAATCTTCAAGGTGGGGAATCTTACCCCGTATCTCAGGTGAGGAAACTGAGGCTCAGAGAAGCTGAGTACCTTGCCCCAAACCTCACAGTAGAAAGTGGCAGAGTTGGGATTCAAACCTCCTGTCTTCAAATCCAGAATCCAAGCAGCTTCCTCTTATCTGAGTGGCTTCTCCTAAAATGAGGTGGGAGGGCCCAGCCAGCCCTTCCTCCCTATCTTCCTGCCTGCCCTCCACTAACCCTAGCAATGATTAACATCCAGATACACACATGCATCATTTCCTTTGCTCCTCACGGCAGCCTCCAAAGTGGCCGGGAGGTGCCTAGGAACAAGAAGACGGGCCTTGCAGGAATGTGTGCGGGTTAATGAGGTAATATCCATAAAGAGTCAACCCTGTCTGGACCATGACAAGCTCTCAAGGGCCGGCAGCCCCAGCACCAGGATGATTTGATGTTTTTATGCCGGATCTGTACAGTGCCTTCCACACACGAGCTCCCTTGTTAACAGCAGCAGTGAACTAACCCCCATTTTCCAGGTACAGAAACCGAACTCAGAGGATGTCCATGAGTCCCCAGGCCATACAGCCAGTGAGGGCCAGTGTTGAGACTCCTCGATTAGAGGCTTCAGCCACAAACCTATGGCCAGTCCACTGTGCTCCTGTCACCCAGGGCTTTGTAAAGGCCACTGCTGATTAGGTCTGACGTGGGAGGGAGGGAGGAGAAATCCAGACATGGGGCCTCCTGGGTGCTACAGACTAAACTGTGTTCCCCCCCTCCTTAAATTCATATGTGGAAGCCCTACCCACCCACCTCAATGGGGAGGTGGGGCCTTTAGGAGGTGACTAGGCTCAGATGTGGTCATGAGGGTGGGAGCTTCGTGATGGGATCGGTACCCACAGAGGAAGAGACCCCAATCTGTGGGCATGCTGATCTCAGACTTCCAGCCTCCAGAACCATGAGGAACAAATGTCTGTTGTCTAAGCACGTCCCCCCCGTCTCCCCTTTAATCTGTGGGATTTTGTTGTGACAGCCCAAGCCGACTAAGATGCAGGGCCATCAATGGCACAACTCATGCACTCTGGATTTGACACCTGGTCCTGAGGACAGAAGTGATGACAGTCCTCACCCTCGGGGTCCTTGGAGGGGAGGCTAGAGATCTGCAGCCACTGGACACCTACAGACCTAAGACACAGTGGTCCCAGAGAGGAGAGAGGCTAGAAGAGAAGGGAGAGGTGGTCTGGAGCTGGGAGTATCTTCAGAGGAGAAAGAACAAGGAGAATTTGCCAGGCCAGATCAAGTTGGCAAGAATTAACGTTCATTTTTTCAACACCATTTACCTGGCACATGGTGGCTCCATGCCAGGGGCTCGGGCTCAGAGATGAGGATGCATTGACAAGAGGCGTCCACACCAGATGGAGCCATGTTTGAGTAAGGCAGAAGTCTGCCTGAGCCCTCGAGAAGAGGAGGTAGCTTTTCAGTTGCCACTTCAAGGATGCTTAGGGTTAGGAGTGTGTTGGAGAGGGAATTGAGAGATGAGTGATTAACTCATTTGACCTCAGTTCATAGCTTTACCCACTGGGAAAAGCCAACAAAGAAGATACCAAGGTCCAGAGAGCTCCAGTGACTTGTTCCAGATCACAGGACTCACTGGGAGCTGAAATGGGACACAAACCCAGGTCTCTGGACCCCGAGTACAGTGTTCTTCCTACTACCCCCAAAGCATTTAGGGATGGGGTGCAAAATACAAAGTGGATAGGTAAAATCAGGACTTAACACAGGGGTTAAATGGGTACCAGGCTCAGCCTACATAGTTGGCCTGCCACAGTGCCCCAGGGCTCACGTCTCCAGCAGGCAGTACCTGTGCCCAGCTGTGGCCGCAGAGTGTCATGGACACCTGGCCCCAAAAGGAAAGGATGAGGGTGCAGGCAGACCACGTCAGGGTAAGCTGAGTGATTCCTACAAGGGTAGTGACCTCGAGGGGCGCCTGGGTGGCTCAGTCGGTTGGGCGGCTGACTTTGGCTCAGGTCATGATCTCACGGTTTGTGGGTTCGAGCCCCACGTCGGGCTCTGTGCTGACAGCTAGCTCAGAGCCTGGAGGCTGTTTCAGATTCTGTGTCTCCCTCTCTCTCTTTGATCCTCCCCTTCTCACGCTGTCTCTCTCTCTCAGAAATAAATAAAAAATGTTTAAAAATTTAAAAAAAAAAAAAAAGGGTAGTGACCTCGAGCATCTGCCTTCCCCGGAGTGCGTGGGATCTGCTGAAAGATGATGATGAAGATCAGCAGACCACCTGCACTGAATCAAGGCCAAGGTGGGTGGGATGCATCAGGACCCACAAGCCTCCCTACTTGTTTAACCAGCTCGGCCGACTCCATCTGCCTCCAAAGCAACAAGGGCCTTTTGCATGCTGAGAGTTAATGACTGCTGAGCTTTTAGAAAAACCCTTATAAAAACAGGAGAAGGCTACTGACCTGAGTGTTCTGATTCCGAAAGACCAACTCCCAGGGAGGCCTGGGTGACTCAAAGTCCCCTAACGGGTCCCCTGTCCTTCCCACTCCATTCCCTCCATTCTGTTCTCTGCTCTGAAGCCAGAGTGATAGCCCTTGGGTATAGCCTGACCATGTCACTCCCTTGCTCAAAACCCATCAATGCTGCCTCACGGTCCTGGCGATAAAATCCAAAGGCTTTGCTGGCAGATCAGACCCTTCCTCGTGTCCTCCCGCAGATCTTTCCAGGAACCTGCAGTGCTCCTGCCAGACAGGTCCCCATGTGCCGAGCCCCACCTGTGCCCGCTGCTCCCTTACCCTCTAAGACCCCACCCCCGCCGGGCACCCCCTGTGTGCGGGACACTGCCCTCGTGGCCACCATTCTGAACAGGTGGAGGACAGGACTCCACTAAATAGGTAGAATACCTTTACCTGCCTCTTGACCTTGTGTCCAGACATTCGAGTTGCTCTGGCCCATGGAACTTTGGTGGGACGGTCATAACTAAAGATCTGGAAAGGGCTTCTGTGCTCGGGCTTACTCTCTCGTGCTTTTCCAGTCACCGCTAGAGACCTGCCGGCCCCAGGAGGAGGAGAAAAAAATCATGGGGCAGAGCTGCCCGATCGGCCCAGCCGACACCCGCTGACCCCCAGGGGCAACGAGAGGGAAAAGCCCGGATGAGGAGAGCCACCCAGCCAAGCCCAGCGGAGATCTGCCAGCCTTCAGGCAACTCCCAGAAACATGAACTAAATAAGCCGCTGTGGTTCTGTACCACTGAGCCCTTACAGTCGATTATAGTAACAGCTGATGGATATATCATTTTAGCCTGAATCGTTTCCAGCCGTTCATGAGAATCGTTTCTCAGCCTCGGCTGAGGTTGGTGTCATGTCTTCTGAGGAGTCGGGCCCGAGTCCCTCACCACTTGCACAGCTCTGAGGGAGCGCTCCCTTTCTAGGCCCCCCTAGCACCCAGCATTGGAGCAGCACGTAGCGCACACAGGGTTGTCATTTCCATTTCATTGTCCCACAGGGCTCGGAGCCTCCTGAGGTCAGAGTCGGCATGTTATTCACACCTTCTGACAGACAGGGCTTCAGGGACTGTTTGTTAGAGGGGAGAACGTGGGGCTGACCTTTCCCAAGTGATGTAAGCAAGGAAGACTCCTCCCTTTTCCGCCCCAGCACCCCCACCATCATGGAAAATGGCCCAAGAGGGAAGAAGACTTAAGTGGGTTCTCCATACCTCCTGCCGGCCACCTGCACACACCCATGCGCATACTCCGACCTCACACGTACCCAGGCTGCACGTTCCTGCCCGCCTGCTTGCTTGGTGACGAAACGCTTTTTGAGCCACTTTGCTCCATCTTTCTGCAATATCCTCCAGCAAATCAAGCATCCCCTTCTTGGGATGTTTTCAATCTGTTTTATGTTGATTTTAATTAAAGAATCCGAAACTGAACAAACAGTTCCTAGCAGGTGGCCATACAAGTGTGAAATAAGCAAACTGTTTTATCTGCCACAAACTCTGCTAGTAAATTTCTTCAAATTAATCCCAGCCTCCGAGAGTCTGCCGATTCCAAGGAGAAGGCTAAGCAATCCCAGCCTCCAAATATTTGCTTTTGTTACAGCTCCTGGAGCCAATGACTGGTGGTGTCCACCTTTGCTCCATGCTCATCCGCCTTGTCTTCCAGACCCATCTCTCTGGCACTCTTTTGGCCCAACCCATTTGCCCAGAGCAAGGCTCATGGGCCCACACCACCTGGGCTCCACGGCCAGGGTGGGCAGGCGCTCAGGCGAGAGCTCGCAGCCCTGTGGCTTCCAAGTGCCACCACCTCCCAGCCACTCACTTCCGCTGCCAGTGCTCCCACCTGAGCTTGGCCCATCTCACCTGTTCCCAGGTAAGAACAGACCTGGGGGCCCAGGACAAGCCTTGCGTTCCTCCCCATGGTACAGCCCAGCAATGAAAGGAACCTGGCAAAATGACACCCCCGGTCCTAGCAAGGATGTGAATAAACAGGCCTCTCCTCCAGCACTGACGGAAGCATACCTTAGCACAGCCTTTCTGGAGAACAGTTTGTGCATAACAAAAGCTTTAGAGTTTTTCTTACTTTGGGATCCAAAAATCCCACAAAATAATCATTAATATATACGTTTACCTCAGAGCTGTTTATAACAGCAAAAACTGGGAATAATCTGCTGCTCGGCAGTAAGGAATTGGTTAAATAAGCAATGGTAGGTACAGCCATGCAAAATATTACAGAGTAATATTTAATACATAGATAATAATCTTGTGATTTTAGTGGAAAAAGCAAGTTATATGGCAATATATCCAGCATGAATTCATTCCTTTTAGTTTCTTGTGTACCTGTATAATATATCCTATGTGTAGTATAAATACATTGTATATATACTATTGGAGGCATGTAAGATGTGTGGGTGTGCGCACATAAGAAGAAAAGGCTGGAAGGCTATAGACTAAAAACTTAACAATAATTGTCTAAGTATTGGCAATACAAGTGATAGCTCTCTTTTGTTTCTTTTTTTTTATAATCAGTATTTTATTCATTTTCTAATTTTGAGAACCCTGGCTGGGGAGTCTGGACACCTGGGTTGTGACTCATTGCGACACTAACAGAAACTTAGTATCATGCCAAGCCCCTGGCCTAACGGAAAGCCGGCTCTCAAGGCGTGAACATGACACTGTGTGGATTTCCTGAGCTGCAGACAGTGTGGAAGAGGGCCCGGTTCCACCTCCGAGTTCTACAGTGTGCCCTGTGCTGCATCGGGGAAGGAAGATGGGAGGGAAAAGAGAAGTCACCAACTGGGCAGACTGCATCATGCGGTCCCTGTGTACCCAGGTCGCAGCGCCCTCAGCCCCAGAGCCGGGAGTCTCCTCACTGAAGGGGCCTGCACCGGATGCCGAGTGCTATTCTGTTCCACACTTAATGCAAAGGCATGGTGCCGGGTAGGAACCTGCGTTTCTGTCTGACTATAACTGCAGGGCCGTCTCCCTAGGGGACCACAGCCCTCTGCCCATCCCCAGAAGCATGCAACAGGAGCTCAAGTACCAAGAACAGGTGAAGTCAGCTGCCGCAGGGCCTCCGCCCAGCACTACCCGCTCTGCCAGGTGGCAGCAAGCCTCCTCCGGGCTGCCTCCCTCCTGGGGGGCCTGTACTGCTCCCCTCCCCCTCCTCCAGGCCCAGCACTGCCCTCAAGCCTTGAGAAGCCACATCTGCAGGGCAGCAGGCAGCAAGGGGGGGAAAAGTCTCTGCATTTGTTAAGGTGACACTAGCTGCTGTACAGATAAGCACCTAAATCTCATTGACTGAATACAATAAAAGTTTATCTCTTGCTCACAGTACAGCCCAATGGGAAGTCGGCTCCAGACAGTCATCCATAAGCAGAGTCTCCTTCCATCTGCCACTCCACCTACATCTAGGACCCCAGAGTCCTCTCCTGGCCACGGTAAGTGGAGGAAGGGAGCGAGGTTTGCACAAGAAGAGGTTCTAAAGGGCCGTGGCCGGAAGTGCTCATACCTCTGCTCATAACTCATTAGCCCAGGAATGAAAGGAGCCACATCGAATGGCAAGGGGGTCTGGGAAATGCAATCCGGGCGTGTGCAGCCCAGGGAGGCGTGGCCGAGGACTGGTGAGCAATAGCCGGCTCAGTCCCTCCTCTGTCCCCACTTTCTGGGTGACCCTCGTGGGGACATCCCGGCAGTGCAGACTCACCCCCCAGTGCTGTCCAAAGTTTCTCCATTTCCCCTGGGACCCACATACTCGACCTAGTGGGGGTGAGTAGCCGAGAACAGTGCAACACTGGGAACACCAGGAACACAGAGGGCTCTCAAAACCCTGTTGAGGACCGAATAGAATGTCCCCCCTCAGTCCCTCACGAGCCCAATACTCAGAAATCCTGGAGGTCTCAAAGACCACAGCACTGCCAGAAACAATGACTGTCTTGCAGTCTTTCTCGCTGGCCTTGGCTGCAGCGGCACCTTCTCAAACTCTCCCTTGGCTGCATGACCTGTGCTCCGCAGCCTGTCTCTGCTTCTCTGACTTTATCACCTCTGCCTCCTGCCAGGTCCCCTCTCTCCTTACTCCTCAAAGGACAGTGTTCCCAGGCGGCAACTTCCACGCTCTCTTCCTTCCTTCTCCTCCTCCCTGGCTCCTCCCCTGGTGAGCTCGCCTGCACCCGCCTCAGGCAGCGCCTTTCACCAAACCCACGTGTCTGGCCAGACCTCTCTCCTAAAATCTGGACCTGCCATTTCTCACTGCCTGCGGGTCACATGTGCCTACATGTTCTGACTTACCGTGTCCAAAACTGGGCTCGCTGTCATCTTCCTGCAACCTTCCAGCCTGCCTCTCCTGGTTGAGGAGCCCACCGTCCACACTGGCGCTCAGGGAAAATCCTGCAGGTGCCCCTGGCATCCGGCTGTCTGGGCCCCGCCTGGTCTAGCTCTTGGTGTCTCTGGGCCCTGTTTTCCTCAGGTCCTTGAGCTCTGTCTCCAGACCACCCAGGAGAGTCCTGTCTGGTCTCCTTCCTGCCAGTCTTCCTCCCTCCTCCACCCCATCCTCTTCAAAGAAGCCAAAGGGTTCTCTCTAAAAACACAGCTTTTACCATGCTACTCCTTCTCAGCATGCAAGGTGTGGGGCCTTCGGGGCAAGACCAAACTCCTTAGTCCCGCAGGAAATGCCCGCCACCGTCTGGGCACCCTCGCCCTCTCCATTCCTGCTAACCTCCACCTGCTCCTCCCCTTCCTCTCCAGGCAGCGTCCGGCGCGGCTTTCCCTACCCGCGGGGCCCACCGCCTCCTCAGCCCCAAGCCCCCCCCGCCTGCGCTCACCCCCTTTCCACCTGGACAATTCCACACACCTTCCCTGACAGGATGCCCACACGCGCCCTAATGGAGTAAGAACAGTGTTCCCACCCCGGGGTCCTACCCTGCGGCCTCTCTCACCACACTGTTTACACTCCTGGGTTTCTGGTCTAATCCGCCCACCCGGCAGGGAGCTCCTGAGGGCCGAGCACAGGAGCTGGCGCTAATAAGGGCATGGGAAGCTTCTGGAAGGAATTAAGTCCCTCTGTCTCTCCTCCTCGGGCCAGGGTGCAGTGGCGAGACACGTAAGTACCAGGAGGCACTGGAAGGCCAGGCTTCCTGTCAGACCTTCTTCTGCAGCGGGGCCCCAGGGAACCTGGCCAACACCCCTCTTTGCTCCTCTGCAAAGCTGCCTTGGCCATAACCTTGAAGGCACAAAGCCAGCAAGGACCCTCTCTGCAGAGCGGGCCCTGCATGCTGATGAGGCAGCGGAGGGGCAGGCGGCCTACACTCCCTTCCTCCTCCCGGGAGGAGAGAGCAAGACGGGGATTGGCAACAAACAAAGGAAATCCTTCCCCTTCATCTCCTGATCCGGGCCCTCTCTCACAACTGCTTATCGGAATCTCCCAATGATCACCGCGCCCCCAGCTTCCAGGAATGTCACTCCTGTGTGTGGCGGCAGCCTGGACTTGGAAGCCAGACTCACAGCCCACCGCAGTGCTGCCAGGCCGCCTCCGCAGCCCCGGGTGCCCAGAGCACGCCCCCGGCCAGGGGTCTGGGGGGCATGCCCCTTCCCGACCTGGGGCTCAGGGGTTCACCAGGGAGAACCCCTGAGAGCCACACAGGTACGGAGCACCACCCTCCACACTCACACACTCACACACACGCACGCACACACGCACGGGCACACGCCCTCACCACGTGTACAGGCAACACGTACAGAGGCAGATGCACACCTGTCGTGGAGCAAACACCACCATCCTTGGCTCACTTTGCTCCTCGTACCCACCATCCCACCAAGAAGCACAGACCGGGCCCTGGCTGCACCCCGGCCCAGAGCTAGNAACACCACCATCCTTGGCTCACTTTGCTCCTCGTACCCACCATCCCACCAAGAAGCACGACCGGGCCCTGGCTGCACCCTGGCCCAGAGCTAAGTCCAGGGGAAACGGAGTGCAGCCCAGGGTCAGGGCAGCAAGGGCAGCAAGGGAAGAGCACAGATGGAGGGGGCAGAGGCCGGCCCGGGCCCCTGGTGCCACCCGCCCAAGGAGTGAGGGCCCTAGAAAGGGGAAAGAAGGTGGGAGGCACCCTGGGGACTAGAACAGAGAGGGGATGCCCCTCACCTGGCTGAGATGCCCTCCGGCTGGGGTGCCCAGCCTTGAGCCCCCGGCGAATGGCCTAAGCTCTGTATATTTACTATTTCCACTGTGTCGACTCTCCACAGTCATTCCTGCAAACGGCAGCCAAAACGGTCTTCTCGAATCTGGTCTTACCGCTCTCTGCACAGTGGCTTCTCATCAGTCTGGAGAAAGTCAGACGCCCTTTCCCCCATCTACAAGGTCCCAAGCGATCGGGCCACTGCCCACCCTGCGGCACTGCTGACACTGTAGCGGTGATACAGCTTCCCTTGATTGTCCTCCGCGAGGAGGCAAGCCCACTGCAGGCCAGGGCCCCGCCGCCGCTCCACGGCTGTACCCACGGTGCGAGAGCGCCACCCGCCGGGTGACAGGCACAGGGTACGCGTGTCCTGACCAAGGTCCTGCTTGCAGGCCCTGTCTCCAGTGTGGCACTGAGAACAGAGCAGACACTCACCCTCCAGGCTTGTCTCACACTTGGCTCAGGGGTTCCTTAATCAGAGACCTGTGGATCACTAGGATGGTCCTTGGGTTGCAGAAAGTCCTTGAACTCTTGGAAATTAAATATGAAACAAGCTCACACACATACAAACACTTTTCTGGGGAGAAGATCCATGCCTGTCATCAGATACACAGGCAGGCAGGAATCCAAGGAGCTCAAGGGAGAAAGATGGGGACACGCAGGAACATTCTGTGTGGCTCCAGCCCCCAGACGGGAGGGTCAAGTGCAGCTTACAGACACCTGCAAGGCAGGTGCGTTAAGTAGCCAAGAAATGCACACACAGGTTCAGGACTTGAGTCCAAAGGGCTTCCCAGGGAGGGGATCAGGGTGGGCTCCTGTGGTTGTGTGACGACTGTCCATCAGTGCACATTCTCATCCTTCCTGGCCCTGAGGAAAGGGAAGGGGAGAGTCTGGGGTGGCTGAAGCAGTGGGGAGGTCCCAGAAATGGGAGAGAGGACAGATGACCTATTTCGTTTTCTTTCATTTTTTGAGAGAGAGAAAGAGAGAGCAGGGGAGGGGGAGAGGGAAAGGGAGGGAGAGAATCTGAAGCAGTCTCCACATTCAGTGTAGAGCCCAACACGGGGCTCTATCTCACAACTGTGATATCATGACCTGAGACAAAGTCAAGAGTCAGACACTCAACTGGCTGAGCCATGCAGATGCCCGAGGTGGCCTATTTTGTACTGACCTGGGCAAACACTGTCCAGGGCCAGCAGCTCGGGGAAGGACATTGTCAGCCTCAGAGCAGTATCGCAGGGAAGTGAGGAGCAACAGCTTTGAGGGCCCATAGATTTGGACCCATTGCCTGGCTTTGCCACTCATTGCCTGTTACCCCAGGCAAAGGACAATCACAGTTTTCTCATCTATAAAAGGGGGGTAAAATAGAACCTTCTATACAGGGTTGTTTGGAAAATTAAATGCAACTATATTTGTAAACACTTAGCTCATGCCTGGCATATATAAGTAAGAACCAAAATAAATATAGAGGAACTTCAGTCAGGAGGTGTTAGGTGTGAAGACTCCAGGGCTCTGTTCACACTCTCTCCCTCCACGTCATGGCCACTTTTTCATCTGTGCACATCAGACCAGATGAAACAACCACAATCACACCCACATATTCTAGACGCAGAGATCGGGGCTGTGAAGGCTTGTTACACTAGGGACCCCTGGGGTGTGGTAAGGTGCCTGGACTGGGTTCCTGCTCTTTCTCTTAACTTACCTTCAGACCTCAGGAGGGACACCCAGCCCCAGCTCAGGGACCAAAGTTAGGTGGGAAACTAAGAAGAGGTTTGTTAACTTGTGTTTGTTAAGTATCTAATATATATTGAATTCAAGGGAGACATGATTATCTCCATTCTTTAGGTAAAGAAACTGAGGATCAGAATGATTAAGAGCCTAAGGTCATTGTAGTAGGCCATATAATACCCCCCACAGCTGAGACATCCACATGCTAATCTCTCACTCTGAATATGTTACCTTACCCGGCAAAAACAATGTCATACAGTTGATTAAGTTAAGGACCTTGAGATAGGGACATCATTCTGGATTACTTGGCCCAATGTAATCACAAGAATCTTTAAAAGCAGAATAGGTGACCAGAAGAAGTCAGAACGATGCCATATGAGAAAGATTCAACTTTCTTTTGCTACTTTTGAAGATGGAAGAAGAGGCCAAAAGCCAAGGAATGTGGGTGGCTCTAGAAACTCAAAAATGCAAGGAAGCAGGTCCTATCCAGATCCTGCAGAAAGGAATCTGCAGGCTTGCCAATACTTTGATTATGTTGAGTATAATGAGACATGTGTCAGATTTCTGACCTACAGGCCTGTAAGATAATAAACTTGTGTTATGTGAAATGCTAAGTTGGTAGTAATTTGTTATAGCAGCCACAGAAAACAAATACAGTCACACACAGTTTATGGGGGAGTGAAGATTCAAACCCAAGTTGGCATGGGTGTATTTTGAAAACTGAGTTGACAGGAATTGCTGATATATGGGGTGTGTTATGTGAGAAGAAGAGAGGAATTGAAGATAACTTTACAGTACCTCCTGGGAGCTGCTATTTTCTGAAGTGGGAAGATTGTGGGATGAGAAGATTTGGGGGAGAAAATTAGAAGTGGAGGTTGGTGCCTGGGTGGCTCACTCAGTTAAGTGTCCAACTTCAGTTCAGGGTATAATCTCGCAGGTTGTAAGTTCAATCCCCACATAGGGCTCTGTACTGACAGCTCAAAGCCTGGAACCTGCTTCAAATTTTGTGTCTCCCCCTCTCTCTGCTCCTCCTCTGTTCATGTTCTCTGTGTGTGTGTGTGTCTCTCTCTCCCAAAATAAACAAACATTAAAAAATTAAAAAAAATAGAAGTGGAGGTTTGGACATGTCACATTCGTAGATATCCAAATAGAGATGTTCAGTAAGTGATTGGATATAGCAGAGGTTCAGGCTAGAAATAAAGATAAATGTGGGAATCACTGCCATGAAGATGACTTTAAAAGCCATGAAGATGGCTTTAAAAGCCAGGAAATTGAATGAAATCACCTAGGAAGAGAGAGAAGAGAAGACATCCAAGGACTGAGACCTAGAGTTTGGAGAAATGAGGAAGAATCAACAAGGAAGATGAGAAGAGATATCCAGAGGTCCAGAAGAGGTTTGCTAGGACCTTAAATCCCTCTTGGTAGCTCAGACAACAATCACAACATTTTGGAAGCCGAACAGCTGAGAGAGACAAATGATGACTGACTTAGTGGACCCAGGAATGTTGAATCCTCAACTAGCAACAGGAAAAGCTGAGAATCAACCCACTGCAATTTATAATGCAAAAATCCACAAGAACCTCAAGTATCTCTGGAAACTAGGGAAGGACCTAAAATAAGAAAAATTAGACAAAAGCTGTTCTGAGAAGTGTGAGGCCATGAGCACAGCCACTTAAACCTCTCTCGGACTAGTTTCCTTGACTACAAATCTATAAAATGGGAATGGTTGCCTATCTCACATGGTTGTTGTTTTTTTTTGTTTGTTTGTTTGTTTTACAAATAGTTTATTGTCAAATTAGTTTCCATATAACACCCAGTGCTCATCCCCACAAGTGTCCTCNATGTAGAGTATCATCACATGGTTGTTTTGAAGAGGAATTAAATCAAATGGAAAGAATTGTCCACACCCATTGATACCACTTCCTCTTCTACCATTCTCTCTAGAACTCACTCCAACCAGGCTTTTGTCCACACAGCTCCAGGAGATATCTCTCATCCAGGTCATCAGTAACTTCTGCATATCCAATGGCTAGTTCTCTGTCCTCATCTTTTTCATCAGACTCTTTGACAGAAGTGAGCACTCACTCTTCTTGAAAACCTCTTCTTCACTTGCCTCAGGGCTACCACTCTCTCCCGGCTGTCCTTCACTTTCATAGCTCACTCCTTCTCAGACTTCTTTTCTGATTCTTCCCTCTCCCACCTGGGAGGTGGGAAACAGCCCTTTCTCTACCTGTGGCAAAAGACTGGAGGTTTACTCCCTAGAAAGGGTAAAATAGAGGTCTCTGAACTACGTGTCAATCAGCACAATGGAGGGGGTGAGAACGAGACCATAAACAATGGAAATCACTTATTGTGTAATACTAACTATGAGATCCTGAGACTTCCAGACCTCATCACCCACTTGGTTCTAGAAGGCTGGGAACCAGACCTTTATCCTTCAGGAAGGAGTTTGGTAGGGACCACCTGAGGAATATGACCAGTCCAAGAGGAGAGATCTAAGACACTGACATTGTTCATCAAACATCCCACATAAGTGGACAAGTACCACCCTCAAGCTCAAAGTTTCTAATCACCTCTTTCATTTGCTACTTGACTCATTAGCTGACAGTCAAGGTTTATCAGGTATTTGAGGGGAGAGAAAGCCTCTACTACAAAAGAGAGAGGGCAAATCAAACAAAGAAAAGGTAGCTGGGAGGAAACAAATTATCCAGAGGAAGGAAAGTTTTAAAAGAAAAAGCATCATCAATATTCTCAGAGATAAAATCCTGCATCCACAAAATAAGAATAGGATGATGTAAGAAAAAAACATTATAAGAACAAAAATGAAATTTTTGACATTTCTAATAACAAAAATGAAAAACTCAAAAGAAAAGATGAAAGATATATTTAAGGAAATATCTCAGAAAGTAGAACAAAATGAATGGAAAATAGAAGAGGAAAAAAAATAAGGAAAGTAGGACACCAGTTTAGGAGATTCAATATCAAATTATAAGCGATCAAGAAAAAAAACAGAAAAAGAAATCTTTGATAAAATAGTTTATGAAAATTTCCCAAAATCAGAGCATGAATTTCCAGATTGAAAGGGTACACCATGTGCCAAAGTGCAAGTGACGAAAATAAATTCATACTAAGACACATCATACTGAAATTATAGAACATTAAAACAAAAGAGAAAATTCAAGGGGTGCCTGGTTGGCTCAGTCAGTTAGCATCCAACTCTTGATTTCAGCTCAGGTCATGATCTCAAGGTCTGTGAGATTGAGCCCCATATGGGGCTCTGTGCTGATAGTGCAGAGCCTGCCTGGGATTCTCTCTTTCCTACTCTCTCTGCCCCTCCCCTGATCTCTCTCTCTCTCTGTCTCTCTCTCTCCCTCCCTCCCTCCCTCTCTCTCTCAAAATAAATAATTTTTTAAAAGAGAAAATTCAAAAAGAAAAAAAAGGGAGAGGTCACAATCAATGTATTAGAAATTGGAATGGCCTTAGACTTTTCAACAGCAATACTAAATTCAAGAAGGCAAGGGAGAACTTAACATTCTGAAAGAAAACAATTTACAGTTTAGAAGTCTGTATCGGTCAAGATGGGCTTGATTATGCTGCAGTAATGGACAACTCCGAAATCTCAGATGCTACCTGTGCATCTCAGTTCAGCAGGTACCTCAGCTGTTACAGTCTCCACCAGTTCCCATGGTAGAAAAGGGAATATGACAAATGAGTTAGCAGCTGTTTAAAAAATTCTATCAGAAAGGGAGACACATCACTTCTGCTCACATCTCCTTGGCCATAGTTACAAGGAGTTGCTTAACTTCAAAGAGTCAAGAAGTGTAAAATTATCATGTACCCAGAGAGATCTAGGTATATATAACTACCAATCCATTCTTTAGTCACTAAATATTTCACTTACTCTCCTCACCAAGCAACATATACATCCTCTCCCTAAAGGCAAGAACTCAAAAGTTCCATCTAGTCATAGCAACAAACACAAAGTGCAATGTCCCTGCAGATGCGTCAATGTCTCCGTTAGATCTAGATTAATCCGGATACTCTTAATCTGGAGACATATAAAGCAAAAATATGTTTTTTGCTCTACACACCCAATATACAGTGATGGAACAGATAGGATAACCACAAAAGCCAGTCCCATTCAGAAAGAAAAAGAATAAAAATAGAAGACACTGGTCCATAGCAATTCTGAAATCCTACCGAGCAGACATCTTGAGAGTCTCATTCTTGAAAAGGGATGTTGCTAGATCAGGCTCTCATTATGTTTCCTGGGAGTAGTTCCTTTGCCCATTATACTCCATTCCCCTTGGCTATCTTTATCATTCTCCTTAGTCATATCTGAGGTAAACTTAAAGGAATATGCTCTCATTGAGGGCTGAGCCTCTATTGCATCACTTGCTACTGATAGATAGGGTCATTTTTAGGTTTTTTAATAATCTTAATCCAGGCTGATGGCTCTTTTGGCTATACAACTCTCTCAATATCTTAGCTCCTTACCAATTTGATTCTTTCAGCAACAGAATCCATGTCATATTTCTTTTAGAGACATAGTTCCCACAGTTATGTCTTTGATTTCTCATATCTATATCTTCACCATCTAAAGGTCAGTGTACCTTGGGCTTATCAGGAGTATGTGGAAGAGCAACAGCCTTAGTTTCTTTCCCTTCCTTCAAACATTTGTCTAATGAAGAGAATAACAAGGTGCCACATCCTCAAAAGATCTTTATCTGAAGCATCTTAACCTAGTCAGTTCTTAATAGTGGGAGTGAAGGCCATGCCACAAAATAAATTCTAAGTGGCCTTTGTCACTCAAATTTTTTCTTAATTTTATCTCCTACTATTTGGACTCCAAAATTAAGTGGCTTTTCCAAATATTTCAAGGCTCTGAATTTTGGAAAACTCTCCATTCACTTTTATTTCTGTTTGCATATTCACCAATCCTTTTGTGAACATACTCTTTCTTACAATTTTGGCAAGTACAGTCAATAATAACCAAACAAGGGCTGGACAACTACTTAGCAGGGACTGTTGCAGAGTTTTCAGTGTGGATGGGACAGTGTGTTGTCCTCATAGTTCCTAAATTTGCCTGAGTATCAGAATCACCTAGGAAGTTTTGTGGTTTTTGCTTTAATTTTTGTTTTCTTGAAGGCGATATACGCATGTAGTCAAATGATACCAACAGGCTTGTAATAAAACACAGTGGTTTCCTTTCTCCGCCCTCCTATTCTCCCCAGTCTCCTTTGCCAGAGGCATTATCTTTGTTTTAACTCTTTCTCCTAGTATATGTACAAATCTTCATTACTATAAATAACAAGTGAATACTAATACAAAAGATATTTTTTAATTCATCACTTTTAAAAATATACTTTATTGTCAAGTTAGCTAACATACAGTGTGTACGGTGTGCTCTTGGCTTTGGTAGTAGATTCCTGTGATTCATCACTTACATACAACACCCAATGCTCATCCCAACAAGTGTCCTCCTCAATGCCCATCACTCATTTTCCCTGCCTCCCTAACCCCCATCAGCCCTTAGTTTGTGCTCTGTTTAAGAGAGAGAACACAGCATCTCTTTCCTTTTTAAAGCTGAATAATATTCATTGTGTATATATACCATATTTTGGTAATCCATTCATCTGTTGATGGATACATGGGTTGTCCAGCTCTGATTTGACTAATTCCATGATAGATCGTTCACTACCTAAACTGTCCATCCTGCTTCTTTACAGCTCTAATTCCTATGATATATAAGTTAGGGATATTGCATGGCAAAAGTTCAGAGATATTGTGAAACTGTACTTGCCCAATCCATTTCCAGGGAGGTAAGTAGTTGGGGAAGTAATGAATGTCTCTCAATCCTTCCGCACTAAGTAGGTATTCAAGAGGGTAAGGCTTTTCATTGTGTGGGGACCCACTGCCTTGGAAACCACTTAGAAGAGACTCACCCCTGAGAATGGAGAAGGGTTTAGGAGCTCTAGGAATTTTACATTTACATCTCATCCTCTGGCTTTGAGTGATGACACAGCTTAAACCATCCTGAAGACTCCCAGAAGTTAAGGTGGTGAGATTCCTCAGAAGACAGGAAGCTACGGGGCACCTGGGTGGCTCAGTTGGTTGAGCATCTAACTCTTGATTTTGCCTCATATTATGACCTCATGGCTCATGGGATCAAGCCCTATGTCAGGCTCTGCACTGACAATATGGAGCCTGTTTGAGATTCTCTCTCTCCCTCTTTCTCTGCATCTCTGTCTCTGTCTCTGTCTCTCTCTCTCTCTCTCAAACAAACATTAAAAAAAGACAGGAAACTGGTCAAAAGAGCCTAGTGAGCTATACCAGGCTTTGGGGTCCAGCAAGTAGCTGTTTATGTCAATATGCAAGACATATCTTTAAAGCATTATTTCTCTTATCATATACCTAGGTATATATACCTAGCCAACTCTATCCCCTGGAGCTTTGTTGGAAGTTCCTTGTGAAAGAGAGGGTAATATAGTAATTAAAAGCACTGGCTTTCAATAGTATAGATAAAATTAATTATATTTTAAAAACTCAATCCATAAAGACAGAAAAGTAACAACAAATGACATATATTAAAAACAAAATAGGAGAAAGATAAATTTAAACCCAACAATGTTAATTATAGTAAATGTAAATGGTCTATACACCCGAATTAAAAGACAGAGATCATCAAACTAAATTAAAATCAAGACCCAACACTTAAAACATAAAAACACAGCTAGATTAAATTTTAAAAGATGGGAAAAGGTATGCCATGTAAACTCTATTCAAAAGAAAGCTAAAGTGGCTCTATTAATATCAACAAAGTAGTTGGCCGAACAAGGAATATCACCAGAATAAAGAGGGACATTTCATAACAATAGAGAAGTTAATTACCCAGAGAACATAACAATACTTGATAAGTGTATACCTAAAAACAGAAATATCAAAATATATGAAACAAAAACATACAGACAGATCGATCAAACTAATTCACCATATTAACAAGCTAAAAACAAAAGTACATATGATCCTCTCAATAGATGCAGAAAAGTCATTTGGCAAAATTTAACACCTATCTGTAATTTTCTTCAAAGCTCTCCATAAACTAAGAATAGGAGAAAACTTCCTTGATTCAATAAAGGGCACCTTAAAAACCCTGCAGCTAACATCTAACTTAGTGGTGAAAGAAAGACTGAATGATTTCCCATTAACATCAGGAACAAAGCAAGGATGTCAGCTCTCAACACTTCTATTCAACATCATACAGGCAGTCTTAGCCAGTGCAATACGGCAATAAAAAAGGAATAAAAGGCACTCAGATTTTTAATGAATGGTAAAACAATCTCTATCATACAGCAAGATGGTCTCTGGGAAAATTCAAAAGAGTCGACAAAAGAGCTTCTAGAACTAATAAATGAGATTAACAAAGACAAAATAGAAGGCCAGTATGTTTCTAAAACAATTGTGTATCTATACTCTAGTAACAAAGAATTAGAAGATGAAATTGAAAAATAGTATACTAAAACCAATTTATATCTTCAGATATAAATTAAACAAAATATGTGTAAGACTTATACACTGAAACCCATGTGACATTGCTGAGAGAAATAAAGTGAGCCCTAGTAAATAGAAAGATACAACATGTCTGTGGATCAGAATATTCAATACTGTTAAGATGTTAATTGTCCCCAAAATTATCTATAGATTCCCAATACATACCTAGCAGAAAGTACAGTACATTTTTTTGGAGAAATTAATTATCTAACTCTAAAAGAAATGCAAAAGATTGAGAATGGAGAGGGGGAAGGAAGTTGTAGTTACACTACTTGATTTCAAGACTTCCTACAAAGTTGTCACATACCCCAATGTGGGGTAAGCATAGACATATAGATCAGTGGAATAGAAGAGTCCAGAAATACACACAACATATGATCAACTGATTCTGACAAAGGTAACAAGGTAATTCATTGGAAAAAGCAAAGTCTTTTCAACAAATTGTGCTGAACAATTGGATATTGAGGTGGGAGGCTGAGGAGAAAGGGAGACAGGGAGGGAGGCAAAAAAATGGGGGGTGATGAAGAAAGGAAGGAAGGACCTCAACATACATCTTACACCATATAAAAAAGTTAATTTGAAACAAATCATAGAGCTAAATCTGTAAAATTCTAGAAGAAAACATAGGAAAAAATAATCTCCACATCACGTTAGACAAGTAGTTCTTAGGACATAAAATCTAAATATTAGAGCTCACAGACAACTTTAAAATTTGACCAACGCATGCTTCAGGCAAATTAAAAAAAGTGTTTCTTTACACAACTGAATCTTAACATACTGTTTTCTCCCTCTCTCCCAATCCAAATTCTTAGCATAACCAATTCTTAACTGTTGTCCTGTCTCACCTCACTCCCACTTGCACCGGGAAGAGTTTCCTGATATCATAAACTGGGTCAAGTGCTTCTCCTTTGATTCCCATTGCCACCAAAGCTTAGCACTTACCCCTCTCTATTGTAATAGCCTCTAAATTGGAAGCCCCATGAGGAACTGGGATGGTGTCTGAATTGCTTATTCTTCTTCCCAGTGCCTAGCAGATGGTAGATGTCAGTATATTTTACTGGGTAAGAAATTGTATGATTGCATCCTTTTTTAAAAAATATTTTTACTACAATAAAATACACATAATACAAAATTGAACCATCTTAACCATTTTTAAGTGTACAGTTCAGTGGTAGTAAATACAATCATAATGTACTTATGACCATCCATCTCCATACCTCCTTTTATCTTGTAAAACTGAAACCCTAATACGCATTAAACACTAACTCTCCATTTTCTCAAGCCCCTGGCAACCACTATTCCACCCTCTCTATGATTTTGGCAGCTCTAACTGTCTCATATAAGTGAAATCATACAATACTTGTCTTTTTGTGACTGGCTTATTTTACTTAGCATAATGACTACAAAGTTTATCCATGTTGTGGCATATCACAGTATCTCCTTCCTTTTTAAAGCTGAATAATATTCACTGTGTATATATACCATATTTTGGTAATCCTTTCATCTGCTGATGGATACATGGGTTGCTTTCACGTTTTAGCTGTTGTGAATAATGCTACTATCAACATGGGTATACGAAATATCTCTTCCAAAGACTCTACTTTCAGGGGTCATTTCTATAGTTTTTTACTAGAGAAGATTCTCTGAACATGTACAGTACCCAAAACCATGGGGAGGAGGCAGAAAGAATAACCTCTTCCAGACCCTGCCACCAATTATTTTGGGTGTATACCCAGAGGTGGAATTGCTGGATCATATGGTAATTTGATTTTTAATTTTTGGAGGAACTGCTATACTCTCTTCCACAGTCAGTGGCCATACCATTTCACATTCCCGCCAAGTACCCAAGAGTCCCAACTTCTCTGCATCCTTGAAATATGTTCTTTTCTTTTTCTTTCTTTTTAAATTTTTTTTTTCTAGTAGCTATCCTAATGGGTGTGAGGTGATATCTCATTACAGTTTTGATTTGAATGTCCCTAATTATTAGGGCAATTGAACATCTTTTCATGGGCTCATTGGCCATTTGTATATCTTCTTTGGAGAAACTATCCATGTCCTTTTCCTTTCTTTGAATCAGGGTTGGTTTTTTTTTTCTGTTATTGTTGAGTTTTAGGAATTCTCTAGATATTCTAGATAGCAATCCCTTATCATATATATGATTTGCAAATATTTTCTTCCATTCTGTGGGCTACCTTTTTACTCTGTTGATGGTGTCTTTTGGTGCATAAAATGTTTAATTTTCATTAATTCCAACTGTCCATTTTTTTTCTTTTGATCTATGCCTTTGTTGTCATATCTAAGACATCTTTGCCAAATCCAGAGTCCTGAAACATTTGTCCTATGTTTCCTTCTAATAGTCTTTAGGCGTTACACTTAGGTCTTTGGTGCATTTTGAGTTAATTTTTGTACATGGCATTATTTGGACTCGATTATTTTGCTGTGGATATCTGGTTCTCACAGCACCATTTGTTGAAAAGACTGCCCTTTCCCTATTGAATGGTCTTGGTATCTTTAACAAAAATAAGTTGATCATATATTCAGTGGTTTATTTCTGGGCTCTATATTCTATTCCACCAGTTTATATGTCCGTCTTTATGCCAATACCACACTGCTTGGATAATGTAGTTTACACTGGAGCTTTGCAGTAACTTCTGAAATCAGGATATGTGAGTCCTCCCATTTTATTCTTCTCTTTCTAGATTGTTTTAACTATTCAGGGTCCCTGGGTTTTGCATATGAATTTTATTTCTACCAAAAAAAAAAATTGGAACTTTGATAAAGATTGCATTGAATCTGTAGATCACTTTGGGTGGTATCAACATTTTAATATTATTAAGTCTTCCAATCCATAAACATGGGATGTGTTCTTATCTTAATTTATCTATATCTTCTTTGTCTATATCTCTATCTTCTTTAATTTTTCAGCAATGTTTTGTAGTTTTAGTTGTACATGTCTTTCACCTCCTTTGTTAAGTTTTTTTTTCTGATGCTGTTGTAAATGGAATATTTTTGTGATTTCCTTTTCCAGGCTGTTCCTTGTTAATGGATAGAAACATATTAAAAAAAAAAAAAAAACGAAGAAAGGAAGAAACACATTTTTGAAAGTAGACTCCTCACCCAAGGTGGGGCTTGAACTCATGACCCTAAGATCAAGAGTTGCATGCCCCATCGACTGAGTCAGCTACGTGCCCCCAATTTATTTTTGCAAGTTGAATTTGTATTCTGTTACTTTGCTAAATTCATGTATTATTTCTCACAGTGGTTTTTTTGGAATCTTTAGGGTGTTCTACAAATAAGATCATATAATCTGCAAACAGAGATAATTTTACTTCTTTTCCAATTTGGATGGGTTTTATTCTTTTTCTTACCGAATTGCTCTGGCTAGAATTTGCAATACTATGTTGAACAGCAGTATTGAAAGCCGGCATTCTTGTATTGCTCCCAATCTTAGAGGAAAGGCTTTCAGTCTTTCAGAGTTGAATACAATGCTTACTGGAGGGTTTTCATGTATGGTTTTTATTATGCTGAGCTAGTTTCCTTGTATTCCTGGGGTTTTCTTGGTGTTTTTATCATAAAACAGGTTAAATTTTGTTAAGTGTCTTTTCTGCATCAATTGAAATAATCAGGTAGGTTTTTCTCCTTCATTCTCTTAATGTGCTGTATTACATTGATTGATTATTGTATGTTGGGCTATCCTTGAATTCCATGAACAAGTCCCACTTGTCCATGATGTATAATCATTTTAATATGTTGTTGAATTTGACTTGCTTGCATTTTTTTGAGGATGTTTACATGTTCATAAATGATATCCTATAGTTTTCTTGTACTGTCTTTCTGCGGCTTTGGTTTCATGCTAATGCTGGGCTCACAGAATGAGTTACAGTGTTTCTTCCTCTTTAATTTTTTAAAAAAGTTTGAGAAGGATTGGTATTAGTTCTTTACATGTTTGGTAGACTGCACTAGCAAAGCCATTGGGTACAGGCTTTTCTTTGTCAGGAAATTTTTTATTACTGGTTCAATCTCCTTACTAGTTATAGATATATTCAGATTTTCTATTTCTTTGTGATTTAGTCTTGGTAGGCTTTGTGCTTCTAGTACTTTTTCCATTTCATTTAGACTATCCAATATTGGTGTGCAATTGTTCATTGTACTCTCTGGTAACCCATATTTTAATTTCTAATTTTAGGAATTTGAGTCTTCTCTCTTTTTTCTTAGTCCACCTAGCTAAAATTTTGTCAATTTTTGTTGGCTTTTTCAAAAAATCAACTTTTGGTTTTATTGATTTTCTCTATTGTTTTTCTCTTCTCTATTTTGTTTATTTCTGATCTAATCTTTATTATTTCTTTCCTTCTGCACTTTGGATTTAGTTTATTCTTCTTTTTCTAGCTCCTTAAGTTGTAGAGTTAGGTTGTTGATCTGTTGATTTATTTTTTTAATGTGAGTATTTATGTCTATAAATTTCCCCCTTAGCATTTCTTTTGCTATGTCCCATAAGTTTTGGTGCATTGTCTTTTTGTTTTCATTCATCTCTACTCGTTTACTAATTTCCCTTGTGATTTATTCTTTGATTTCCAGTTTTCTCTCTGTTATTGATTCTAACTTCATCTCACTGTGGTCAGAAAAGATACTTTGTATAACATCTATCTTTTAAAATCTATTGAGACTTAATTTGTATTCTTAACATATTACCTATCCTGGAAAATGTCCCATGTGCACTTGAGAAGAATGTGTATGCTGTCACTGGGTAAAGTATACTGTATTTGTCTGTTAAAGGTAGTGTTTCATTGTGTTAAGTCCTCTGTTTCCTTACTTGTCTTCTGTCTGGTTGTTCTATTATTGTGAGTAAGGTTTTGAAGTCTCCAACTATTTGTGTGTACCTGTGTGTTTCTCACT
Organism: Crocuta crocuta; assembly: GCF_008692635.1. NCBI lineage: Eukaryota > Metazoa > Chordata > Mammalia > Carnivora > Hyaenidae > Crocuta > Crocuta crocuta. The sequence goes on along the minus strand of NW_027527824.1, from coordinate 6,950,061 downwards.
TCAATCCTGTCAGTTTGCTTCATATATTTTGATGATCTGTCATTAGGTGCGTAGATGTTTATAACTGTTATATCTTCTTACTGTAATAAAACTTTTATTAACGGGCACCTGAGTGGCTCAGTCAGTTGAGCATCTGACCTTGGCTCAGGTCATATCATTGCAGTTCGTGAGTTCAAGCCCCAGGTCGGGCTCTGTGCTGACAACGGAAGCCTGGAGCCTGCTTTGGAGTCTGTCTCTCCCTCTCTCTCTGGGTCCCTTTCCTGCTCGCACTCTTTCTCTCTCTCTCAAATACAAACAAAAACACTTTCATTAATATATAATGTCCTTGTTGCTTGTACACTTCTGTGATTTGAAGTTCATTTTATCTGATAATAGTATAGCCACCCTTGCCTCACTTTTGGTTACTATTTGTATAGAATATCATTTTCCGTCCTTTCACTTTCAAGCTGTTTGTGTCTCTGGATGTAAAGTGAGTCTCTTGTAGACAGCATATAATTGGATCATGTGGGGATTTTTATCCATTCTGCAAATCTCTGTCTTTTGGTTGGTGAGTTTAATCAACTCACAGTTAAAGCAATTACTGATATGAAGGGATTTCTTCTGTCCTTTTGCTATTTTTCTATATGCTTTATAGATTTTTTTATCCTTCATTTCCTGTACTACTGTCTTCTTTTGTATCTAGTTGATTTTTTGTAATGAAATGTTTAAATTCCTTTCTCATTTCCTTTTGTGTATATTCTATAGCTATTTTCTTTGTGGCTATCCTAGGGATTACATTTAACATCCTAAAGTTGTAACACTCTAATTTGAATTTATATCAGCATAACTTCAATAACAATAAAAACTCTGCTCCTTTACAGCTCTTTCCCCACCTTTCAGTTTCTGATGTTCTCAATTACATCTTTTATTTGCTGTGTGTCCCAAAATACAAACTAATCATTCGGGTTTTTTTTTTCTTAAATAGTTTATTCTCAAGTTGGTTTACATATAACACCCAGTGCTCATCCCTACAAACTAATCATTCTTTTAAATACATTAGTCTCTTAAATCAAGTAGAAAACAAAAAGTGCACTTACAAACCAGTGTTACAATAATGACAGTTTTTATAACTGTCAATGTATTTACATCTATTGAGATGTCTGGCTCTGAGTTACTGTCTAGTGGCCTTTCATTTCACCTTGCAAGGTTTCCTTGAGCTTTCTTGCAGTGCAGGTCTAGTGGTTATGAATTCCCTCAGCGTTTGCTCATCTGGGATGTCTTAATCTCTCCCTCAATTTTGAAGGACAGTCTTATAAGGTGCAGGATTCTTGGTTAACAAGGTTTTCTTTTTTCTTTTTTTTCCCTGTAGCACTTTGAATATATTAGCCCACTGCCTCTGGCCTCCAAATTTTCTGATGAGAAATTGCTGATAATCTTATTAAAGAGCCCTTGTATGTAGCAATTGGCTTCTTTCTTGCTGCTTTTAAGATTCTCTCTTTGTCTTTTGAAAGTTTGTCTATAATGTATCTCAGTATGGGTCTCTTTGAGTTCATCTTACTTGGAATTCATTGATCTTGGATGTTTATATTTATGTCTTTCATCAAATTTGGAAAGTTTTCATCCATCATTTCTTTAAATATTTTCTGTGCCCCCCTCTCTCTCCTCTCCTTACGGGATTCCCACAATGCATATGTTGCTCTGCTTGATGATGTACCACAGACTCCTTAAGGGTGTTTACTTTTCCAGGCACCTGGGTGGCTCAGTCAGTTAAGCATCTGACTTAAATCAGGTCGTGATCTCACGGTTCATGAGTTTGAGCCCGGTGTTGGGCTCTGTGCTGACAGCTTGGAGCCTGGAGCCCGCTTCAGATTCTGTGTCTCCCTCTCTTTCTGCCCCTTCCCTGCTCATGTTCTGTCTCTCTCAAAAATAAACATTAAAAAATATTTTTTAAAAAAACAGTGTTTACCATTCTTTAATCTTTTTACTTTCTGTTCCTCAAACTAAATAATTTCCATTGTTCTCCCTTCAAGTTCAGTGATTATTCTGCCTGTTTAAATCTACTTTTGATTCTCTCTGGTGAATTATTCATTTTAATTATTGTAACTTTCAGGTCCATAATTTTCTTTTGGTTTCTTTTTAGGTTTTTTTTATATCTCTTTATTTATATTTGCACTTCATTTATACATCATTTTCTTCACTTGCTCCACATTTCTTTTAGCTCTTTGAGCTCTTTGAGCATCTTTAAGACTAATTACTTTAAAGCATTTGTTTGGTATATTTACCATCAAGTCTTTTTTTTTTTTTTAGGGACAGTTCCTATTGATTTATTTTTCCCTTTGAAGGGACCATACTTTCCTGTTTGTTTGTATGCCTTGTGATTTTTGTTGTTGTTGTTGAACACTGGGCATTTAAAACAGATAATGTGGCAAATCTGGAAATCAGATTTCCCACCCCCGAGTTTGCTGGCTTTTGTTATTGTTTTGCTCTGTACTTTAATTATTGTAGTCTGTCCCTGTGCTGAGGATCAGCCTCAGGTATAAACTTAACATCTTCTCTGATCTTTTTTTAGAATTTCCCAGGTGTCGTATGGTCATTTTCTAATTTTCCCTGTATATAAAGTTGTCCTTGAATGCCATGATTTTTAATTCCTGTCTCCCAAAAAGATGAGAAGGAGAAGAAGAAGAAGAGGAGGAGGAGGAGGAGGAGGAGGAGGAGCGGTGGAAGAGAAGTGTGCTAGCCCTTTAAAATGCCCTAGAAGTCACTTTAGCCATAGAGGGCGGGACTTGTAACAACGGTGAAGGTATAACACTTTTTGCCTGCACCTCTGTGATCAGTAGCAGCAATTAGCAATCAGAACAGAGATCCCTGTTATTTGAAGGGTAAGGTCCATTTAGCCCACCCTAGCTCCAGCCAGCCATCTACAGCCTGCTCCAGGAACTGTGCACATCTGTCACCCAAGGGTCCTGAGGGGTGAGGGACACAACAGGTAGCCACTACTGTGTTAGAGCTGAAACTGACCAAAATTAGCCACAATTTACTTTCCAAGTCTTCTCTTGGAAGTTTCAAGCCTTCAACAGACTCTAGAATTCCAAAATAGTCCATCACACAGACCCTGCCCCCCAGTGCAGTAGTTTTCTAAGTCAGAAGACAGATTCCTGGTGTCTCCTACTCGGCCATCTTCCCACAATCCCCTTGACATCCTTTACTTTTCATTACTGTCAAGACCACCCTGAGAGGCAAAGAGGGCAGAATTTTTAATTTTCTTTTGCAGATGAAGAACCAAGGCCCAGAAAGGTTGGTGATTTTCCCAAGCCAACACCACAAGCAAAGGCTGTCCTGACTCCTCATCGGGTGCTCTTTCCCTTGGTACAATGCACTGCTTCTCCACTGGGGCCCCACAAGCTACCCACTCCCTCCGTGACATAAGGGTGCTAGGTTGAACACCCAGCCTCTATCTCTCACTCTCTCACCTTTCAGTCTCCTTGTGTCACTCACTCTGGGCTCCCACTCCTTAACCAGAATGCCCTGTAGTGTTATGGGTGAGAACAGACACAATGGATTTGAATCAAACTCATTGGATGTGTGATCTTGGGCCAAGCACTTAACCTCTCTGAGCCTCCGCTTCCTCAATTCTCAGATGAGGATCACTCAGAAGGCCATTATAAGGACTCTGCACAGTGCCTGGCACATATCAATTAGTTATCTCCTTTCCATGATTTGTCTAATACATGGCATCTTGGTGTCTCTCTTCCTCAGTGCTTTTCTTTAATATTTTCAAAAACTATTTTTGAGAGAGAGAGCACACAAGCAGGGGAGAGAGACAGAGGGAGGGAGGGAGAGGCAGAGAGAGAGAATCTTAAATAGGCACCATGCTCAGTGTGCAGCCTGATGTGGGGCTTGATCCTACAACCCTCAGGGTTCATGACCTGAGCCAAAATCAAGAGTCAGACACTCAACTGACTGAGCCCCCCAGGCGCCCCTGTCTCAGTGACTTTCTTTTCCTCTCCATTGGTCTATCTCACTCCCAAACAAGTTTCAGTCCCCTTCAGCATGCTGGGCCTGGTCCGAGAGAGTCAGATGGGGCTGGGGCTGAGATTTCCATCGGTATTTTGCCCTGGATCAGGAAGAGAACTTAGAACTTGTTCCAACAAAGGTACCACAATATACCCACAGACTCACACACATGAACATCTTCCTCACATGTCCCAGGCAAGGCCTTGGAAGAAAGGCCTGGGGTGTTGTGTGTGGTGGGAAGTGGGGTGTGGAGAGGCTGAGGCTGGGGGCTGGGGAGGACGCTGCAAAGGCCTCAGGTGCAGCATACTGGGAGCCCCAGTCCTGGGCAAGAAGAACACAGATGGGATGGGCACGGGCAGCACCCAGGCGCCAAAGGGCACCGTCCTTAGGGAGGAGTAAAGGGTGAAAGTCAGCCCTCTGGCCATTGCCCAGTGGTCACTCACCCCACAGCAGGCAGTTATAGAGGGACCGGCTGTTCTAGGCTGATACCAGAGTGAAAGGCACAGGGGCTCCCACTGGGGCCTGGCCCTAAGCCCCCTGTAGACAGCGGGCTGTTGGGCCCCTGGAGAGGCTGCATTAATGGGAAGGCATCACGGCCTTGGCATCCTGGGGGGGTAGGAGGAACTGGGACCATCCCAGAACACCTAGGTTTGGGTGAATGCACAGCCGCCTACTAGTCACATGACCTAGAAATCATATGATCACTCCCTCTGAGCCTCAGTTTCCTCATATGGAAAACAAAATATCCATATATTATGGGTTAATATATTGGGTTGCTATGGAAATTTATGGATAATAGGGGAAAAGGCACTTGGCAAACCCTAAGGTACTCTCTGCTGTTGAGTGTTATTACTGGCCCGGGCTGGGCAGCAGAGCCCCCACAGCCACCCCTCTGGACGGCCAGTCCACCCCTACTTCCCTGACCCCACTGTCACAGAGGGCCCATTGTCAGTGGGACCCCGTATCAACAGACACACTCTAACACAGTCTGGCAACACCATCCGGCTGAGCCCCTAATTACCTTGCTACATGAATTAGGCTATTACACCCCTGGGCCCCAGTTTCTTTTTAATACCAAGGGTGCTGCGTCAAAGTGAGCCCAATGACTTCCTGTCGGTAGCTTAAAAGCAGCCATGGTGAGAGTATTTATACCAAACACTACAAATCAGGGTACCACTGTTTGGGCTCACATTCCGGAATCTCCTCCTTCCGGTGGCTGGCCAGGAATGGTGCAGCTGACCCACACAGGTCGCCCGGCATGCTCAGCGTCTAGCCATTTCCCAAGGATTCACCCTTCATAAACATGGATGCGCACCTGGCCAGCAGCAGGCCTCCACCCCCCACACCCCTACCCTCTGCCTCGTGACTCCCTGGGCACAGCCAGCGAAGGGAGGGAGGGAGGTGACCGGTGTACTTGTCATTTATAGGAACAAGGCCCTGGACCCCACCTGGCCTGAATGTTACATGACGCCCAGGATTCCTGCTTCTGCCCCTCTCCCCAACCCACATGAAGGCAGGAGGGGAGCTTGCCAAGCCCCCAGCATCTCACCTGGCTTTGCAAATGAAAGACATCACTATACAGACCCCTTTCCCCTCTCTTATGTTCCCCCCCAAAGACCCCTACACTGTGCAAGGGCTCTGCTCAGGGAGTGGCGCCCACAGGGATGGCAATGTGCCTCGTGCTCCCTGGACATGGGCCACACACTCTGTCCCCTTTCCTTCTGCCACAGTCACGCACCCCATGAGCAGGAAGGCAGATCAGTCCCCAGGCGAGGGGGCACAAGGTAGGGGTGCATGTGGAGGGCTGCTGGGGGGTGGGAGCTGAGCCTGGTCTCCGCCCCCCCACACCGGTTTTGGTTTATTGTTCTAGCTGCGCCCTCTCGGTCCCTGAGATGGCCGGACTTGTGTTACCTAAAACTGCTACATAAAATCCCAGTCCCCGGTACCTCAGAGGATGATGGTGTTTGGAGATAAGGTTTTTACAAGAGTAATCAAGTGAAAATGGGATCATTAGGGTGGGCCCTAATTTGGTGTGTCTGTGGTCCTTATAAAAGGGAGAGAGTTGAACACTGAGACAGACACCTATTGAGGGAAGATGATGTGAAGGCACCGGAGAAGACGGCCATCTACAGGCCAAGGAGAGAGGCCTGGGACAGACCCCTCCCTCAGAGGAAGCCCTACTGACACCTTGGTCTTGGACATCCAGCCTCCAGCACCAGGAGGCAGTAAATTTCTGTTGTTTGCCCTGCAGTCCATGGCATTTTGTTACCCAGAAAGGAATATACTCCCCTTCCTGAAGGAGGAGCGACAGAAAGCTGCTTGTGCGGCCCCACGTTGGGCCTAGAGCTTACTTTAAAAATAATTTAAAAAAGAAAGAAAACGGCTTGTGGGTATTTGGGGTGACTCTTTCCAGGCACATTCATTCTCACTGTGACATTGGATCAGATGACTCCTTTGTCATTTAGGCCATCTGACAGATGAGGAAACGGATGCCCAGGGGCAGAGGGCTTACCAAAAAGCCCATGCATTAGCCACCAAGCCAGGGCTAGCACCAAGTCTTCCCCGCTGACAACCAGAGGACTCCTCACATCAAGCCCAACTTCTCTTCCTAAATCTGTACAGAGTCCATGAGGCCGTGGGGCTGTGGGGGGCTCCAGAGAAGACCTACTCGGCAGTGGCCCTTCACCCTGCATGTGCTGTGGAACTGCCCCGGCGGGGGGGGGGGGGGGGG
>NW_027527824.1:6940911-6943314 GCF_008692635.1 Crocuta crocuta | reverse complement strand
CCCGGGGGGGGGGGGGGGGGGGGCTGGGCTCCATCCCAGACCATGTGAGGGGGGCCCCCTGGGGGTGGAGTTCAGATATGCTAGTTTTTCCAGCGAACTGCTGTGACTTCAGCTGTGCAGCCAGGGTGCAGAAGCATCATGGTGCCAGCAAGGGGGATGGGAGCCTAAGTGCCCCTGCCCCATCCCAGAGGGGCACTGGGGTGCCCCTCAGGAAATGTGAGGTATAAATGAAGGTGCAAATTGGTGCTCACTCATTTATAGGAAGGCCTAGAAAATGTCAGGGTACAGAGGAAGTTTTTCTAGTTCTTTTACTTTATTGAGTGTGGGGAGAGGGAGTCCTTTAAAATATTAATGGAAGGAAAATAGTGTTTTTGTCTTAATTTGGGGCCTATGCTCTTCCACGTAAATCAAAAGTAATTCCTTATGGTGAAAACACTGGAGCCCTTACTATATGCTGGGCAGTGCTCAGTGCCCCCCATGGTGTCTGTTCTCACAATCAACCTGTGAGGGAGGAGTCATCGTCCCCATTTTACAGATGGGGCTACTGAGACGTTATCTCGCCCACCCAAGGTCACCCAGCAATCAGGTGTTGGGGCTAGGCTTCCAACTAGGGGGTCTGTTGCCAGAACCCGAGATGTTGACCACCAGCTGCATGGTCTTCTACAAAGACGTTTTAATGCTTCTAACATGTTTTTGTAAAAGGCACTAAGAGTATCATAGATATTAAAATGTTTACACAAAATAATTTTTTCCCCATTTCTTCAAAATTTCCTGAGATTTTTCTCCCCTAACTTGGGAAGAAGAGATCAGGCACTAGTAGAGGCAGCAGAACAGGTGCCTGCACTCCAGACACAAGGAATCTCAGCCTGGCACCAGCACTGGCACCCCCCACCCCATCAGCCATCCCTGTCCGGGGACCCTCGTCTTGAGGAAGGAGGGAAACGTGGGCTGGGACTGCCCTCTAGTGGCCATAAAGTTAACTGCAACTGACACATCCACACCCACCCAGGCCTAGGGCAGAGCAATGAGCAGTAAAGGAGGGACCTCCCCTTGATGGGCACACCCACGGTGGCAGCACCCACCGGGAGACTCTACCCACTACTGTAGCTTAGAAGCCAGGACACTGCGGCCCCAATAGGCCAAACCACACCAGACTCCCATTCACCCTTTTCACCTCATCTGCCTCCTATGCCACCCTGGCTGATGGGGCAGTCGACCAACCAAGGAAGGTTGCCCCGGGGCCATGATGCGGCCCTGAGTGAAGGTCCACAGCCCTCCCGCCAGCCCTTCCCACCCATGCACTCCCTTCAAGAAGCCTTCTCTGATCTTCCCTCCTCTATGCCCCTCAGCTGTGCTCTCCCCACCCTCACCTGCTGCAGTGAATACCACAGATACCTCCGCATGGACCCAGAATACATTTCAGGACCATAAATTTGTCCCCTTCCCCAGGCATCCCCCCACTAGACCGGGTGTCCCACCCAGGGCCAGAGCCTTGGCACCAGAGCCCCCTCGGTTGGCCACCCCAAGTCCACCTGAGTACACAGCCCCAGGCATCTGATGGGGGCCAGAGCCACATCTGAACTTGGCAAGGCTCCCTCCATCCTCTCCCACCCTCTGAAGGGTCCAGTGTGCCCCAAAGGGCCAGGTAGTTAGCCCCAGGGGAGAGAAGAGAAGGTTCCCAGGAATGCACAACGTGAAGCTGGAGGAGCAGATACTGCAGTGTCTATGACAGCAGTCATGGTCTCTACTGACTTCCTTCTGTACTGAGATGGTGGGGGGCTGTGCCTCAAAGAGGAGGAGAGAGTCCCCTCAGGTTCCCCTTCAGCTCTGAGGGGTGGGGGGTGGAAGTCTGAGAGCCAGCCAGCCGCTGCTGAGCCCTGGTCAAGGGAGCAGGGCCAACTTCCTCAGAAGCAGGCTGACACCTCAGAAGCAGTGGGGCCTGCCTGGCTGGCCAAGGGCACCTCGGAGTCACACCCAGTCCCCCCTCCAGCCCCCCCCTCCCCTCCCAAGGCCTGAGTGCATTAGCAGCCTTCAGGCTGTCAGGAGCAATTCCAAATGCCCCATTTATATTCCTAAGCAGAGGACTTGTTAATATGGAGCCTGCCTCTGGGGGAATGGGAAGGCGCTGGGTGAAAGATGACAGATCACGCCCGATGGCCAGACTGAGAGCAGTAATATTCACTTACGTCTCATTCATCAGGGCCACTGTGTCTTCAGGCCTTGCCAGCACTGGGTCTCAGCCATCTCAGGGCCTGCAGGGGTCAGCTCTAGAGGTGTGGGGCTCCAGGGAGCTCTGGGCTATCAGAGGGGGCAGAGGCTTCTGTCCCGCCAGCAAGCCCAGGGAGGGCCCAGCAGTGAGGGGGAAGGGAGGGGGCACCCCCACCCCCCCACCCGGGGCAGGGC
>NW_027527824.1:6925930-6940893 GCF_008692635.1 Crocuta crocuta | reverse complement strand
TCTGTAGCCCCACGAAGTGGATGTGGGTGAAGCCCAAACCAAAACACTCACGGGGACACAAGTTCTGCCTGTTACTGGCAAGAAAACCAAAGGCTCAGAATGCTACCAGGTTGATCTTGGGCTGTGCCCAGCCTCTGCCTGGGGAATGACGGCCAATCAGGCCATGGGCCAAAAAGGGGCCGTGATGGCTCCTGCCCAGGACACGGCGGGAGCTCTCCACACGTACTCACACTCACACACGTACAGGCGCACATCACAACCCAGGCACAGGGCAGCGCCTGGCCGGGTACTGCCGTGGAGCGGGCCTGATGCCCAGTCCCAGGCGGGGTGGGTGTGCAGTGTGAGTAATGGCGGGCGCGGGAGGCACCCGAATCCTGATAAGGGAGAATAATAACTTGTCAAAGATATATATGATATGTGTTTGCTTTCCCGACGGAATATCTATGGGGCTAATTCATCAAGCCGGCGGGCTGGCTGGAGACCCAAGAAGGGAAGAGAAAAGGAGCACGTGACAGGGCAGACCCCAAATCAGCTGGGATGGGGGGCGGGGGATGTCGGCCTCTCTGCCTGGACCCACGCCAGAGCCCTGGGAAGCACTGAAACTGGTCCAGCCCCCTGGGGTCCCCCAGGTCCCTAATGCAGATATCTCCAGGCACATTTGGGGGGTCTGTAATCCACAGCAGACGTCCCATGTACCTGGGGAGCACACTATTCCCTTATGTGTTCCTTCTCTCTTCTCTTTTTCTTTTCTTCCTTCCTTCCTTCCTTCCTTCCTTCCTTCCTCCCTTCCTTCCTTCCTTCCTTCCTTCCTTCCTTCCTTTTCTTCCTGCTGTGAAGACTGTGTAAAGCTTCTGATTCGAGAATTTGGAAGATGATCAGAAAATCTCTCCCCTTTTGGAGAGGAGAAGATAAACAGAATCTGCTCTCCTGGTAGAACAAAGCAAGGACCTAAAAGCTAAGAGGGTGGGTCCTACCTGGGTCCCCCGTTCTACTGTGTCCCACCTCCCCCACCCCCATCACACACACTCCCATGCAGCCCCCAATCTTCCTAGGACGTGCATCAGGAGGGCAAGAGAAAGAAAACAAGAGGTCATTTCAAGGACCTGGGGCCAGAAACCCCATCTGGAAACACATGGCACTGCCTCTGGGGGCTCCACCCCCCTCACAGGAGAAACATTCTTTCATCTATTTACACCCTGCGGTCACCAGGGGATTAGAGTTTCCTTTCTAATCCAGGCTCTTCCTTCCTCCTCTCTCTGTTGTTGTGATTTTAAAAATTGAATTAGTGTGCATCATCACAGGCCCTCCCCAGGGGCTCTTCAGAGGCCTGCCTGTCCCTGCATTCTGAGCCAGCCTGGGAGCAGCCAAGGACCAATGGCCAGCAGGGAACCCCAAAATTCGAAGGCTCAAAGGAAGGGTCTCCAACACGCCCTCCCCAAGACTGCCCACCTCCAGACTTCACACACCCTCGGTCCCTAGGGGGGCGTCTTCCCTAGCCCCCACCAGGTAGTCATGTGGCACCTGGCTCACGGTCCCCCAGGTCTACTTTACACCACTTCCCACAGATGTCAACTCCCTTAGCTGGTAGCTCCAGGCTGAGATTCACCCTCCACCCCTTTGCGTGCAGTCAACCAAGGCTAACACCTCTGCCGGACACCAGGCTGCTTCTTGGCACTCGGGACTCATCGGTGGGCAAAGCAGATGACAAGCCACGGCGCTGTGGAGCCTATGCTGTTAAAATATTGAAATTCTCCACTCCAAGTGGCGAACATATACCTCCACCCCTCACTGCCCTCCCTTACCTCCCCATGACCCACCAACCAGTTAACTTCCGGCGCAGCGCAGGGGCCTGCAGGACCCTGGACAGCTCCTGATTCGCAAGGACAGGTGCCGCGCGGCTGTTAAATATGTTTCTCACCCCTGGATAGTGCATCTATCCTGTGGGGAATAAATGAGAGATGCTCTGTGCAAGGACCACCCTTGGATTCTCCCTCCCTCTCCCCCTCCCTCCGTCCTTTCTTCTTCCTTCCTCCTCTCCTTCCTTTCATCTTTCCTTCCCTCCCTCCCTCTTCCCGTCCTTCCCTACCTCCCTCTCTTCCTTCCTTCCTACCTACTTGTTTGAGGCCTAGGGGCTCTCTCCCACTACAATTACCCTCTACCAGCCCTCAGCTCTGGGCACAGATCTGAGAAGCTACCCACCAGTGCTCACAGCCCCCTCCCTCCCACCCAGGGCCACCCCAACAGTGGCTGGCATCTTCTGGACCCTGAGGACCAGGAAATATGGAGACCAGGCTCTGAGAGTACCACCCCCTCCCCTTCTATACATTTCTCCCTAATGGTCAGTGACAGCTCGTTCTCCTCGCTGATCCCCTGCTCTTCTCCCCAATCTGCCCACCCCACACTGCCCTGTCCACAGAGAGCAGGCTCAGGGCTTGAGAACACTGTCCTGTCCCCCCGCCCAAGGGCATATGCAAGGGGAGAAGGAAAAGGGGGCCATGCCCCTACCAGTGCAGCCTGAAGCTGGAGAGCAATTAACTTGGCATTCCCAAACAAGAGCAGAGGAAGCGGGAGCCACAGGACTGAGTCAGCACATCGGAGAGGCGGGTGCCAAGCGGCTGGCTCAGCTCGTTAGCAGGACAGGGCTGAGCCAACGAGAAACAAGGTCAGGGAGGAGGGGACGGGAGCACCCAAATGGAGATGAGGGGAGTCCAAGTCAGAAAGCTAGCTGCCGGCCCCTCCTCACTCCCTACCTGGCATCCAGCTTGGATATGACCCTGTCTGCCAAGGCCACCTGATGAGCCCTCACACTCTCCCTACCCCCACCTCCAGGCAGCCCACCAATCAGCAAATATTTTCCACATTCTGTAAGTGCCCCACAACTGGGAGGCAAGGGTAACAGATGCTCCCCACCACTACTCCCCCCTCCGTATACACAGCCACACAGCCACACAGCCACACACACACACACACACACACACACACACACACACACACAGGAGTTGGCCTCCCAGGAAGTACCACCAAGGTCTGGGGTCTATGGAGGAACAAAGAGCTGGGAAGGATGGAGGAGTAGGGTGGCCTGGGAAGCTTCATGGAGGAGGTGGCCTTTTTAGTAGCTACATTTAAAATAAGGCCTATGTACTCTGCCTTTTTTCGAAAAGAAAAAAACACCCCTGAATCCAGCCATCTGCTAAGTCCTTTGCCAGGTGCTGGAGGCATTCCTTACATCACGTGTGATCCCTACACCAGCCTGGAAGAGCTCTCTCAGCTAGGAGGAAGGAGAGGCCAGGGGCTTGCACGACTCGCCCTTGCTATACACAGGTACTGACACTGTACCTGAAGAAACGAAGAGACTGAAGATTAGAGAGGCCCAGGATCATACAAGTGGTGCCTCTAAAACTCATGCTCTCTGCCATTAAAGCAGTGACACCGCCAGGCTACCTCCTGAGATTTTCACCAATCACCAAACTCAAAAATGTCAGTGACATTGAACTTGCCCCCAAAAGCACTCATTCCATGCTGATGAACCGACTATGTGTTCAGTGGACACACGAATGATGGGCATCAGACCCTTCCCCTTAAGATGTCATGGTCTTTGGGATGGGCACCACCTTGCCCAGGGTGTGTGACCCCTGACTGGAGCCCTTCCAGTGCTGGATTCTGAGCATCAGACAGTCTGGAGAAACCCCTCTCATTTGAACTTCCTGGCCCCAGCTAAGGCGGCCTGCGGCTCCTGGCTCCCTCACAGAACTCATCTGCCCAACAGGTCCCTGGGGATTCATTCCCCAGGGAGATGCTCCAGAGCCCTGATGCCACACGCTCCTGCAACACCCTACACACTTCATCAGGAGACCCCATCCCTACCAGGGCACAGCAGCATGGCTTCCTAAGAAAAATGCCCAGCAGGTGAAGGTCAGAGTCAAACAAGTCACTGCACCTGGAAAGGGCAAAAGATTCTACACGAAGGTTTCCATGTGATGACCAGTCCACCCCTGGCTTTACAACAAGGACACCTGAGCCCTGTCGGAGAAGGCTAGACACTTGTCCCACCTCTGAAGAGATGGAGCCAGGGCGTGGACTCGCTTCTCTGTCCCACATCTATGCCTCCCTTATTACCACGTGCCCAAAGTTACAGGGAGCAGGTCAGTGCTGAGCTGGGGGCCGGACGGGATGAGGCCAGGCCTCACAGCCAAGCAAGATGTCATGGCCAGTGTCATCCTAGCCCCACGTGCTGCTTCCACATATACCCATTCTGGCAGCTACCAGGGGACTTATCCAGATGTATGTGGGGGGCCTCAGAGTCTTCAGCTGAAGGAAAGGTCCCTTCTCACAGCCTGGCCAGTGTAGTAGCTAAGGGAGGCGGAGCACCCAGACTGTCTCAAGGGCACCTATGGTCTTGAGCATCAGGGCCCTGGGGACCAAGTCATCACCAGCACCCAGGACAGGGGGGCCAGCAGCAGTACCTGAGATCTTCCTCTCCCTCTCCCCTGCCCGTGCCCCCGAATGGGCCCGTTATCTTCCTCCCCAGCCCACACCGGGGAAGTTTTCCTTTCAGTGTTGAAAGGAGCCTTCCAATAATTAAACCATACCCTGCTTCAAGCCTTCTGTACTCTGGCAACATGGGATGTATTCTCCTCCATCTACCCCTCGCCCTTGGCAGGACTGAGCCTTTACTCCCTCCTTCCCAGTCTCAGCCACTTGAAATCTGTCCCATCTTTTCAGAGCCAGCTCAAATCTCACCTCCTCCACCGCCTCTGCTGGGATACTCTCCTCCAGCTCTGACCTCCCCAGAGTCCTCCCTGTCCCTGCCCTTCCCAGTGAGCTCACAGTATTCCATCACGTGCTGCAGTGACATCTGCACACGAGCTTCCTAGCACAGTACCTGGCACAAAGAAACCTCAAAACTAATTCTTAATTGAATGAAGAAGTCCGCCATACTCATCATGTTGCAGATGAGGAAACCGCGGCCAGGAGGAGTTGAGTGGCTTCCTCAAGGCCACACAGCTGGTGAGTCCTAGGGGCAGCTCCAGAACCCAGAAAAAGGGGAGCCCCAGCCCCGTCCTCTCTCCCTGACCCACACTACCTCTTAGCACCTGAATCAAGCCAAGGGTCACGGGCTCGGGATGAATGATGCTATTATTGCCATTCGGATTACTCATACAGGAGAGTATACTAGGTCTATGCAGCGAAAAGAAGAACAGTCCCCTGTCTGAATCTCCAGCACTTGCATTAAGACATACAGTGGAGGGTTCTTTTTTTTATTTTTTTAATGTTTTATTTATTTCTGAGTGAGAGAGAGAGACAGCACGAGCAGGGGAGGGGCAGAGAGAGAGGGAGACACAATCTGAAGCAGGCTCCAGGCTCTGAGCTGGCTGTCAGCACAGAGCCCAATGCGGGGCTCGAACCCACAAACCGTGAGATCATGACTTGAGCCGAAGTCGGATGCTTAACCGACTGAGCCACCCAAGTGCCCCAAGACATACAGTATTAATGTGGGGCACCTGGGTGGCTCAGTCGGTTAAGCGTTCACCTTTGACTCAGGTCATGATCTCACAGTTCGTGGGTTCAAGCCTCGCGTCGGGCTTTGCGCTGACAACTCAGAGCCTGGACGCTGCTTCTGATTCTGTGTCTCCCTCTCTCTCTCTGCCCCTCCCTTGCTCATACTGTCTCTCTCAAAAATAAACATTAAAAAAAAGAGAGAGAGACATACAGTGTTAGTGCCCCAGTGTCCCCTCCCCCACGGTGCCCCTCCCCCACCACCCGGTGGAGGTAACCACCATCCTAACACTCGTATTAATCACCCTCTTGCTTTGCTTTACATCTGTGCCGCTTTAATGCATCTCTGTAACCATGTGTTACCCTTTGCTTACACAGCTAGGTTTGTGCTTGCTACTCAGTTTTTCAAAACTAAATAGGATCTGTGATCTCTTCAATGCTTAACACTGTTATGTTCAAGTTTTCCCAGTACAGTGAACTCCGAGCAGATGCCTATTGTAAAACCAGGCCACAAAAGCATGTACAGAGTTCAGCCATCAGACGGCACCAGCTCTCTCCTAAAAGCCACTTTATTTTAGGCACTGAATTAATGGTGTACAAATGACATGCACAGTAATGTGGAATTAGCATATGTGTGATAGTTGGTTTTTTTTGTTGTTTTTTTTGTTTTTTTTCAGGAAAGAATTTTGTATGTGTGTGAAAAAGTCAACTGCTCAGGCCCTTGTCTAACGGGGCTGTTTTGATCCCAGCTGTCTTACAGCAGGGATCTGCCCTTGTGTTTACAGGCAAAAAAGAAGCCCCAGGAGGGTGTGAGAAGCAGATTTGGAGGGTTCCCCAGCCCCCTCCTCTCTTCCCTCGGGCCAGCCCTTACCACGGTGGCTTTGGCCCACAGCTGCCCTAGCCCGGGGACCCAGTGGCAGACAGAAACAGACCTACTTTGGTTTCCATGGCAACTGCAGGCATCGGGAGGCCAACGGAGTGAGCCACAGCCAACGAGGCAGCTGGTTTGAAGGGTGTTGATCTCTCTGTGGACCAGCAAGGCAGAACCACCGGGGACCAGAGGCAGCAACCAAGCCAGGAGGAGCCGCAAGAGCTGGGCACACAAAGTCTGCGGGGCCCTGTCTGCACAGCTTACACGTGTGGGGGGGCACACGCACTCACCCAACTCACCCACGACCCTCTCTCACCCACTCACCCAGGCAGAGGCACAAGCAGAGAAATGCACACCCATGCTCCACTGTGAACACACAGAGACCCATGCTCACAAACCCAGACACATATTCACATCCACTACACTCCGGTTTTACATCCCATCCTGGACCATTTTCACAGTCCCTTGCACACTCATACATAATGTGTAAGATGTGGACCCAGAAGCATCTGCACTCACCCCACCACGAGTCCTGTTTACACACTCCCTCCTTCACAGACACAGCACACAATATTCTCACCTCAGAGACATGCACACCCACACTCCAGGGAGAACTGCGGGCCCACACTCACACGTGTGCTCACAGGGCCACTGCATACATACATACATACATACATGCAGACACATGTCGGTCGGAACATCTGAAAGCTAAAACTCCGACACTGAGGGGCCCAGGCTTTCTGACACAACTCAGAAATGAGACGTGGCTCCGCTTGGTGCCATAGTGCCGGCACAAAGTCCCAGACACCACCCTCCCCGCTTGCTGCCTCATGAGCGGTGCCCCCCGTCGAGGAGGACCCTTAATCTTCTCTGCTGATTTCCTCGGAACGGCTCTTTTTTGTGTCCTCCATAAATGCCAAAAAGCACAGAAACCTACTCGTCTTGTGTCGCTCAGACTTGAGATAAAAATTTTGAGGACAGACACAGGGATGCACACTCTTTTAAGACATCCGTGTGTGTCCCATTCCATAAGGAGGCTGGCCTGTCCCCGGGCGTACTTGGGAAGGTTCGCTGCCCAGCCACTCCCAAAAAGCAGGAGAGGCCTGCTGGAGAGACAAATTCCCAGAGCAGGGAGTAACTTGAGGGGTTAGCTGGTGGGAACACCTGGACCATAGGCCCCATCCATCTAGACCGCTGAAGTCAGAGGTCGCAGCAGTAAAGTCTTGGTGGGGACAGCGGGGGCATTTTGTTGAGAATCTCTTGGAGCACGTTTGAAGATTTGGGACATTATTTCAATACTGTCCTACTAATCACTTAATGTGCAGAAATTGAAAGATGTGTGTACATTCTGTATATTCCTATTGTAATAACAATAACAGCTAATACTGGGCATAAAAAGTCAATAAATGTTAAGCTAATATTATTGTGATTTTAGACTGATAATGAAATTAATCTAGTCCTTACAAATGGGGAGCTGTTGAAGTGAACCTCCTTATTCCACAGGTTTTTAATTTGGTAAACCCTTTAACTTGGTAAACCCAGGAGCAGCAGTATTAGCATCGTGTGAGACTTTACAAAAGTTTTATGTGCACCATCTCATAGTATCTCTAGCATCTCCTGCGTGCCAGGCACTATGCTGGGGGGAGTAGGGGTGGTCACAGATTAATAAGACCCTGACCCAGGCCTTGAAGAACACAAGATCTAGCCGGGAAGGTATGGAGGGGCAGCACTGGAAATGTGTAATACCCAAACTCCTGTTATCACAAAGGCCAATGCAAAAGGCATTTTGCACAGGGAAGGGAGCCATTCACTGGCGGGGAAGAATCAGGAAGGGGTGGAGAATCAAAGAAAGCTGCAGGGAGTAAGTCACGTTTGAGCTGGGCCTGAATGCACAAGCAGGTTCAGACAAGCCAGATTCTGGAAAGGGGCACTGGATTCCCAGGCACAATGCAGAACTGTGTGGACTGTCAACCTGCATAGCTAGAGGGAGAATCCCGGCAGGAGCTGGAGAGAAGGAAGCAGCAAAGGCAAACGGAAGCCACAGATTCAAACAGGCCCTGCAAAGCAAGCCAAGGAGTTTGGCGCTTGGGTCTCACCAGATGTGTGACTGGGTCAGACCTGTGCTGGGGAGAAACACCACAGGTGGCTGGGTGCTGGTCGTGGGGACATGGGGGACGTGGTGGGAATGTGGGAGGCTTGGGGCCGAACACCCTGTCATGAACACAGCTGAAGCCCCAGCCGGCACCCCTGCACCTAGCTCGGTGCCTGACCCATAAAAGGCCCTCCATAAATGTTTGCTGAACTGCATGGTGCGGCCAGGTCACGCGAGGAAAATGGAATTAAGAGTCGGGTGACCCAGAGGGCTAGTTCAGGCCGACTATTGACTGACTCCGAGACCCTGGGCCGGAGATTTAACCTCTCCGGTTCTCGATTTCCATGCTGGTAAAATGAATCTGATAATGCCCTGACCTCCCTGGCTTAGCTGTTGTGAGGCTCACAGAAGGGTATGGACTGAATGAGAGTGCAGAGCACTGGCCCAAGCCGGGGAATACACGGGCCTCTGCGGTCTGCATTGGGGGGGCTCGCCTTGCTCTGGGACCATATGCAGGGAGAGTTGGCTCAGCCATCGGCAATTACCTGCGCCCCAAACCCGACACCTGCGCTCCATTTCTGCACAGGCAGATGGTGCAGTCTGGCCGCGGGCCAGTGTGGCGGCTCCGCCCGTTGGGGGACTATCGATCGTGCCCGCATCTCGCCGCCACTGCCTACCACAGCCTGCAGGGACAGATGCGGTGGGGAAGGGCCCCAGGGCTCAGGAACAGCCACCACAGAAGAAGACATGGGCTGAGCACCACTGCAGCGAGACCGTGGCGCACCCAAGGGTCCTCTTCCCTTCCACAAACAGCGCCCCTCTCCCAAGGCCAAGGGAGCAGCAAGTCCACTGCTATGATTGACAAATCCTCTCTGAAAGGTGAGGGGAGAACATATGTGCTCCCTGCTTCCCACGTGAGAAACTGAGGCTCAGATCAGATGACTTTCAGCTGGACACACAGATATTGAGAGACGGAGCCAGAGGAAATCCAAGTCTCAACTCCAAGCCCACTGTTCTTTTGCCGGCTGGTGCTGCACTGGTCCCATAGGAATTCCTCCTGCACCCAAAGCCAGCCTTCCCTCCCTCAGCCCAGCCACTGTGCCATCCCCTTGCGACCTCACATACCTAAACGTTAGTGGGGATCTGAGCCAAGCGTCAATCAATGGATCAAGTCATAAAATACACACAAAAGCAAGTCTTTTTAAGAAAAACAGAAGATTTGTTCCCAACTGTTCTTGTCCTCTGTTGCTGGAAATGACTTGGAGCTGATTCTACTACGATAGGATTTTAGATCCTGCTAAAACTCCCTGCTTGGAAAGAACCTTTCAAGAGATCTGACCTAAATGCCATCGCTGGCCAGGCATATCTGTGGATACAACATCATCACCAAGTGCTCATCCAGCCTTAACTCCCACACCTCCCCAAACCCTCAGCTCATCATTCCCTCTCTACCCAACTCTAGTGATTAGAGAGTTCTTGCTTCTCTTTAGCTGAAATCCATCAGTCTCCTTACAACCTAATTGTCTCTGGTGGGACCATAAGAATGGATGAAATCTCCCTTTCTTTCACAACCCAGATGAGATTAGGAGGTACCCTCCTGTCTTCGTGACTCCAAGGCCTCTGTGCTTCAACCAACCCTAGGAGGGCATGAGCTCACACTCATTGGGTCCTGTCCTTCAGAGCTCAGCATGAACACATGCTCTCACCATGTGGCAGACACAGTGTTCAGCTCATTCCATGTGCCGATCTCATTTATTCCTGACAATAGCCCCAGGAGGTAGATGTGATCATTGTCCCCATTTTGCAGATGAGGAAACTGAGAAGAGAAGGAACACAGCAGAAGCTCCACAGTCTCTGACTCTCCCTGCTGCCTGGTGGCCCCCGGAGGGCACAGTCATCTTATCCAGCAGCCCCGGCGGAGAGACAAGAGCACTGTGCACTGCAGCCCACCTTCCCAGGGACTGGCCCAGGCCAGCCATCTCTCTGCGTCACCTGGTCTTTAACAGGGGGATCCACTTGCTAGGCTTTTACGGAGATTAAAACAGGATTAGAGATGTGCTCAGAGGTCTGAGATCCGCATTAGCTCCCAGTGTCCCCGCCAGGAGACCCAGTGCAGCCGGGCTCCTAGGAGCTGCAACCGTGAGGGGATTCAGCCACTCCTATAGCCCTGGGGCCTTCTCTAGGAGGGAGCCAGGTTCAAGTCTCCAGGTCCCCCACCCGGCTGGGAGTTCCTCTCTAAAATGATTTGTCAAGTGACAAGCAAAAATATATTACCAATTTAAGAGTGTGATTTGCCTGCAACTTTTTAATCCTCGGGCTGTTGTTGAATAGATTAAAGTGTCTGCTTTGATCCATGCATTTAGATGGAAACATAAATATAGCCATCACTTCCTCTCTCAGCCGCCAGGACCGTGTCACACCGCATCACGCTGGCTTCCGACCCAGCCAGGCTAACGCATGAGAATGACCTTTTTGCCATTCAAATCCCTCTTGTTCTGCTCCGGCCCACACCACCTAACCTGACCACGGCTCGGCTCGTGCTAGGCAATCGTTGCTCAGGAAAGGGTGGAGCGGTGGACCCCAGTCGCCCAGTGCTGCAAACTTCCCCCAGCTTGGCAGAGCTCTGCAAGAATAAATCTCTGGAGAAATAGATTTTGAAGAGGAATTTGGTACATAGATCTTCTGTCAGCGGAGCAGACTCCGGCTCAGCTGTTTTTCAGGCTCACTGCTTATCCAGAAATATATCTATTTTTACATGGATATCCAGCAAGATTTCCTCTTCCTTCNGGAGGGAGCCAGGGGGCAGGGGGTGGCCGCAGCCTGGGGATGGTGGCATGGGGCACAGCCAGGCAGGGCAGGGAGGCTGCAGCTCAGGTGGAGGATACCAGTGCCCATGCCGAGACCTGGGCTTCTCAGGCCTTCCCCCGTCCCCAGGCATCCGATCCCGGCCCTCTCCAAGCCTCTGCCACTGCACTGGCCCCTCTGCACCCCTCTGCCCACCAGCTTCATGATCCCCCAACACTGAAGCCCCCGCCATGTCCACGTGTCTGCACAACCCGACCGCACAGGGACACACACACATCGAGGGCCCCCACAGAGCACCCACAGAGATGGGCTGCATTCGCCTGTGGCTGCAGCTCTATTCTGGGCCTGCCTGTCGATGCCGGGTGGCTTCCCGCGGCTCTGAGCGGCCCCACAGCCCAGCTGGCAAAATGGCTGGTGGGGTCTTGGGGCAGTGTGCGGTGGCAGGTAATTAGGCCTCAGACAAAGGCCTGTGAAATGTCAGAAGTAGCAGGGAGGCTGGACTCACAAGAACCTTGGGCACGTGGAGGGCCGTGTAGCTGGCCACACACTGATGGAGCCAGAGCCCTGGAAACAGTGTTCTCCTGCTCCCAAAGGGCCTTCTGGCAGGAGAGACACCTTTGTGCCCCCTCTTCCCAAACCTCCTTTAATAAATTAACTCCTTTCAGCCAGGACTGTTTGTGCTGCAAAGCCCCAGGCCCCCCACAATAAGCAGGAGACAGTGAATAGGCGCAGGATAGGGAGAACCCCACTGTGGCTACATCTGCTGCCCTGCCTGGTCCGGTCCTCTGTCCCCTCCCACAGGCCAAGCGTTCACCCCCAAAGGCTTCTGTTCTAAGAGGGCCATGGGCCCCTGCCCAGCCAGTCCTACCCAAGTGCCAGGCCTTGGCCTCCCCTCTGCCCGTGTGCAGATGCCCAGCACACAGTGAAGCCAGTGGACCCCATGTGGGCTCTGTGCTACCCAAACGTGTTTCTGGATCTACTTGTGGCCTCGCCTCCTGAAAGCTTCTGGTTCCATTCTCAGCCTCATGAGCCCTTTGCTCCCTAATCGTATTCCTCCCCCTCCTCCCAGCAGTACCAGTCTCCCTTGCTCTGCTTCCCAGCACCCTGGCCTCTCCCATCCCTCCCCACGCACCGACACACAGCACCTGTGGGCCCTACTGAGCCCGCTGCATGTTCCTGCTCCCTCCCGCCACGCCATCCTGTGCTCCTCAGCCTCTGCACTTGGAAGTGCACGTTCCCATCGCCCATGGCCACGCCATCACCCACTTGTGGCCTCTGTCCCACTCCTCCACTAGACCTCTGTCCTTCCTGAACCTGCCCATCTGTGCCGCCTGGCCTCACAAATGGGACCTCTCCTAGCTTCCCTCCTTCCTTTCCAGTTGCCTGGCTGTGCCTGCTCATTCACTCTCTCTAGCTCTTCTTCCTCCTCCCACCTCTTCTTCGGTCAGCCCTCGAGGTGCTAGCCCAATTTCCTTTCTACTCCACCTCCCTTGGACACGATGATCCCCACCCTAGCCCCCATCCCCACCCCAAGCCTTCCATGTGAATACCCCATTGGTCAGTATGACCAGATCTGACTTTTCTAGTAGACAGAATAATGCCTCTCCCTCAGAACATCCATGCCCTAATCCCTGGAGCTGGGAAGATGCTGAGTATGGGACTGCAGATGTTTAAAATCAAGGTACGGACCTTAAAATACAATGAGTATATTGGATTTATCCAAGTGAGTCCCATTGAATCATATGAGCTCCTAGAAATAGAGAACTTTATCTAGCTGAGGTCAGAGGGATGCAGAGGAAATCGTGGGAGAGACGCAGCAGAAGGGGAGGTCAGAGAGCTTCCAAGCACAAAACCGGATTCCCTATGCTGTCGCTGGCCCTGAGACAGGGACCCGTGTGCCAGAACTGGGGGCAGCCTCTAGGAAAGGAGTGTAGCCCCACTTTACAGCCAGCCATGGGACTGGGGCCTCGGTCCTACAACCACAAGGAATAGCATTCTGCCAACCACCTGAATGAGCCTGGAAGTGGATCCTTCCCACGGCCTCCCCAGAGGAGTCCAGCCAGCCACCATCCTGATTTCAGTCTCGTATAAACCCAGAGCAAAGAAAATCGTCAAGCCAGCCTGCATTTCTGGCCTGCACAACTGTGAGACAATAAGTTTGTGTTCTTTTAAGCCACTGATTTTGTGGTAGTCGGTTACAGGAGTGATGGAAAACTAACACAGCCCACCACTGTCCACTTAGCAAACCACTGCTGTAAGATCACCCCTGCACCCCTATGCCTTTCAGGACCCCCAACCGCACAGCACGTGCATCCCCAAACCTTCAGCATGTTGTCTGAGTCAGCCTCTGACTTACCCTTGTATCTCACATCGCACAGGAAACCCCCACCTAAAACACAGTGGCCCCCTTCACATCGTCCAGAAGAGCCCTGAGCCTCCCCACCTCTGGGTCTTTACTCACACTATGCCCTCATCTGGCATCCCCTCTCCTTTCCCTCCTTCTGCCCATCCAAACCTGAGCTCTCCTCCTCCATGAAGCCTCCCTGAACCTCCAGCCTGAGAAGCCTCACTGCCCTGCTCTCTCTGCCTCACCCACTGGGCCCTCAGTACACACTGCCTCATGTGAGGTTCTGTCCCTCATCGACAACCTTCCCGAGTGATGGCACGACCCACAGCTATCATTTCCCTCTGCTTCCCGCTGCAGGGTGTGCAGTAGGGGTCAACAGAAGCCTGCTGAGTTACAGATGACATGAAAGTGTTTCCAGGTACCATCCTACTGAGCCCTGGATCCCAGATGTGAGGAACGGGGGGAACGTGCAGCCTGGGTCTGGCCTCCAGGGACCAGGAGAGAGTCCAGGAGGCCTCTCTGGTGAGGGGGTAAGGGGGCAAGAACAATTCCAAACCACAGAGAGTCCGGAGAAGGCCCGGAGCCGGGGGCAGGAGGGGTGGCCACTAGCAAGCCAGGCCAGAGATGATCATGCGTCAGGAGCAGGTGAGCCAAAAAGGGCAGCTGGGCTCGGGAATCAGGGCAGACCGGCCGGGACCTGCAAACCAGCCATCAGCTCCCTCCCTGGCAGTGTGACGGGACCACGTGGGCTGTCACCCAGTGCCAATCAGACACCCATGAAGACTCTAGAGAGGCTGAAAAGTGAGGAGAAAGAGAAAAGAGAAAATATTAAGAGGGCAAGGAGAGGGAGGGCTGGAGAGGGAAGGGGGGAGAGTAAACAGGGAAAGGATGTGAGGGGGAGAGAGAGAAGAAAAGTGGTAGGAGAGGTGGGCATTTGTCCCTCTGTGGCTCTTGGGAAAAACACCACGATCCCCAGAATATACCTAGCCTGCTGGGGCTAAGGTGAGGTAAGGAGACAGAAACACCACCCCCCTCCCCCCCGCCCTGGCCACCACAACTAAGAAATTATGTAGAGTAATTAATCAAAAGCTAATGAGAAATGTGTTTTCTCTCTCGGCCTAGCCCCACATCATATTCTTATTAGCTGAGGTTATTACAATAGTAATCATGCGTGCTCCAGGCGCAAATTGGGTTTTTTGCTCCACTGCCACCAATTTAGAAAACCATTAATGGCAAGATAAAGCCCCCATGACTCACACCAGGGCAAGCCTGGGGACCCGCTGCCGGTCCCTGCTCACACTGTCCAGAGAGGGGGCTCCCCAGGGCGGCCCCAGGGATCCAGACCTCTGACT
>NW_027527824.1:6878576-6925871 GCF_008692635.1 Crocuta crocuta | reverse complement strand
GGGTCTCCACACAGCCCTCCAGAAATGAAGCGTAAAGCTGAGTTTGTCTCTGGGGTCCAAGTTAACCCAATTTTCTCTGGGGCCCTTTGCCCCTCAGAACCCATTCTCTAGAAAGGGTTGGCTATATNGTTCTATGGAAACCAACTTGACAATAAACTACTTGTAAAAAAAAAAAAAATGAAGTTGTCCTTCCTATCTCGTTTGTGGTTTTGCATACATACGTGTGCGTGTGCATACGCACAGGGTATCCATAAAACCTTGCTTGGTACTTACTCAGGACTCTTTCCATTGTGAGGGAGGGATTTAAAATGATATTGCAAAACTGGAGGTGTGCTGGCTCATGTCACTAGGAAGAGCAGGGGTAAAACCAGAAAGTCAGATGGCACTGTCAGGCCTCTCTCTCTTTCCCCATTTCTCTTTGCATTGCCCTTTTCTCTCTTACCGAATTTGAGCTTCTCCCTGGGTTGGGGTCCTAGGGGGAACGACCTCTGGGTTTGTGTTATCCTTGCTTTGGATCTCAGAGGAAGAGATCATGCTCCTTCTGCCCCGACATGTGAAATCCAGGTCAGGACTCTATGACTGTCCTGCTGTGGGCCAGATGTGTATATATTCTAAGGCCAACACTGGCCAGCGATGGCCAGGCCTGAGTCATGGGACTACTCCCGAGGACCAGGTGGCAGTAGTGTCCTGCTGCCCCACTAGAACAGGGAAGTAGCCAATGCCCTAGAGGAGGCAGGGATATATAACTGAAAAAGAGGGGCAAGGGGTGCTATGCAGACACAGGAAATAGACATCTGCAACACGTAGCCCTCCACCTGCCCTGCAAAAGTTTTTCTGAAAGTCTCGGGAACTACAGAGTCAAATACTGAGCCTCCAGAAAAGGTCAAAAGACCAGTTTGGGCCTGTCAATCCCTTAGGATTTACACAGAAGAGAATTCCATTCCTTCAACCACAGGGCGAGGTGCTAATGTAGGCTCTTAGCAACCTGACTGGTAAAGAGAGCAGTTTCAGAGTATCAGAGAGCCTCTCTGTGACATTGGGACATATTGGCAACTCCTCCAGCCCACTTCAGGTATTCTGCACTGAAAACCAAGGTGCAAGTCTGGAAAGTTCTCACAGCCGCAGTGCTATGAGGGCAAAGTCAGCAGGCAGCAGGGCGCCTGGGTGGCTCAGTAGACTCTTGATTTCAGCTCAGGTCATGATCTCATGGTTCGAGAGATGGAGAGTTCAAGCCCCATGTCGGGTTCTATGCTGACAGCACAGAACCTGCTTGGGATTCTCTCTCTGCCCCCTGCTGCCTGTGCGTGCGTGCTCTCACACTCCCTCTCTCTCTCATAAAAAACCTTAAAAGACAAGTTAGCAGGCAGCACTTTCTCTACAGAAGGAACTCTGCAGGACCCAAAGATCTCATGGAAGCCCAGTCAGCTCACTTGAATGCACTTCCAGGATGCCTGGTTCTTGGGCAAAACGGTTTTTTTTCCCTTAGCCCCACCCTCAATGCACTTGTGGCTTGTCCAATTAGCTGATCAGAAGTATGATCACAACATCCTCTGGTTTGGTTTGGTTATTTTTTATCATTTATTACTTAGCTCTTTGATCCTGTTGTCCCCAGAAGTCCCTCATAATAATAAACTGCCCTAAAACAGACCCGACTTTGAAGTAGAGACACTTCTTACTGGCTGTTTGGCTTTGGGACTCTGATACCCGGTTTCTTCACCTATAAAATGCACCTTCAGAAACGGCCCTTGAGCACCCAGTAATCCCAGATGCGCTCTAGCACTTCTTGGTAAACGTGGTTGGGCACTCAGTGTCAGGCAATGTGTGAGGTGCTGAGCATGAAGACAGGACGTCATTCTGGGTGGGGAGAGGAGACACATGTCCTCCATGTGTGACTCAAAGGAGAACGACGCACACATCATGAGACAGGGATGACCCAAGGGCTATGGGCATTTAAGGGGAAGAGGAGACTGCCTCTAGCTGTGCGGGAGGTCAGATCGGGAGGAGGAGAAGCTGTCTACTCTGGTCTGGACGGACAGATGACATGCAGTGAGGAAGGCAGAGCATCTTCTGCAGACGGGGTGGTCTGAGCAGAGGTGTGGAAACAAGAATACTGAGAGTGTGTAGGTTTCCCCCTCTGGATCTGGAGAAGGCCTCCCTGGAAGGGTCCTCCCTTCTAGACCATCTGCTTCTTCTATCGCAGCCCAACCCTCTCCACTGTGCAGTCATGGGTGACAATGACCGGACACTGCCAAGCGGTGGCAAGGGAGAGGGGTTACCTCGGGACCTGTCCCTGGAGAATCTGTGACACCCTCAGCAGGACCATCCCATGATCTGCCTCGCCACCTGCACTTCCCCTTATCTGCCCCTCAGGCTTGGCCAAGGTTCAGTGCTGCTAATGAGCAGCAATCAGCTCAGCTCTCCCAGCCCCACCCCTGCCAGATGCTGAGGCTTCCTTTCTCTCCTGCAGGGAAGACACAGCAGGTGGCAGAGGCAGGGGGCAGAAAGAAGGAAGGAGCAGCTCTGGGGGGATGACTGAGGTGGATAATGGGAAGGGAATGGAAGCGTCTGGAACTAAACACGGAGTCATTAGCCTGGACAAGGTGTCACTCTAGCTCCTCCTCAGACTGAGCCTCCTTTGTTGTACAAGGCCCTTTCCCACAGTGTCTCTTTAGTCTCCAAACAACCCTGGGAGACAGGTATTATTTTTTGTAATGTCTTTATTCTTGGGTCCACTCTGAGTTCCGCAAGGGAAGGGACCATGTCAGCCTTGTCACTGCTGTGCATCCTCAGTGCCACATATAGTGCCCTGCATGGAGTTGGCATCCAATAAATGATGGATGGATGGATGGATGATGGATGGATGGATGGATGGACGGACACATATACAGATGGATAAATGGATGATAAATTATCCCATTTCATGGATAAAGAAACTGAAGAATAGAGAGAGGAAAAAGTGACTTACCCAAGACCAATCTGACTGCTAGCAGCCGATCAGCACCGACCCCCCCGTGCCCTGACCTCCTCGGCCAGCGTACTTCCCGACACTCCAAACCGCTCTCTCTTCATTAGTTTCTTGAACACGCTCAGGTAAGAAAGGCCACCCTTCTGAAGCTCTGATTCCAATTCTTCCTCTGGCAGTTTGTCGGAAACCAAGCTACCACCAACTCGGCTCCACAAAGAGCAGGATCCCCCAAAGCCCAGTGACCATGGACCAGAGACAGGGAGGCCCTCTCTGGTCATGGTTCTGGAAACACTTGACTGAAACAATTGGTGGGGGAAAGGTAGATGGGGGCATCCAGAGCATGAGCCCCCACAGAGGAGCCGAGAGCCCATGGTGTGCGGTGCACCGTGCAGGGCTTGGAATCACAGAGACCATTAAAACCCCAGCTCCCATCCTCCCGTGAGCGTCTGCTCTCCCACTGTGATGCCCTCCCTCCTCTCAGTCTCCATGAACATGACTTCTAACCCCTCCGAGCTGGTCTCCTGGGCAAAACCTATCACACACATGACTCTGAAGGTTGAATCACTGGTGAAGAGAAGTCCCACCCTGTCGCGGTCCCCTGGCTCTACCCAGACTCCCTGCCTCCTCGCCCCTCAGGAAGCCCCAAGCCCCAGTGCACACTCCTCTCTAGCCCCTCCACACCCCAATCTGGAGACCTTCTCAGTGCGGCCTCACTTCTCCACCTCAGACCTCACCTGCCACCATAAGGATCTGCCACCTTCCTTCACACGGGCTCCATCCCTACCTCTGCCCCAAGGTCAAGTCAGGGCCCTCTCCTTCAGCTCCTGTGCTTTGCTTCAGAACCTACCTGCCTTCTAGTTCCAGGGTCACTTCTTAGTCTCAGAACGCACAGGGAGTTCTGTCCCTTCCAGGAGGCCACCCCCAGGCTTCCCACATAGACACTGTACCTGTTGGCCTCTGCCCCTCTGGTTTTCTAAAACTCTCAGACCAGACAGTGGTCTTTCACCTCAGGTCCAGGAACCCTAAAAAGGTCCTCAGTATACTCTTGGGTCAGTAGGAGCACATGCTCATTTTCTAGGAAAAGCTTCCAGAGCTAGAGAATTTCCTGACCCCAGAAAACCTGAGATTCACTGCCTGGAAGTCCCATTTCCCCTTCTACCCCACGCCGGGCAGACAGCTCAGGGTCAGTGCTTTGTAACTCAGTGTGAATTTCGCCCTTTCGAAGCCCAGTTGATAAGATTTCCCCTGCCTGGTCTGACACGTACATGAACTTCAGGGATGCTGGACTCTGACACTGAAAGCACACCACCAGCACAGGCTTTGGGCCCCTCCCCCAGCCCTGGCCTCTTGTGCCACCAGGGGCTGAGTGTGCAAGCCACAGGTGGCCACCTCCCTTCCCCCCTCACAACAGAGGCTTCTGGTGGGAGGCCTGTGAGGCTCTGGGGGTCTCCTTGATGATGAGGACAAGATATACACATAGTGGGTGCTATGTTAGAGGTTAACGGGCGCCTCGCTATGCCTAGAACCATGGCAAAGGTAAGGATCCCATAGAACCTTGGAGTTAATAGAGTAAAGAGATCCCAAGAGGCCATTGATGCAACCAGCCATTCAAAAAAACTACGTCAGTAACACCTTGGCCATAGCCAACACTGGAGATGGACGCAGCCCACTGAGATGGTATCTGTGCGATTCCCATTTTTTAGAAGAAAGCGACTGGAGCCAGAGGGGTCCGTGGCTCGTCTAAGGTCAAACAGTTGGTGAGTAAAGACGAGAAACTAGGTAAGACCTAAGCACCCTGCCTTCTCGGGTCCAGAGTTCATGACACGTGCCCCTGTCTAGTGGCCCCAAATGCGGATGCACAGGCCAGCTCGTCTCCCGCTCGAGAAGTGGCGAGTGGCTGGCAGGGCTGCCCGAGTGTGGGCACACGGCAGTTACCAGGTCTCTGTTTTGGCGAAGGCACGCAGAGGGCTCCTGGCGGAGGAGGGTGGGAGAGAAGCTGGGAAGCCACAGCCTGTGCATGCAAATGAGGCGGCTGCACAATTAATCATCATCAAATAGTTTCATTAAGAGATGGAGCTTTGTGGCTGTTTGTCTTGGGGGAAAAAAAAAAACACTGAAACAGCAGGAAGGGAAAGGGAGAAGGGAGGCTTGAACTGTTCAGGCCCAACCCAGAACCTAATGTTCTGCCCACAGGGGGAGGCCAAGGGTCAGGGCATGGTGACAAGATCTGTTAGGAGAGGAGGCTGATGGCTTCAGGATGCCTTTAGCCCCCCAACTCTTAGACTTGGGCTCCCTGGAAGTAATCATATCCCTCCTGGGCAGGGATGGTGCCCCTTGGCTATCAGCCCACCAAGAACCACACCAACCACCTCCACTTAGGTCTCTTCCAGAAGCTGGAGTTTAGGGAAGGAAGGTGGCCAGCTCCAGGCTGAGCTCAGGGACCATCCCAGAGCAGCAGAGTGAGGCGGTTCCTGGAAACAGATTCGAGCTTCGGAGCAGACGCTTCCCCAGGGAGAGAACAGATGCTCTATACATACCTCGGACTCGAAGCTCCAAGCCTCCAAAATGGTCTCAAGGCAGTTGTGGGACAGAGAGAAGCAGCCACTTGGTGAATCCAAACCTGGGGCCCTACTGATCCCTAAATCTCACCTACCCCTTCCCCAGGGCCCAACACCTCTTCTGTTACTCAAAAATGGAAAAGGAAAGGCAGGAGAATGGGGAGCTCCTTGCCAAGCCTTTTGGGAGCTAATGCCACAAGGCTGGAGCCTCCCTAGACACCCATCTGTGGGGTGCGGCCCCCAGCTGTCCTGGGCCAGGGAGGTCGCCCCTCAGAAGAAGTCTTACCAAGGCTTCAAGATCTGGCTCTCCTTCACAGTCACCTTCTCATCTCTGCTTTCAGCCTGTGTTCCACCCACATCAAGGCACTTTCCGTCTCCCAGCAGCGCAGCCTCTCACACTCCCGTGCTGTTCCCTCTGCGGGAACCGTCTTCCTACTCTCTGTGCTGCCCGCCTAGACAACTCTCCATCTGTCAGGGTCCACTTCAAATGTCCCCAACTCTGTAAAGCCTTCCCTGACTCCCCTACCCTACCAGTGACGTATCTTCTTCCCTGTGCTCTGCATAATTTGTGTTGCAATTACTTGTTTACCCGACAGGCCATGAAACAATATGGTCCTCGAGGACAGACACCGTATCTGTCTTTGTATCACAAAGACCTTAGCTATACTTTAAAAGTTTGTCCACTGAATGAATTTCATGAACTAGGAAAGATCACAGATACGTCATCTGGACACCAACTCTACACAAATGTCTCAATCATCCAGATCAAGTTCATTTTCATCCTGAGTGTAACCCAAATCCCTGAGATTGGGAAGGGGTGAAGATGGGAGTAGTGACCTTCACTCAGCAGGTTGGGTTCCCAGGATCACGAGCCCAAGGATAAGTAACAGTTCCTGGTCGGCAGATACCGGAGGCTGAATGCCAGACCACAGGAGAGGCCTAGTGTGCTGGGCCAGAACCCACAGAGCACTCTTCCTGAGCCGAGTGATGCTGTGTGACAAGGGGATGTGCTGTGGGAACGCGCCGGGGCTGACGGGACTGCTGTGCCTCTAGATCCCCGCGGCCACGGGGCCCATCGGAGGGCCCTCTACCTTCGAGGAGCTTTTCCTACGGCTCCGAAGCTCTGCTGGTGACCAGGTGTGACCACAGGGCCACAGCTCTGCCTGCCCACCCAGATGTTTTTCCCCTCTCTTCTGCACGCCCCCGTCCCCTTTCCTCCAAACCTGTTGACTCTTTGTGACTTAAGTCTTCCTTGTGATGGCCAGAAGGGAGAGGATCCATTTTAAATGAACAAGGTTATTAGCAGTTAATTACCTGAGGTATCATTGTAATTGAAAAGAAAAAGAGAGAAAAGAGGCTCATAAACATTCCAGCTGCCTGTTCTCCCTCCTCGCTGTCACTGTGGCCGGGGTGGGGGGATGGACACAATGT
Source organism: Crocuta crocuta (assembly GCF_008692635.1). Taxonomy (NCBI): domain Eukaryota; kingdom Metazoa; phylum Chordata; class Mammalia; order Carnivora; family Hyaenidae; genus Crocuta; species Crocuta crocuta. The sequence goes on along the minus strand of NW_027527824.1, from coordinate 6,918,917 downwards.
CCCCTATGCCGGAGTACAGACCATGGCTTTTCTTGCTCTCAGCATCCCTCCACGCACTCCCACCCGTTTTCACTGGGATATGTGGAGGGGAAACCAGGCTCGAGGAGAGGAGGCTGTCTACCCCACCAATGCCTCAGAGCTGGGGAGAAACGCTGGCCACAGCCATAAAGATGCAGACAGATGTATTTTACACTGCAGGAAGGAGGCACAAACCTGACGCCTGGAGTCAATGTTTTTAGCGATTTTTATCTGGATTGTCCTCAGTGATTCTGCAATTACGCATGGCTGGCATATATCAGCATTATTGAATTTTAGTCCCAAANCTTCCGGGAGCAGTAGGGACAGAAAGAAGACACAGAAGGCAAAGCCCTCTCCCTCATGCTAACGTCAGCACCTACTCACTAGATCCTCAAGTGAAGACTCCGTACCCTGAGGTTCTTATCAGAGAGCCCAACTCCTGCAGAAAATTCACCAGCGGCCATCCCATCCCTGAGGCCTCCACAAAGAAGCCCCAGACCACAGACTCCAGGAAGTATCCGCCTCTGGGGGCACACTCATTCCCGCCAAACTGTCCCCAGTTTAGGGTAAACTAGTAGGAGGAGCCAACCTGTGAGCCAAAAACCCCTCTTCCCCTCCACAACATCTCCCCCAGACACAAGCAGCAGGGCCAGGGCTTTGATCTGGAGACACGGAGAACACGGTGTGGGTGCTGACACGATGGAGGGGTGAGCTCGAGCGCAAGATGCCCTCCCAACTGCCTCAAGCCCGGCTGCCCTGACACAGCCTGGGACTCCAAGCACACCCCAGGCCACCCTCCCTGTCCTCCGTCCTTTCCCTCGGTGAGGCTCCGGCTCCCCTGCCCTGGGCTAAGCCCTCCTCCCCTCTGAACCTGACTTTCCTGAGCAGAATTTAGCCCCCTGAGTAGCAGGCAGAGTGCTCAGGAGCAGACCCCTCACCCCCACCCAAACTTCTGGAGGCAGCAACAAAGAGCAAAGTGGGGAACAATAGAGCACATACAAACCCACACAACACAATCACATGTGTGCAAGTATGATTGCATGAAGTATACTTCATGTGTGCATATATCACATATGACATGCACGTATGCACATGGACAAGTGCATATATCATTAAATGTTTTAATTCATCATTTACTATGTGAAAGGTAGGTAACAGTGTTAGCCTGCCTCCCCCGCTGCCCCCCTTCCTCATGCTCAGCCGGCCGGCCATGAGGAAGAGCAGGAGAGGGACGGAGCACCAGCACTACCAGCCCCGGTGCTGGCCGCCCACTCCTCTACCCTGGCAGCACTGAGCCCCATCATCAGGCACTAATTAAATCCCCCTAATGAGGAAATAAGGATGCAGGAGCCGGCTCCGCCGCGGCCTCCCCGGCCCACCGCCCTCGCCTCTCCATCGGACTTATCGCTCGTCACAGGATGTTTACAATAATTTTTAATTTGTGCAATTATTAATCACTTTTCTATCTGCCACATTTGCATAATAATTAGTCATCTCACTGTTTGGCATGCCTGTGAATGACAGTGTTTTAAATTGAATTAAGATTTTAATATTCTATTTTCCTGCTTTCTTCCCCTCTCACACGCTAATCAAAGTCAGATTTGGCAGCAGGAGGGAGGGTGGGGAGGAGGCTGGCATGCACTGGACTTGGCCTGCTCCTCGCTCTGGAGAACTGAGCTGGGCGGAGGGGCAGGTCTGGAGAAGGCAACGGCAACCGGCACCCCAAACCTGGTGCCCAAGCCGTGCCTAATGCAGTAGAGGGAGGCAATGAGTGAGGAGTGGGCAATGGGCAGTGGGGAAGGAGGGCATCAGACTCCCTCCGTGGCACCAGAGAGCAAGAAAAGCACTTTCATTTTCTGTCCAAACAGGCTACTCTTTGCAAGGGAAGTTGGAAAGCACATTACAGGCCAGTAATTGATCCCTGGTTACTAGTCTAGGCTAACTTTGATGGCTCAGGGTCCCCCAGGTAGAAAAGCGGCTGGAAAAGTCCAAAACCCATTGCCATTCTTTGGACGGACTGAGAAAACAAATCTCTGCAGCTGAGTGGGGCTCCCCTCCCCCACTCTAGAGCTACCTGCTCTCCACACACCAGCAGACCCTCTGCCCAGGCTGGGTGCTTCCCAGAAGCATGCCAGAGAGGGTGGGGTTCCAGGCAATAGGCTGGGGCACACTGGCCTCAGTCAGGAGCAGGGGTGGGTTCTCCTCTCTTACACCCCCAGGAATCAGGCTCCAGCCCCACCTCCTCACCACTAGGCTTGCCTCTCGTGTTGCCATGGTAATCCCTGTGGCTGCCGTGGATACCCACTGCTGCTCCAGAATTCTCTGCTTAGGCAGGGCAGCTCTGCCCACAACCTACTTAGAATACCTCCCCTTTTACCATCACTGAGGCCAAAGGGTGGGGAGCTAGGGTATGATCACCAACACATGGTCTGCAAAGTCAGATACCGCCTTTCCCTTAAGGTGAGTAGGGAGAGAAGATGGGGTACGGCAGCTGGTGAGAGCCAGCAGGAAGGACATCACAGGCAGGGGAGCGGGGGATCAGACTTCACTCAGCCACCAAGGCTCTCCCCAGGCCAGAGTCAAGGAAGGACTTCAGCCTACAGAAATCCCTTCCTCCCACAAGGAACAAGGTCTCTCAACTCTGCACGTAGGGGTCAATGGAGGGAAGTCCTCTGGGTGGCAGGGGAGGGGAGCGGAGACAGAAATGGGGTCTTGCTGTCAGAGTTTAGAGCTAGATGAGGAGAAATGGCTGGAAGTTTCCAGGAAAGCCCTTTTCCTGCATAGGACTCCACAGCTGGTCTGCATTCTCCACCTGCAAGTTGGACAGAGAAGATTCGAGGTATTCCTACAGCCCCCTCTGACACAGGGTGTCTCTGGGCTGACCCCATGAGCCCTCTTGCTAATTCACCTAGGCAGGCACCAGCTACAGGAGCTGGTGGTACCACAAACCCACTTGCCCAGTCATTGTCTGAAGGGGCAGGACAAAAATTGCCGGGATTCAGGAGAGGCACAGTCCAATCCAGGAATTACAGGGAGCTTTTGAGAAACCAGGCTCCCAAGGGCTTTGGGCTTTGTCCCCAGCTCCACTAGAAGGAACACACAGCCTTCTTATTAGTTTGTAAATCAGGCCCAGATGAGCCCAGACTTCACTGTCTCCTACCTCATCAGCAGGGGACACAGCCTTTACCACAACAAGCCTTACCCACCACACCCAGCCTCTGCTCCCCGGCCTTTCCCTCCCACAACCCCTCAGTGGCAAAGGGAACTCTCCAGGCTCAGACCGGTACATGGAGCTGGTGTCACAGCAGCCTCTGCTGGCTGCCTTTGCCTTCCACACCTCACCTAAGGAGACAGGAAGGCCAGCAGCCCCTCAGAACTATGCTCACCATGAATTCCAGTTTACCAGGGACAGTCCTGGTTTACACCTGGTGTCTTGGCATAACTATTAATAGCACATGTGTGTGTGTGCACATGCACGCACACACACACACACACACTGTTCACTCTCAGAAGTGTCCTAGTTTAGACAAGAAAGTAAATGGTTTCTCTAATCACAGGCAAGTGTAGGGTCCCAGAGAGCCTGGGGAGAAAGCGGAGAAGCCGTGAGCATAGAGACAAGCAACCTTCTCTCAGATGCCAAGCAGAGGTGAAGCTACTCCCTTTCAGTCAGCACCAAGAGCGAAAGTCAGAGCCCCTGTCCTAGGCCAGAGCACCGGCATCTCAACAATCTCCCTTGGGGACAGAAGGGATGCAGGTCTTTCCCAAGGCAAGGAGACATCTGACACAAGGAATAGTAAAAAGTAAGATAGAAGAGCCAGCTCAGCAAAAAGGTAGAAGCCTGAGGGGAGTAAGACGCTATCTGTACATGTGTCCAGCAAATGGCAACAGGGAGCAGTGTGCATCGGCCCATCCGCGTTGCAGCGGGACGGCCCATCCAGCTGGCTGCCCATGACTGCTCTGGGGTACATCCTCTAACTTCCGAAAGGTCCAACTAGATTGCAGAGCCTCTCTCTCTTTACCCGCTTTCCCCCAGCTGACTCCCTAGCCTGAATTGCAAAATCAATACAGACATTTCGCAAGCTCCCATCCACAACCTAAGAGATGAGGAAGAGAAATTGGAACAGTCAGCCCCAAGGCTCCTGGATCCCTTCCTTGTGTGCAGTTACCTGATTGATGCAAGGCTCTTAGGGATCCCCCTTCTCTCCACTTATCTGAACTGTGATTTCTAAGCTCAGAAGTATAGAGACCACTGTGTTTCTTTGGAGGATGGGAATGCAGTTACAGATATTGGAGAATTTCTATGTCCTATCACTCAGCCAAGTTAATGTAAATTAACTGCAAAGTAATATACATCAGGAACAAGCAGTTATGCATTCTGAGGAATCAGCAGTAACAGTCCCCACCCCATTTCTCATTGTGGTTTTGATTTGCATTTCCCTGATCATTAGTGATATTGAGCATTTTTGTAATGTGTCTGTTGGCCATCTGTATGGCTTCTTTAGAAAAATGTCTACTCAGATCTTCTGCCCACTATTTTTTTTCTATTGAGTTGCATCAGTTCTTTATATACTTTGGATATTAACCCTTTCTCAGATATAAGGTTTGCAAAGGTAGGTGCCTTTTCACCTTACTGATGCTTTCCTCTGCTGGACAGATGCCATTTGGTTTGATGTTGTCCCGCTTATTTATTTTTGGTTTTGTTGCCTTTGCTTTTAAAGTTAGATCAAAAAATCATCGCCAAGACCTATGTGAAGGAGCTTATTCCCCATGTTTTCTCCAGATTTATGGTTTTAGGTCTTACATTCAAGTTTTTAATTCTTTTGAGTTAATTTTTATGATGGCATGAGGTAGTAGTCTAGTTTCATTCTTTTGCTTGTGGTTGTCCCGTTTTCCCACCACCAGTTATTGAACAGACTGTCCTTTCCTCATTGCATATTCTTGCCCCCATTATTGTAAGTTAATTGGCCATATATATATAGGGATTTATCTCTGGGCTCTCTATTCTGTTCCACTGATCTATGTGTCTCTTTTTATGTCAATACCATATTGTTTTGATTACTATAGCTTTGTGATATAGTTTGAAATCAGGGAGCATGATACCTGTGTGATCTTCTCTCTCAGGATTTGCTTCCACTATGTGGAGTCTTTTGTGGCTCCATTCAAATTTTATGAGTTTATTCTGTTTCTGTGAAAAATGCCATTGGAATTTTGATAGGGATTGCACTGTGAATCTGTAGATTGGGGTAGTATGAATATTTTTACAATATTAATTCTTCTAATATGAATACAGAATATCTTTCCATTTATTTGTATCTTCTTCATTTTCTTTCATCAGTGTCTTACAGTTTTCAATGCACAGGTCTTTCATCTGCTTGGTTAAACTTATTCCTGGGTGCTTTATTCTCTCTGATGCAACTATAAATGGAATTATTTTCTTAACATCTTTCTGCTAGCTTCTTGTTAGTGTATAGAAATGCAACAAATTTTTATACATTGATTTTTGTATCCTGTGACTTTACTGAATTTATCTATTAGTCTAACAGGGTTTTGGTAGAGTCTTTATGGTTTTATAAAATCATGTCATCTTCAAATAGTGATAGTTTTACTTCTTCCCTACCAATTTGGAATCCTTTTATTTGCTTTTCTTCTCTAACTGCTCTGGCAAATACTTCCAATACTAGCTTAATAAAAATAGTGAGAGTAGACTTCCTTGTCTTATTCCTCATCTTTGAGGAACAATTGCCTATGGGGTTGGCTGTGGGCTTGTCATAAGTGGCCTTATTTTGTCAAAGTACGTGGTATCTATCTATACCCACTTTCCTGAGTTTTTAATCATGAATGGATATTGAAATCTGTCAAATGCTTTTTATGTTTCTATTAGATAATCATAGGACTTTTATTCTTCATTTTGTTACTATATATCATGTTGATTTGTGGCTGTCAAACCATCCTTGCAATGATGGAATAAATCCACTTTACGACTTTGGTCATTGTGTGTAATTTTTTTAATGTATTGTTGAATTCAGTTTGGTAGTATTTTTTGGTATTTTAATGTATTGTTGAATTCAGTTTGGTAGTATTGTTGAGGATTATTTTCATCTATGTTCACCAGAGATAATGGTCTGTAAGTTTCTTTTCTTGGTGTGTCCTTGTCAGTTTTTGGTATCAGAGCAATGCTAGCCTTGTAAAATGAGCTGGGAGGTGTTCCCTCCTCTTCAATCAATTCATATTTTCTATTTCTTCATGATTTAGTCTTGGAGGTTTCTATGTTTCTAGAACTTACCACTTCTTCTAGGTTGTCCAATTTATTGATATATAATTGTTTGCATTAGGCTCTTACGATGCTTTGTATTTGTGGTATCAGTTGCAATGTCTCCTCTTTCATTTCTGGTTTTATTTATTTGAGCCCTCTCTTTTTTTTTTTTTTTCTTTTTGTGAACCTTGCTGAAAGGTTAGCAATTTTGTTTCTATCCAAAGAACCAGCTCTTAGTTTCACTGACCTTTTGCACTGTCTTTTTTGTCTCTATTCATTTATTTCCTGATCTGTTATTTCCTTCCTTCTACTAACTTTGGGCTTCATTTGTTCTTTTTCTGGTTCCATAATTGTAAAGTTAGATTGTTTGAGATTTTTGTTTCTTGAGGTAGGCATGCATCACTATGAACTTTCCTCTTAGAACTGCTTTTGCTGTATCCCCTAAATTTTGGTATGTTGTATTTTCCCATTTTCACTTGACTGAAGGTATGTTTTTATTTCTCCTTTGACTTCTTTGTTGACCCACTGGTTCAGCAGCATGTTGTTTAATCTCCCCATATTTGTGATCTTTCCAGTTTTCTTCTTGTAATTAATTTCTAGTTTCATACCATAGTGGTTAGAAAAGATCCTTGATAGTATTCCAACCTTCTTAAATTTATTATGATTTGTTTGGTGGCGTAACATATGATCTATCCTAGAGAATGTTCCATGTGCCCTTGAGAAAAACATGTATTCTGCTGCTTTGTGATAAGATGTTCTGTATATAACTATTAAATCTATCTGATCTAATGTGTCATTTAAGGCCAATGTTTCCTTATTGATTTTCTGTCTAGACGATCTATCCATTGGTGTAAGTGGAGTATTAAAAGACCCCACTATTATTGTATTGCTGTCTATTTCTCCCTTTAGGTCTGTTAATATTTGTCTATATATTTAGGTGATCCTATGCTGAGTACATAAATATTTACAAATGTTACATAAATAGGCAGTACTTAATTCAGCCATTTTGCCCATAGCAAGGAAGCCAGGGAAAACTCCACAAAGGAAACACTTGATCTAGGTCCTGAAGGATGAGTAAGGTCCTGCTTTGGGGAGAAAAAAACAGAATAGCAGAAGCAGCTTGGAAAAACACAGAGATCTGAACCAGTGGTGTTTGATCAGGGAAGTTAGAAGTCCAGAGACTCCAGGGAAGGGGTTGATAGGTCAGGTCACAAAGGACTTTGATAGAATGCTGAGGAGACTCAACACATCTTGTAGATAAAGACTTCCTCCTCAATCTGCCTCCCACGTGACCCTGGAGCCATTCCTAGTCTCAGTCTCTCCATCAATACTGGGATAATCATACTTTCCTTACTCTGTTCCCATGGGAGCTACAAACTCCTTGTCACTGGGACTGGTTGGTTGGCAGAACCACTCCATGAATATCTGACACGAGGTCCATGTACTAATTAAGCATTCATCTAATGTTGCATCCATGACAATCAATTATTAGCCCTGCTAATTAGAGGCCTCCACTAAGAAGATCTGGGGAACAACTGGAAGGCAATGAACCAACTTTGGCCTACTCTCACCCAGAGTAACCACCTCAAGACTCATTCATTCATTCATTCATTCAGACAAAGAGCATAGACTTTGGAAGCTCTGTGGTCTTTAGCTTCCTTGTCTACAAAATGGAAATATTAGCATCAAATTCATTGAGTTTTTATGAAATTAATGTATAGAGAAGGACTGGCCCATAGTGGCACTAAATAAAGAATAGCTATTAGTTCCCTTAGTCCAGGAGCTGAACCTTAGGAGAAGGAATGGGCCCAGCTAAGCCCCATTCCAGCCTCCTCCTCTCCTGTACCAAGAAAAACCAGGAGAAGGTTCATCATCCCATTACCTTACATGTTGAGAAAGTGTCAAAGAGCAAGACAGTGGGATTTCTAGGGGTTGAAGTTAACTATACTGGCCCAAAACGCCAATTGCACAAGTAGACACTGAGAGTAATGTGGCTCCATCTCCTCTCACAACACGTGTAAAGGACCAGTGGGAACTTTTGATAATGGTTTTCTCACTGGGAATCAATGGCGGGATGTGATCACGATGGAAGCTAATTCAACCTTAAATGCAATGATTACAATGTAATATCTAGATGCAGGGAAGTAACAGTCCTATTATATCTGATCAGAATACCCTGCGCCTTAGGACCCAAGCTAGGGGCTGTACTTTAAAAGGGGCAGCAAACCAGGGTGACTTCAGAGAAGATAGTATGGGACTCAAAGTCATGGCTGAAGAAACTAGACAAAAGAAAGATGGGCCCAGCAGCTTTCTTATAAAGTCAACACAACTGTGACATTACTTCTCGATCATAAAGGAGGTGCCACAATTAGGGGGGAAATGTCTCGCTGTCGGCTACTCAAGCACAATGAATTCCAGAGACTGTTTCCTCAGTCCCTGCTTCAGGTTCATGTGATATTCCCCAACCCACACAGCATCTGCAGGATGGAAGGGATCAAGAATAGTTCCTCGAGTCTATTCAGTCTGTCTCTGGGCTTCATTTACGACTCTAGGACCCACCTTGAGGCCACCCTCAAAGGTTCACTGTGAACATGCCTCCAGACCCTGAGCACTGACCACCTCGGTCCTCTCCTGTGGTCCTTCATCCTTTTCCTCCCACCCCCTCCTCTTGTGTCAGCCTCTGGCTGGGCTGTCACGCTTCCTTCTGCTACTGGACTGGGGATGGACGGGAGGAAAGAGACTCTATGTGAAGTGTCGATAGACACAATTAGACCCTCTATGTATAAAGATTCATTTCCTATTCCCTTTTATGAAAAATTGTCTGCTTCCTTTCTGACATAAGTTTCAGTACAAAACTCTCCTATTACCTTAAACTTATGACTCCAGGAAGAAAAAGAAAAATTTATTCCAACACATTTAAAATGTTGTCAGGTAAAAGAGGGGTTATTAGCCTGTTTTTGTAAGCCCCGAGATGGAAAATTCAGACAAATGGTGAAGCCACAGGGGAACATTACTGCAAATAGCTAGAGTTGCCCGAGAATGGGCTACATACGTCCCCAGAAGTGGTGACAGGATAGAAAGTGAGAATGTTCAAACATGGGTAGGAATGGCACTTCCAGAAATGTGACTTGCCAGGGGACTCTGGCAGTGGAGTGGACATGAGAATCAGGTCTCTCGAAGATCCTAACGTTGATTCTTGGATTCATATAATTAGCAGTGTATTTCCACAGGACCAAAGGTTGGGTTAGCAGTTGAACTAGTCAACTGATGGAAAACACTTTTAAATTAATTGGTGTGGGGAAGTGTCATGAATAGAAGTCCTTTATGGTACCCTCCACCTCTGAGATTCCTATTTTATGATTCCAGGTTCTGACAGAGTGTCAGCTACTGGGCAAATCCACACAGCCAACAAGANCAGAGATGAGAGCAGGAAACAGACATTTTCTAAAGGGCACAGGCACACACACATCTCCCACACACGGTGGAGATCCAGAATTGGATCTGAGAAATGGTGGCAGAGGATAAGATCCAACAATCTTGAGATCTGACCAATTCCATAATCGCCCCCTCCCCTAGCTGGTGGTCCCAGGAAAACAGCCACTTTCACCTCCCCTCCCAAAAGCCAGTAGGGTGGCTTTCATATTCAATGAGGAGAGGGCCCTGGACACCAAACGTAAGACACCAAACCTCAGAACCAGTGCCAATCTGCCAAAGTATGGGCACTCACTCAGGAGCTGGGGACAGAGGGCAGGGCTGAGCAAGGGTGCTACTGCAATCACAGCCCAGAAGGCCACAGTGCCCACCTTCAGTCATCTCTGTGAGCTCTGTGACTGTGGCTGGGTGTCCTCTGGCCACCTCCTACCCAGCAACCCCCTTCTCAGTCTCCTACCTGTCCCCAAAGCTCCTGCTCTCTGTTTCTCTAACACAGGGTTGAGGGGCAGAAGACAGGACACTTCCTGTCCTCAGTACTGCTCTCACCCAGGGCAGCTCTGACCTTAATGGTTCAAGGGCAGACCTCCCCACAGAGTTCAGAGGCCTGCTCCCCGCCACAGCCTCCCGATATCAACCATTAGTAAAATGGCTCCTTGGCAGGTCCGTTCTCCATCCTGCAGGTCACCACGCACCTGTCTGCCTCCTCCACTTCACATTGGCCAGTCCAGAATGTTCTTTCTTCGCCAGCCCAAAAGCTGCTTCTAACAGGGCAGCATCCCCTTCTCTCCCAATCTCCCACCTTTTAACCTAAAATGCTGAGTCTAAGTGCAGCCAGTGTAGAAGGCCACACTGCCTCCCTCTCCCTGAAAGAGCTGCTGGCAAATCCCTGTGGAGGGACTTATATAGGTCCGGTGGGCTATATCCCTACGGCTTCGAAGCAAGCGTGGGAACAAACCCCTGGCTCGGGTCTAACTCTCTTGTGCTCCTAGAGACTAATCTTTCCTCCACTCTTAGGAAACACAGACACAACTGTACCAAGCCCGGGGGTAAGGCACCTCCCTATCCAGCATTCGGCCCATCAATCGGTGAGTCCACCACTAACCGATGTCATCGTAAGCCACTTCTCTTGCAACCATCACTGCCTTCAAGGCCAAAAAAGGAAAAGGGAAAAAAAAAAAAAAGACCTTAAATGCTCATTTAAAGTAACTGCTGTTGAAATGTCATATGTCCTTAAATGCAGAGAAAGTAGTATACACACACCCACGTGCGTGCACACACACACAGACACACACCCATCCTGCCCAGTTCTTACTGCTGGGGCCTCAAACAAACTCAGTTTGGGTCCTATCTGAATACCATGGCCACCAGCAACACCCCAGCTCTGCCCTCAGGGGGATGGGGTAGGGGTAACGGGTAAGGGGAGGCTGCCATGAGGGAAATGGGGAAGACTCACTGGAATAGGTCATTCACTACTCCTCCCCTGCTCTAGACACCCCCTCTCCTGGGGACAGAAGACCCGGCCCACTTGACCACCCTTCGTCAAATAGCACAGCCTTCAATCCCACCCAGCAAGGCATGCTGGCTCTCCAAACCCAGCCAGGGAACAGCCGTCCTGGTGTTCAGGTAAGGTGGGGAGTGAGGTGAGAGTGGACCCAACAGGGACACGTGCTCTGATACAACAGAAACACTCTTGGAAATATCTTACTGTTCACATTTTAAGACGAGGTACTATTTATGAAGCACCTCCTACATGCCAGGTACCGTGCTACATACTTTATTTCAGATCCTTTCCAATAACCCAGGAGGTGAGTTTACAAATAGGGAAACTGGCTCAGGGAAGTTAGGGAACTTGCTAGAAAGTTAGCACCTGCCTACTCTTTGATGACCTCTCACTCTAAGAGACCCATCCCCCACCGACTTCCCCTATTAAGATGGAGGCCCCTATTAAGATTAAAAGGACCCCACTCTGCGGAAGCAGCAGCAGGCGGGTTGCTTTGCAGGAGTCAGAAGCCGCGGAGGAAATAGCCCCAGAAGATATTAAATACCGCCTGCAGCCCCTTCCCAAGGCTCCGCTGCAGCTGCAATCCCCAAGCTACTCCAGCCAGCAGAGCAGGCCTCAGTGGCTCCCCTTCAGTACCACCTGTGGAGAATGTTACAAGCCCGGGAGGACCCAGCCTGTGACGGACCACGAGGAGAAGCCCTCCCATTCAGGTGAGACTGCCTGGTGGCGAGAAGGGTAACAGGATAGAGGAGTGGCACTACCTCACCCTTCCGCAGGGGGCACTCCCGTCCCCCAGGCTGATCCCACAGGTAGGAACCACCAGCCTAGGAGAATACAATAAGCAGTAAGGGCCCCAGCCCTGTCTCTTCAAGAGCCCTTTGGGCAACATTTGGCTACAAGGCCAGCTAGGAGCACTCTAGGAGGGGACCGGACCAGCCACCCATCCTAGCCTACCCGCCTTTAGACCAGTGGGCAGCCGGGAGTCCAGGCTTTCAAAGCTCTGGTGACCCAAAAAGGGGTGGGAGAATACTCTGGATTCCATACTAAGGATTCTTTAGTTCTGGTCTTGGGGAGACAACCCTGGAGGTCAGATTGGCGGAAGAGGGCAATGCGCTTCTTATATTTGGGTCTATTGTTCCCATTATAAAAAGTTTGGTTACATAGAACGAGCCGTGCAGGAGCCAAGGCTGGGGTCCAGGTCCCCACCTTTACTCTCAAGACTTCCCCTCTCAAGACTTTCCCACACAGAGGAGGCCCTCTGCACACTTTCTTGCCCCCTTCAGGTGACGACTATGTGACCCCTACTCATCAGATCTCCTTGCAGAGCCCTCTTCTCGGTCACTCCGTGTTCCCAGTTCACATTCAGGGCACAAAAATAGCACCGATAGTGCGTCCAGGCTTCACGGAGCACATCAGCCAATACCAGAGTGACTTCCAAGCCTCAGGGTGGAATCAAGTCCTCAAAACTGACCCAGACAAACGTAGCCAGGGGATCGAGTGAGTAACCAGAACTGTTGGCAAGCTGCAGGGTTGCCGTGGGGGAAAGGGGCCAGAGGAGGGTTCTACTGCCCAAGAGAAAGGTACAGATGGTCCCCAACTTATGATGGCTTCATTTACAACTTGTCAACTTTCTGATGGTGCGAAAGTGACGCATGTTCAGTAGAAACCGTCCTTCAAATTTTGAATCTGGATCTTTCCCCAGGCTAGAGTTATACAGTACGGATCCTCTCTGGTGACGCTGAGCAGTGGCAGCGAGCTGCAACTCCCAGTCAGCCTCGCGGTCACGGGGGTCCCCTGACAACATTTCTGCACCCCCGCAGCCATTCTGGTCCACTTTCAGTACAGTATTCAGTATGTGACATGAGCACTTTCTTATAAAACAGGTTTTGTTGCCCAACTGGGAGCTAATGTGTTCTGAGCACATCTAAGGTGGGCCAGGCTAAGCTATGATGTTCAGCAGTTCAGATGCATCCAGTATATTTTCCACTTAAGAGATTTTTGGCTTACGACAGGTTTATGTAGATGGACCCCCATCATAAGTCAAGCCAGATCTGTATTCATTTAGAACTCAGTCTTCTGTCCAATTCAGACTCATGGCTTTAGAAGGCAACAAAGCAAGGGACTAATTGCTTTAGAATCCTGGATCTCCAACGAGTTCAGATTTATTTCGTCCTCACCTAAGTTTTGGGCATGCTGTTCATAACTGGGTGTAAGTCTCCTCCCCTGTGTGTCTCTGAGAGACATGAGCTCTAACTGCAGGCCAGGAGGTAGAGCAGCCAGCCTTAGCCAGTACTCACAAAATTACAGAGAATCAGGCATTCCCCTTGCCCATCCTTGTCCTGGTTTCCCCCCTATTAAAGCCTGCTTCCCTTGAGGGCCCAGAATGGACTTCTTCTTCCCTCTGATACATCCCTGAAAGGTTAGAAGGCCCAGGTCTAACGCAGAGGCAGGCATATGTGCATAGTGCCACACAATGTTACTATGTCCTATTCCACAGTGTCCTGTGGCAATGTCCTATTCCACAGTAGTAGAGGATACCTTCACTGGGAAGTGAACAGGGATGCGAGCCTAGCAAAGAAGAAAGCTCTTTCTCCCCTCCCCCAACACACATACCTCCAAGCTCATCTCCCAAGACCAATTCTCTAAGCGAAGCCTCTAGCTGCCTAGCAAGGCATTCTAGAAATATTCTCCGTCGCCCTATCCTTTGGCTGCAGGTGCCGCATCCTCTCTGCTGGGTCTTAGCATGATAACTATGGAGTATGAAAAAGAAAGAGAGATAAAATAAATTAAAATTTTCTTTTCAGAGGATAAATAAGTGTGTATTGACATTACCTGAAAACACTCTGTACAGTTTAGGCAGACACACATGAAAAGCAAAAACAGCATGTAGGTGGCCCGGCACCCCTCCCTCTAGAATGCCTGGATTGGCTCACAGGTAAAGGTCCTGACTTCTGGAGATGTTTTTACCCCATGCAGCAAATATATCCAGACTGTGCAGAAAGACGCTGCCTCTGGCTGGCAGCCTACTATGCAGCGGCATCCAAAGCTGAGATGGCTGAAGCAGGAGATGACCATCTTCGGTAGGAAGAGCATCGTCAAGTTTGATGGAGACACAGTGACCCAGGTAAAGTCCCCAAGCTCTCTGTCAAGAGGTAATCAGTATGAGGGTCCTAACAACTCCCTCAACCCTAGGAGGGTTATGGGGCTAGACAGGGAACAAAGGGAAAATTTTTCCCTACCAGGACACTAACCCTACTTGTCTTGAGAAATCCAAAAATTTTACTTTCCTGAATCTACAGCCACTTACAGACTCTAATATTTGTCCCTGACCACAGAGGTGAGGTACGTATGCACTTAACATATGCTTGATACGTGGTAAGTACTTAACAAAAGATAGCAATTAAAATCATTATTATTTCCCCAGACATGCATTCCTCTCTTCCCAGATGTTTTATCTACCTCCTCCCAAATTCCTGGTAAAAAAAGTCAAGGGTAAATGCCCATCTAGCACATTCAGGGTCTTCAAAGCCAAGTTACAAAATAAAACTACCAGCATGCAATTCTTCCAGGACTGCAGAACTCAGCCCCAAGAATGCGATGGACACCCTCACCACAGAGGCTATGAGCAGCCCCTGGTAAGAACTTCCGTTGTGGGCAGGGAACAGTCCTCTGGACTCCCCCTCCGCCTCTCACCTTGCTATCGGGGTGAGGGTGGGTGGGGGGAGAACTGTGGGGAAAGGAGTCTGATGTTTAAACCTTGGATCTGTCCCATCCTAGAGCAATTCTGAGCAAGTTAACCTCTCTGCACAAATGTGTCCTCCTCTGCCAAGAGAAAAAGAAAAGAAATCTTGCTTCCTAAGCACCAGACATTACATTTTTATCTGTGACTCCTTCTAACTCCTTAGCTGACACTGGGTACTGAGCATAACATGCAGGGAGGGGAAGATACACTCCTTCAGCTGACTGCTTTCTGTCCCCTCAAAAGAGAATGGGTTCACAGGCACCAACTCAGGATCAAACTACCACCAGGACCTCCTACATGCCCTTGTTTTCTGAAAGGTTGAACCTCTGTAAGCCCAAGGTCAACAGCATCAAACGGGAGCCAAACCCAATTTCTCTACTGAGCGAAGGAAAACATTCAGGTACAAAGGAAATTGGCCCCATAATCTTTCTGCCTATTTTTACAGACCAGTCCAGCTGCCTGAAAGCTGCTTCCAGAAATACTTCTGACAACAAGACTCAAAATTCCAAAAGAGATAATAATCAAGAGAAAGAAACCACCCAAATAACCTATGCAAAAATGCATGGTTGGGGACCCACATCCTCCTAACCTTAAAACCGAGGTCCCACCATAACTATCTCACAGGATGGACTCAGCTTTGCCACTGGGATTTCCTAGCCACAGCCTGACCCTAATCCAGCTCTCTGAAACTAACTGAGCCAGCGTCAGTAACATCTTTAGAAAGGACGGAGGCACTGTGAGTCATAGAAGGTCAGTGTGTTCCAGAATTCCCGAGGGGAAAACAGGTCAGACTATTTCCCCCAAATGAATGAACAACAAAGCATCAAAACTTTTCTCAACTCAGTACCATCAATTAATTACATTCTATTTGAGCTACATCGTCTGTTCACTGGTGCTTTTTCTTTTCCTTTACATTCTCTGAGATTATAATTCACATACCATAAAATTCACCCTTTTAAAGTGTATAATCCAGTAGTTTTTAGTACTGCTCAGCTGCTTAGGTCTAAACTTCAGAGGGAAGAAAGTGGCACAGGAAAGGAAGGAGAACAAGAGGGTTGGTCTAAATTTGATTAAAACAGACAAAAAATCATCCACATAGAGAAAAGTATTCCAAAGCCTAAGGGAGAATCTGATCAAAATCTAAATACCAGGTCTCTCTCTTAAAAATACCTACCATGTTGAAAACAGGATTATGTTTCTGATTTTAAGGAAGGGATAAGAAATGGAAGAGGCAACTGAATTTAGACACCTCTATCCTTGAGAGATGCTAAAACACAGATAAGACCCAGGGGCCTCCTTTCCCTGGTCAGGAAAAGGCATATCACACTGCCCTCTAGTAGCCAGCTTAGGAAATGACAGCCAGCCGCCTGCTGGACAGACAGACTTGGAGGTCTCTGCCCTGGAGGATGGGCTGTGCTCACACACACAAAGGCAGAAAAATCAGAGGGACACGGAATTCATACATTTTCACCAATGCCTACTGAACACAGAACTCACCTACAATAGAAGCTACCTACTTCCCCTCTACCTCAGTCTCCACTTGAAAACAGATAGATTCCTTTGTTAAGGAAAAGAAAAATGTGGTTTAAGATTTCCAAAACATCTGAAGCCTGTCTTACTTAGTCCATTCAGGCTGCTATAACAAAAATACCCTATACTGGGGGATGGGGGGGCTTAAACAACATACATTTATTTCTCACAGGTCAGGAGGCCTGGGGGTCCAAGATCAAGACACTAGCAGACTGACTTTGGTGTCTGATGAGGGCTCGCTTCCTGGTTCACAGAGGCCGGCTTCCCGCTGTGTCCTCACATGGCAGAAAGGACAAGGGGCTCTCTGGGGCTTCTCTTACAAGGGCCCTAATGTCATTCATGAGGCTCCACCATCAGGACATAATCACCTTCTAAAATTCCTGCCTCCAAATATCATCATGTTGGGGCTAGGATTTCAACAGGGTACTATGGGGGATATGACATTCAGTCCACAAAGCCTCTTAAAGCAAGCCGTTCCTAAGAAAGTGTGGGGCCCCCTTATAATGAAGTTAAAACCTGGGCCTGTGTGGAAATAAAACCCAGCTGGGCATAAGAGTTGTGACAAATGGCTAGGAGTTGAACGTATTCACTGCCACTTCTGGCCGAGGAAAGGGGATGGCTTACAAAACAGCTTACAAAAGTATAAACTCCGAAGTAATAACTTAGAATAGGACTCAGAGCCCAGAGCCTATATTCACTGAGGTCTTTTTGTAAAATAAGCTTTTTATTTTGGAAAAAATATAAACTTCTAGCAAACTTTAAAAATAACATAGAGTTTTGTTTTGTTACTCTTTCCTCCAATGTCTTGGCTGCTGCAATACTTCTTAGGTAACTACGGTACATTTGTCAAGACTGAGAGACTAACAACACATGCATTTGCAGGAACTAAACTCCGGATTCTATTCAGATTTCACCAGTTTCACCACTAATGTTCTACCGTGGGCCTTTTTACAAAATGTTTACAGCAAGGAGCCAAAGGACCAGAAAGGCAGAGTGCCACCGGGTAGGACACTGGGTTCGAGTCCCAACTATGCCTCATGCTAACTGTAGAACCTTAGAATCTGTTTTCTGAGCTTGTGTCCTCTTTAACATATGTCCACCTCTCTGCCTACGCAGCTCTCTGACAGCCACTGGCTAGAGTTAGGGAAGAGACATCTCCAACTTGGCAGTGACTCCAGCTCATGCTCTCCAGTTAAGAGAAGGGATGGAGCCCCTGTGGGAATTTTAGATTTCAACATTGCTTCCAAATCCACATATGTATCAAATGGCTGGAGGACAGACAGCCTTTCTTTTGGGGTCTGAGAAGGGCACACTGCAGCAGAGACCACAGCTGTCCAATCAAATCCATCTTCCCGTTCTTCCTGGGTGTGCACTGCATCTCTGAGGCCCTCTTGAATTAAGGACCACCACGCAACTAAGTCCTAGCCATCAGAACATGAGTTAAAGTTTGTGCTGCTTCTAGAGCCGCCCTGTTCCATCCCCCAAGCGATCTCCCGAGCTTTGCTCAACTCACTAAAATGACAATACCCAGAGCAACCTTGGAGGCCGTGTTGGCATCAGCATCAGCCTGGTCCCTAAACGGCCCCTGAACAGAGTATGCTCCTCCCATCACCCCAATCTCAAACCAGCCTGCACGTTACACGAGTGAGGAAGGAGAAAAAACATTCCCATTGTGGTAAGCTAGTCCTTTCGGTGGCTGTCATGGAGGTTTGGCCTAACAGAGTGCAAAATGTCACTTCCGGGAGAGCAAGACCCTGCTTCTGGATCTGTGCTCAGGGCCTCAGGGGCACCGGACTGAGGTGACCACCTGTCAGAGGCCAGGACACACGATTGCATTCATCCACGTAAAGGCCTCGCTTTTGTTTCCCTTTCCTTCCCTCATTCGCTGTCCTGGTCCCATTCTGTTCCCTCCTACAGACTCTATTCCAGGGAGTTAAGGTGTATAGATCTTTCTTAAAAAACACTGCTTAGTGTGATTTAATTTAGTTAGCTGGTTTTTGCTGTAAATTGAATTCTTCTTTATTTTCCTCACCTGGAGTCTGTCATGTCACAGCAGTTCCTAACTGCTTGTGTCTGACTGCTTTTACAATATTCTCCCCTATGCACATACCACATTTCACTTATCAATTCCCTTAGGGACAGACATCTAAGTTGCTTCCAGCTTCTTGCTACCCAAACTCTACATAGATAAATATCCTTTTATGTAACTCCTTGTGGATCTATCTGCAAGTTTCACTGAAGGACAAGGCCAGAAGTAGAGCAGCTTTGATGTAGAGTATATACATACTTAATGCATTAGTTACCTATTGCTGTGTAGCAAATTACCTCAAAACTTAGCATCTTAAAACAGTAACACCCACAGACTGAGAGAACATGTGGGTAAATCATGCATCTGATAAGAGACTTGTAATGAGAATATACAAAGAACTCTACAGTAGAGAGAGAGAGAGAGAGAGAGTGTGTGTGTGTGTGTATGTGTGTTGTGTGTGTGCATGCACATATGTACATATGACACAGAACCCAACGGAAAAATGGGCAAAGGATTTGAATAAACATTTCTCCAAAGAAGATATGTACAAATGTGCAACAACATTAGGCGCTAGGAAAATACAAGTCAAAGCCACAGTGAGAGACCACTTCACACCCACCAACATGGCTATAATCAGGGCAGATAGTAACAGGCGTTGGCAAAGATGAGGAGAAACTGGAACTCTCATACACTGCTCTGGAAGCTCAGCAGATCCTCAGAAAGTTAAACATAGACTTTACGACCTTACAAATCTACCCCAAGAGCAATGAAAATGTATGTTTATACAGAAACCTGTACATAAATGTTCACAGCAGCATCATTCACAGCAGACAGAGGTAGAAATGACTAAATGTCCATAAACTAAAACATGAATAAAATGCGCTATTCATACAAAGGAGTATTATTCGGCCATAAAAAGGAACGGAGGACTGAGATGCACTACAACACAGATGAAACTTAAAAAACAACATGCTCAGTGAAAAGAGCTAGACACAGAAGGCCACGTATTGGAGGACAGTCCCATTCACATACTACATGAAATGTCTCTAATAGGCAAATCCGAAGAGGCAGAGAGTGGATCAGCAGTTGGCAGAGGATGTGGGAGCTGGGGACAAGTGACGAGTGACTGCTAATGGATACAAAGTTCTTATATCCAGAGTGATGAAAATGGTTTAAAATTAACTGTGGTGACAGGTACACAACTCAGTGAGATATAAAAACCACTGAATTGTATGTACTTCATGGGAAATGAGTTAACTGTATAGTACGTGAGTCATAACTCAAAGCTTTTTAAAAAGTGAATACGTATTATCTGTTTCTTTGGGTCAAAAATTTGGAGCTAGGTGATTCTGGCTCAGGATCTCTCATGAGGTTGCTGTGGTCCCATGTCACCCAGGGCCACATTCATCTAAAGGTCTGAATGGAGCTAGAATATCCACTTCCAGGTGGTTCACTCACACCAATGGGTAACTTGGTGCCATCTACTGGTGAGAGGTCTTAGTTCCTCTCCACAGAGACCTCTCCAGAGGACTGAGTGTCCTCATTACACAGCAGTTGGCTTCTCCCACAGCAAGGGATCCAAGAAAGCACAAGGCAGAGGTTTCAATGTCTTTTATGACCCAGCCTCAGAAGTAACACATTTCCCGTACATCCTCCTGGCTACATGGGACAGCCCTATTCATTATGGGAGGGATAAAGGGCTGAATACCAAGAGTCAAGGATCATCGGGGGCAATGCTGGAAGCCAGCTTCAACACCTGCTGATTAAGAAGACAATAATAATAATAGCTAACAATTGTATGACACGTACTATCTATCAGCACTGTTCTAAGCTCACAAAAACCTACAAGGTAGGATTTCTTATCTCCATTTCACAAAGAAGTTAAGTGTCTTACCAAGGTCACACTATTAGGAAAAGACACAGCTGATATTCAAACTCAGGCAATATAGTTCCAGAACTATACTCTGAAAAACTATGCAACACTGCATTCCAAATATTACTTAATTCCAGTGAAGTGTTACACATCTGTTCTTCGGAAGGGATGCACCAGTTGAAACCCCCCATTGAGTTTTTATTCCCCATGAGAGCTCAGTCTCCTACTTTTGCCAAACCAATAGATACAAAGCAGAAACACACTAACATTTTAATCTGCGTTCCTCTAATTACCAATGAGCTAATATACTTATGAGTCATTCTGGTTTTCCCTTTTGATTTTGCCTATTTATATTCTTTGCCCATTTTTATCTTATGTTTTGTTTTTCTTCCTGATTTACAGCAGGACTTCCTACATTCAGTCTTTTATATATGCAATCCCTTGTCAGTTTTCAACATTGCAAATATTTCCTCCCCATTTGTACGCATCTTTAACTCTGTAAGATGCTTTGTTAACCAGAAAGAAATCTTTAATTATGAAGTAATCAGAGGTATCAAATCTTATGGATAGTGCTTTGGAGATCTTTATTTAAGAAATTTATCCTCATCCCAAAGTCACAAAGACATTCTCCGATTTTTCCTACTGGCTTTAACATTTTACCTTTCATTTAAATGTCTTTCATCACTTTGGGATGTCTTTGTCATATAGGGTTTGAGGTAGGGATCCAACTTTATTTTTGTACATATATAAGTCAATTTTCTAAGCGCAATTATCTGTCTCTTCTCCACTAATATGTGACACTACCCTGTGTCATTCACCATGCCTCCAAATAGCTACGTGTATTCCTAAGTCTAGTTTAGCACTAATTCACATTTTCTAAGAGGAAGGACCTATCACTGCCAAAGTTTTTACTCCCACTGCTTTCTAGATTCATGAAAAATCCAACCATCATCCTCCAAGATCCATGGAGGTTCAACATTAGCTTGTGCTCTTCCCAAAAACAGAATACCCAGTTAAGAACATGATTGTGAAAAAATAAATGCATGTTTATTAAAAAACAAAAACCCTAACCAAGAACAAACCCTGGGACACTGAAAAAGCAATGCATCCTCTGAAGGCCAGCAATCACCAGTGTTGGTGCACCTGCGAAGTACAGGTGCCTCAGTCCAAACATCAGGTCTCAAAAGAGTCTTCTGTAGTCAAAACTGGCATTCAGGTTGCCGGTCTGTGTGGACCCTGATTCCTAGCATAGACAGCTGGTACAACTGGATGGCTGGCTGCCCTATGTCCACTGCCACAACCCACAGATGCCCCACGGCCTCAGAAAGTTACATATCCTCAACACTCCACTTGTAGGCAAGTTCCTCCACCGCCTTCTTGCTGGCAAGCCTGGCAAAGCGCTTCTGTTCAAATCCATTGGATCTGCAATCAAGAGACACTGATCAGCCAGAATCCTGAACTGGACATTCATTTTTGAAAAAAGAGGAGAGTTCACAACCTAATGAATCAGAAGGAAAGTAAGGCAGTCATATGAAAATATGTACGGCGTATGCAATAGAATCAGAAAGCCAAAAACACACAATTCACCCATTTATTAGTTCTTACTCACACCCTTCTGCCAGTCTTTTGACAACTGTTTAAAACATCTACCACTCTACAGGCCCACTCTCAGCTGACGTCTACATCTTATAATTTATCCATTCATTACACATTTAGTGAATTCTTATTACAGGCACCTCTCATTTAAAGTGTATTCTAACAGCATTTACTCACTTCATGCCTCTGTGTCACATTTTGGTAACTCTTGCAATATTTCAAATTTTCTCATTATTACGGTGGTCTTTAATCAGTGATCTTTAACATAACTACTGTAAACTGTTTTGGGGTGCTATGAATTGCACCCATAGAGAATGGCAAACTTAGCTGATAACTGTTGTGTGTGTTCTGACTGCTCCACTGACCGGCCATACCCCCATTTGTCTCCCTCTTCTCTAGCCTATTCCCTGAGACACAGAAATCTTGAAATTAGGCCTATTAATGACCCTACATTGGCCTCTAAGTGTTCAAGTAAAAGCAAGAGTCACACGTCTCACTTAAATCAAAAGCTAGAAAAATGATTAAGCTCAGTGAAGAAGGCAAGTTGAAAGCTAAGACGGACCAAAAGGTATTCCTCTTGCACCAGTCAACTTGTAAATGCAAAGGAAAAGTTAATGAAGAAAATTAAAAGTGCTACTCCAACAAACACACAAATGATAAGGAAGCAAAACTGCTGATATGCAGGAAGTTCAAGGGATCTGGATAGCGGATCAAACCAGCTACAATATTCCTTTGAGCCAAAGCCTAATCCAGAGCAAGACCCTGACTCTCTTTAATTCTGTGAAGGCTGAGAGAGGTGGGGAAGCTGCAGAAGAAAAGTGTGAAGCTCGCAGAGGTTGGTTCATGAGAGTTAAGGAAAGAAGTTGTCTCTATAACATGAAAGTTCAAGGTGAGACAGCAAGTGCTGGTGTAGAAGCTGGAGCAAGTTATCTAATAGATCTAGCTAAGATAGTCAGTGAAGGTGGTTACACTAAACAGATTTTCAAGATAGATGAAATGGACACCTACTAGAAGAAGATGCCATCTAGGACTCTCATAGCTACAGAGGGGAAGTCAATGCCTGGCTTCAAAGCTTCAGAGGACAGGCTGACCCTCTTGCTAAAGGGCTAATGCAGCTGGTGACTTTAAGTTGAACTTCTTGGGGCACCTGGATGGCTCAGTCGGTTAAGCGTCCGACTTCGGGTCAGGTCATGATCTCATGGTTCGTGGGTTCAAGCTCCGTATCGGGCTCTGTGCTGACAGCTCAGAGCCTGGAGCCTGCTTCAGGTTCTGTGTCTCCCTCTCTCTCTCTGATCCTACCCTGCTCATGCTGTTTCTCTCTCAGAAATAAATAAAACATAAAAATTTTTTCTCAAATAAATAAATAAATTGAACTTCTTAAAAGAGCTTGTATTCACTATCTACACTTCTTCATTTTTCATTCACTCCTTTTTGTTTTTTTTAATTTTTTGTTTGTTTGTTTTGTTTTGTCCCTTAAGACTAAGCTCATTCATTCTAGGAAGCTTTCCCTAACAGCAGTTTCTCACAGCTGAATTTACTCTACCTTTGTGCTCCCAAAGCACCTTGAAAATTCTCTACAGTAATACTTAGCAAGTAGTATTGAGATGATTTACTTGTCTTTCTGCTCTAGATAGAAGGTAAGTTCCTAGCCTTAGGGAATATCACTACCTGTGAGAGCCTAGCACCTGGTACACAGCTGCTTCGAGTAATCACATCTTTGCTAATTGTTACTGAACTGATGGAGAGAACAGGCTTCCCTCTTTCCTAACGCCTTCCCTAAGGGATGAGCAGGATGAATAACAGAGTTTTCTAAGAAGAAGGGAAGTTGTTACGAATGGCTCCATCTCTAACCTTAGAAGCATGCAGGGTATTCCGGAGCACCAAGGAAACCACTGTTCTTTGCCCCTGGGGAATAAGTACTTAAGAGAACCAACACTAATATGATCATACAGATGAAGGACATACGAATAACAAACCAAACCCCACAGAATCAAAAAAACAAACCACAAGGGAACACGCAGTAGAAAAGCCTTGGACTATAGAATCAGGAGCTCAGGATTCTTAATTTTTTTTTTAATGTTATTTATTTTTGAGAGAGAGAGAGAGAGAAAAACAGCGTGAGCAGGGAAGGGACAGTAAGAGAGGGAGACATAGAATCCGAAGCAGGCTCCAGGCTCTGAGCTGTCAGCACAGAACTCGATGTGGGGCTCAAATTCGCGAACTGTGAGATCATGACCTGAGCTGAAGTCAGATGCTCAACCAACTGAGCCACCCAGGAGCCCCCAGGAGCCCAGGATTCTAATTCTAGCTTTTTCAGGTGAGCTAAATAACTCAAAGGAAGTAGTTAAATTTATATGGGCCTTGCTTGTCTTTTAAATAATAATGGGATTATATTAGTTGACCTATGGGTTTTTCCAACTACAGACATGTTCTAGAAATGTTCACATGCAATGGGCTAAAACCAGACAAACGAGAATAGGTGACAAAAGAATGAATAATCAGAAAGAAAACAGATGAAAAGAACTAATAGGAGAGATCTAGGGGAAAATGCTAAGTGGAAGAAAACTCCTGGGAGAGTTAGAGACAAATCAGATACCAAGAAAATACTAGGTCAAGGAGAGTTCTGAGTTTGGGTCCAGAANGGCTCTGAGCTGGCAGTCAGCACAGAGCCTGACGCGGGGCTCGAACCCACGAACCGCGAGATCATGACCTAAGCGAAAGTCGGACGCTTAACCGACCAAGCCACCCAGGCGCCCCCAAAATTTTTTTTTAAGAAATAGAAGGAAAAAAAAAAAAGGATGGACTCAGTGTAGCAGGGAAAATCTTTAGGGTTGTGGCCAGAAAAAGATCTATTTCTGACTATAAGACAAATTAGCTTTCTGAAAACTGCCCCTACTACCAAACAAAGGGCCTATATCCAGTGAACTGCAAAACAAAGTAGCAAGCTAGCCTGAAACCAACAGTGTCAGGAACTAGAGTCTTGGATTTTGATGGCAGCCTGGAGGACAGAAGACAAGGCCTTAGGTCCACAGGAGGTGGGGCAATGGAGGGGCCTGAACAGACTAATCTCCTCTCAGACAACAATGATACAATGGACAAAATATGAAAGAGCAAGTATTTGAGATTCTTTGACGGCATAAGAAAGTGACCAAAAGCAGGCAGAACCTGGATAGGAGTCCACTTATGAAAAGAGACTTATGAGCTTTCTGCAAGAGGGCACTTCCCAGTCTGCACAGCTCATGGAGGCATAAAGTCCCAGGCTTATTAGCTTGAGATATCAGTGCAGAGAGAGCAGAGCAGCTGGAAAGTCAGGAAGGAAACTGACGGGGAGGAAGCTACAAAACAGATGAACCCTGGAATGTACACACAAATGGCACCCAAATCCCTGGCTAACTGCTAACCTGTGCTTGGGCAGGGGAACCACACTGGGCCCAGTGAAAAAGCAGCAGCTAGGACATACTGTTTGGATTTCAAATACACCCAAGTTAACAGTCTACCAGAAATAACAATCAACATACTTCAGAGGAATAGAACAGAATTCCAAGTTCTGACAATGGTATCACTTATAGTGTCCAATATATGTTAAAAAATGAGAAGACACATAAAGACACATAAAGAAATCGTAAAACGTAATCAAATTCAAGAAAAAGACTATTAACAGAAACTAATCCTGAGGTGACCCAAATGTTACAATGAGCAGACAGGACTTCAAAGTACCAATTATAAATATTCTCAAGGAAGAGGCAATGTCTCTCAATGAATGTCTCATAATGTCTCATAATGAATAAGCAGATGGAAAATCTCAGCAGAGAAATACAAGCAATCAAATGGAAATTCTAGAGTTGAAAAATACAATAAACTAGCTGAAACAAAAAATTCACTGTGTGGAATTTGGCACACAGTGCCAAATTTGGTAGGTTGGAGATGGCAGAAAGTCAATGAACTTGAAAACAGATCAACAGAAACTATCTTACCTTAAGAACAGAGAGAAAAATGATGCTAGAAGAATGAACAGGACTTTAGGGCTCTATGGAATAATATTAAGTGGTGGAAAACAGTGTAACTAGAGAAAAGAAAGAGTAGTTCAGAAAAAATAACTGACAAAAAAATAGCCAAATACTTCCCAGAGGTGAATAACATGAATTTAAAGATCCAGAGAGCACAACAAACCCAAAGCAGGATAAATACAAAGAAAACCATACCGAGGTACAGCACGAACTGCTAACAACCTAAAACAAGAAGAAAATCTGCCAGAGAAAAACAATTTCTTACAATGAGGGGGGTGTAGGGGAGTAACAATAAAATAAATGAGCTAAGGATTTACTTCTGATAAGAAACAATGGAGGCCAAAACATGATGAAACTTCATTAAAGGGTTGGCAAGACTGTCACAGAACTCTGGTATCATCAATCCAGAGTTCTATGTGTTGGTTCACGACCTTGTGAGCTTACAGGGTGAAGTCTGAGATTGGCCCCAGTACATGGAGGGCAAGGAGAGAACAAAGAAAGAGGCAGACCCCTCCAGACTGATCAGGGGCACATTTAATAAGCAAGGGAACTTACATATGACGCTTCTCTTGGGCAGCCACCTGCCGAATTCAAAAGCTTATATAGAGCTTAAGTGGATTAAGCCACATATTTGGCCCCAGTGGTCTCAATAACACCTTATTCTTCCAAGGCTACATCCTTGAAACAGCTGCTAGTATGAGAAGAGTAGGCAGGACAGCACATTCCAAGGAAAGGGAGGGGTTAAGAGGCCTCTGACTGCCTGGGTCCAGCTTCTGGGTCAACCAGTGGTCATCTTGTTGGCCTCCTCCAACACCACGTCAGTAAAACTATCCTTCAGAAATGAAGGTGAGAGGGGCGCCTGGGTGGCTTAGTTGGTTAAGCGTCTGACTTTCGCTTAGGTCATGATCTCGCGGTTCGTGGGTTCGAGCCCCACGTCAGGCTCTGTGCTGACTGCCAGCACAGAGCCTGGAGCCTGTTTCAGTCTGTGACTCCCTCTCTCTCTGACCCTCCCCTGCTCATGCTGTCTCTCTGTCTCTCTCTCCTAGAAATAAATAAAACATTTAAAAAAAAAAAAGAAATGAAGGTGAGAAAAAGGTCCTTAGTAGAATTCTGCCAATGTCAATTTCCTTACTTTGGTAATGTACTATGGTTATGTAAGACCATCATTGGGGAAAGCTGAGTAAAGGGGACGCTGTAACACACTGTACTAATTTTTCAAGTTCTTGTCTAAAATTATTTCAAAATTAAAGCTTTTAAAAAATAAAGGTGAAATAAAGACATCTTAATATCAACAAAAACTGAGAGAATTCATCACCAATAATCCTACACTAAAGGGATATTAAAAGTTGTTTAGAGGAAAGAAAACAAGAGCACCAAAAATGGGAAATACATGAGTTAAATATTAACACATATATTTTGTTGTTTTTTTATTTTTTTTTTAAATAACTGTAAATAAAAAATAACACTGGAGGGGTGCCTGGGTGGCTCAATCAGTTACACATCTAACTTGGGCTCAGATCGTGATCTTACGGTTTGTGAGTTCAAGCCCCACATCAGGCTCTGCAGTGACTGTGCACAGCCTGCTTAGGATTCTCTCTTTCTCCTTCTCCGCCGCCCCCCAGCCCTGCCGCGCTTTCTCTCTCTCTCAAAATAAACTTAAAAAACCAGATGCTATATTGTGGGATCTATACCATTTATATAACATACATGACAACAACAGCACATAGAACAGAAGGTAAGTGGAACCACAGTGTGACAAGGTTGATATACTCTACATGGAACACTACAGTTATAAACTCCCAGTAGGCTGTGATGAGTTAAAGATACATACTGTAATCCTCAGAACAAACACTAAAAAAATTGCAGAGAGGTTTAGCTAAAAAAATAACAGAACAATTAAAATTCAATACTAAATGTACACACCTAAAATCCAAAACTCTGACAATACCAAAGGCTGGCAAGGATACGGGGCAACAGGAACCCTCATTCTCTGGTATAACAAAAAATGGCACTGCCACCGTGGAAGACAAGTGGCAGTTCAACAGTTTATCATGTTCAACAGTCTCACCATCCAGCAATCACTGGGTATTTGCAAGTAAACTGAAAACTATGTCCACATAAAAATCTATACAGAAATGTTTACTGCAGCTTTATTCATAGTCGCTAAAAACTGAACATGTCCTTCAACTGACTAATAGAGCCATACGTGGGGCATTCATGCAAGAACACGGAGGAACCTTACATACGTCTTGCTAAGTGCAAGAAATCAGGCTCAAAAGGCTACATATTGTATGATTCCATTCTTGTGACGCTCTGAAAAAGGCAAAACTATAGGAACAGAAAGCAGAGCATTCATCACAAACAAGGGTTTGGTGGCAAGGGCGTAAGTGACTAAAAGAGGACTTACAGGGAAATTTTACAACGATGGAACTTTCCATACAGTAGTGGGGTGCTGAACAAACGGCTCCACGCCTTTGTCAAACCCCACAGAACTATACACAAGAAAAAGTAAACAGTAACATAAACTATAAAAAGGAAAAATCATCCAGGATGTCAGGAGATCCCAGGATACACCGCAAACGATGACAAATGAATCTAACTATAGTACAAATGTATGGCATAACAGGACTGGGGCAGGGCAGTTGGAAAATGGTACTTTCACTAGAAATTTTAAGGGTAATAACAAAAGGAACTACACATGAATACTGTATTTTTGTTGAAAATCTGTTTCTTATTTCTGAATTTCTCAATTTTGATACTGTTTTACATATATACTGAGATGAGCAAAATGGACAGTAGATGGGGTCGCGAAAGGCCTGTGGGTCGCGAAGTGCTGGAGAAAGAAGTAACAGACAGGCAGGAAGAAAAGGACTTCCCCCACCAGAGCCAGTTACATCAGTATGAATGCGTATCTGCGTAAATGTATACACAAACATGTATACAGACACATACGTACAGATAAGTAGGTACAGAAATAATGACAGATATGTGTGTATACACGAATTACTAGACACGTACTACGCAGCTCTGTCTGCTGGCCGGGCCTAGAAACAATGACACCCCAGCAACAAGTACTTCTATCAGTCAGATCTTGGTTTCTAAATAGCATTACCCATTAAAAGCAGCCAGGACTGCTTGGAGAAATGGCTGATCCTAGGCCTGGGACAAGGAACATATAAGATGAACCTGGAGCATCGTTCAGTATCAGAAAGTCAGAGAGTGCTCAAAAAATAAAAGGACAGGGCATGCAAAAGGGACACTTAAAGAATTCCCAGTGGCTGAAGAATACAACAATTTGAGCAATAAAATAAATATTACTGGATTACAATCCACAGTATAAAATATACACGCGTCATTACTGAAATAATAAATGACTAAGCAGATGGGGTGATGAAACAAATACTTAAAGAAAAAGTCCAGGGGTACATGGGTGGCTCAGTTGGTTGGGCGGCCGACTTCAGCTCAGGTCATGACCTCATGGTTCATGGGTTCGAGCCCCGCGTCAGGCTCTGTGCTGACAGCTCAGAGCCTGGAGCCTATTTCAGATTCTGTGTCTCCCTCTCTCTCTGACCCTCTCCTCCTGCTCATGCTGTCTCTCCCTCTCAGAAATAAAACGTTATAAAAAAAAAAAGTCCAAATAATATATGTAGCTATCCCACCTACAGGTCACCTTCTGAGTACAAGCTTAACTCAGTGACTCAATTCTAGAGAACAGAGTATGGAAGGGGAAAAAGAGTAACTAGAGGCACCTGGGTGGCTAAGTTAAGCATCCGACTTCGGCTCAGGTCATGATCTCACAGTTCGTGGGTTTGAGCCCCGCGTCGGGCTCTGTGCTGACAGCCAGCTCAGAGCCTGGAGCCTGCTTCAGATTCTGTGTCTCCCTCCCTCTCTCTGACCCCCTCTGCTCATGCTCTCTCTCTCTCTCTCTCAGAAATAAATAAAACATTAAAAAAAGAGAGAGAGAGAGAGAGAAACTAAAATGGAGATACCTGGCAAACACTCACTACAGCTTAACAAAGTGATTGAGGTTAACGCCAGTGATGCCCAATGGTTACCAGGTACTGATTAAAACGATGTGATGAGAAGGGCATGCCACCACTGTGGCATTCTTTCCAAAAACCCATAACCCCGGTCTAACCATGAGAAAAACATCAAATGAACCCAATTTGAGGGGCATTCTACAAAATAAGTGACCATATTCCAAATAATTGTCAAGGTTACAAAGAGCAAAGAAAGACTGAGAAACTGTCACAGATCAGAGCAGATGAAGGAGAAATGACAACTAAGGGCAATGTAGGATCCTGAACAGAAAAACGACTTTACTGGAAAAACCGGTGAAATCCAAGTAAAATAACAGCATACCAATGTTGTTCTGATAAATGTACCATGGTAATGTAATGAATGATAATAAAACCGGATGAGGAGTGTACAGGAATTCTTTATACTATCTGCAAATATTCCATAAATCTAAAATTATTCTGAAACAAAAAGTTTATTTTTAAAAAATACAAAAAATAGTCTCCAAAACACTTCCCCAAAACAACTGCAGGATAATATGTATCAGATGCAAATGGACTCTTCACCAAGACAAACCATATACTGGGCCATAAAACACATCTTAATAAATTTCAAAAGATCAAAATATTATGGAGTATATTCTCTGACCTCATCAGAATTTAACTAGAAATCAATAATAGCACGATATCTATAAAAGTCTAAATGTTTGGAATTAAACAACGTAGTCCTAAGTAACTCATGGATCAAAGAATGAGCCAAAATCCAACATACATTCTGAAAAAAAACAAACAAAACTCTCAAGGAACCTTCTCAACTCTGAAGGGAACCTCCAAACACACCTACAGCTTACAACATATTTAATGGTAAAACACTGACTGTTCTTCTCCTAAGATTTAGGAAGAAGGCAAAGATGTCTGTTCTTACTACTTCTATTCAACATCTGCACTGGAAGTTTTAGTGCAGTAAAGTAAGGAAAAGAAACAAAGGGCATTTGGATTGGAAAGGAAGAAGCAAACTCTATTCATAGAGGATCTGATCCTCTAGGTACAAAATCTGATGTAATCTACAAAAAAGCTATTGTACAAAAAGCTTTATTTAAAAAAAAAATTTTTTTAATGTTTTTTAAAATTTATTTCTGAGAGAGAGAGAAACAGCATAAGTAGGGGAGGGTCAGAGAGAGAGGGAGATACAGAATCTGAAGCAGGCTCCAGGCTCTGAGCTGTTAGCACAGAGCTTGATGCAGGGCTCGAACCCACAAACCACGAGATCATGACCTCAGCTGAAGTTGGACACCCAACCGACTGAGCCACCCAGGCACCCCTGTACGAAAAGCTTTAACTTCAGTAACAAGTGATATTTGTCACCAATGATAAAATTCAAGACTTTAAGCATGAATTAGAATTTCAAAAAACTTGTATCTGCCACCATGAACTCTAGTTTTCTGTTAAGATTTTGGTGATGAGATAAGAGGTAATGTTAACAAATACAAAATCATTGATGTTGTATAATGAAAAATGTCAACATCTGGCAGGTCTGAAAAACTCAGCAAACCAGTATTTTCCAAATGACCAGCACATGTTATAAAATCATGCACTCGGAAAAGATCCATCCAAAGAAGAAAAAAGTGGATTTTAATATAACAGTATTGAAAGTTCTTTGATATGGTTTCAGGCTTCATGTTACAAATAACCTTTAAGAAACTAGGACCTGTTGAGTGTCTGTGTAGTAGCAAATATAATACATCTTCCTTTTCTAACAACCTATGTATAAGGCTAATCTTTTTTTTTTTTTTAAGTAGGCTTCATGCCCACCCCAGAGTCCAACATAGGGCTTGAGCTCATGATCCTGAGATAAAGACTTGAGCTGAGATCAAGAGTCAGACGCTTAACCAACTGAGCCACCCAAGTGCCCCACAGCTGAATTTTCTAAGGCTAAAATTTCTTCCATTACTTCAACTAAACATACTGCAACAGACTCAATGCAGAATTCCGCTAGCTAATTTTAAGCCAAACATTAATGAATGAGATTTGCAAAACTGTAAATCAATTCTTCTATTTTCGTTGTTTGGAAAATACAGTTATTTTTCTTTAAAAAAGACTTTTTTTTAATGTCTTTAGAAAAGACTTTATTATGTTTTTAATGAACTAATTAATAGATATTTTTAAACTCCTCAGTTTGACTTCTAATAAGGTAAATATTAGTAGATATAAACCACATAAACAAAAGTTGTTTGGGGTCCTCGAGTATAAAGGGGTCTTGAGATCAAAAAGTTTGAGAACCACTTTGCTAATCACTAGAACAATGTCCTTTCGTCGGCAAGAGGAGATGGGATCTAACATGTAAACAGAGGGGCAGACTTTGAACAGAAGCACACAACAGCAACAGACAGTAAGTTAGAGTACGTGGGTATTGATGCTGGCCTCAGGGGTCAGTGAGACATCATAAGTAACTCATTCCTAAGGCAATGAAGAGAAGGTTCAAGGACTACATTTTAAAGGTACAACATACTAAAGACTCCAGACTACCACCAATCACTCATCCCTTCTAAACCTTAGAAAATATAGCTAGAAATGACCAATGTCAAAAACAAAGGTATCCTATCAGAACCACCAGAGTTGTTTGTCCAGAGCTTTAAAAGAAACTTTGAAAAGGAAAAACGGAGAAGGAATATTTTAAACATGGGAAATGAGATTTGGGGACCTCAGTAAGAGAAGCAAGCAAGCTGCATATTATTAACTTTGTGATTAGAGCAGAGAATGAGGCCGAGTGTAGAGTGATTTAAGAACAGCTAGGAAAGGTTAGGGTCAGATGGAAGAGAAAATAAAAATGCAGGAAGCCCCCAGGCTTACCTGTCCACTCCATCCCAGCGATATCCAGGCCAGATATTGAATCTGTTGGGAGGAGGCGCTGGACCACTGTAGCGAGGTCTCGCTGGTGAGAGGAGACAAGGAGAAAAGAAGTCAGTTACCTAAATAACCCGTCAGAGCTGAGTGGCGGCGGGAACCAAAATTTTATACAGAAATCTCTACTGAGCTGAACGCAAATTCCCAAATAGAAGAAACCTAAAAAACGATATGGGAAAGCCTTCTCTGCACCTCACCGTGTGTTATCAACCTAAAGACTATCTCTCTTTACACAAGTCACCTTCATCTCTGAATAGTTTCAGAAGGCTCACCTTTCTTATTCTTGTTCTCCTTAGCCTTATTCTTCTTGATAAAGTTGGCCATGGGGTCCCCCTCTCTCTCCTGTTCTCTCAGCATCCGATCCAGATCTTCATCATCAATATAGCGCGCCAGAGGCTTCTGCATTTCCTTCACTGCATCCTCCACATTTTGTTGCTGCTGCCGGCTCTGGGCAAGCCTGGGCAAAGAGAACCGACAGTACGTGCCATCCTGTTAAACATGTGCGCACTCACACTGAGCGGACCCCATACCGCTACATTTGGGGAACCTCCTTTTCCTAAGCAGCGTAGGCCAAATATTGAAAAGAGCAAAAGTCCTAGAATACCAACAATCAAGTGTGGAGTACACCAGTACCTCAGGAAGGGGACCGAGCACACTGAGCCTTGCATTCCTGAAACAGCTTTGCAGGCAGAACAAGGAACTCACTGGTCAGAGAAGTAGAGAACGACCTCCTCCAGTCAGCACAGTCTTTTTCTCCATTTCAGTGGTTCTCTTACCCTTTTCCCCACTGAGCGTACAGCTCCTCTCTCTTCGAGTCCTTCTCTGCTTTTCTCCTTTGCTCTAAACGTTCCAGTTTCAAATTCCTCTTACGACCAGACTTATCTCGAAATACTGTTTCAGCATATTGGAATTCAGCTGCAAAGGAAAATTATACTTTTAAAGATAAACGCCAGATATCGGAATTGGGAATAACATCCTGAACAGTTGAAATCAAACACGTGGAACTCCGATGCCGGATAAAAACTTTTGCAGCCAGACTACAAGTAGTGCCTACCAATGTCTAACTAACCTTTTTCAAGAAAGAAAAGAACCACTTTGGACCACTAAGAAGTTAAGATAATGCATAAAACCAGAGCTGAAATTTGATCTCAATTAAAAGTTTAAAACACCAGGTACAATAAGCTACATTAAAAAAATAAAATCTACACGAGCCTCAACTGGTCTCTGCATTTTCACATTTTTACCTTCAAACGCCGTGGTTTCTTGGTCCCGTTTCTTGAGCTCCTGCTCCTCTCGCTGTAGGTCAGTTAACACCAAGCCAGTTCTCGCCCCAGAATACATGTGTGCAGCCTAAGCAACGGAAAAGGGAGCAGCCATCATTCAGGAGACCATGTCGCAGCAGGCTCCAGGGTAGACAGCCTGAGGATGAGCAATAACCAAACCAAAAGACTCCAGCTTTGTCTTCTCATTATGGACCGCAAGAGTCACAAAATCAGAAAGAAATAAAACTGAATTTCATGGAAATTAATAGTACTACCAAGTTTGAAGAATAAACAGAAATACAAACCAAAAACATTAAAGAAAAGGCTAAGCATCTGTATAGTTCTGACTTTTCAGTACAGTGTATAAACTGTACACGTGAAGACGCACTCTCAGGTCACCCTATCAGAAACCTGCATCAAGCTCTAAGCCCTCCAGTAGTAGACCCACACTGATAAAATATTCCATTTAAACTACAAACTCAGGGGCGCCTGGGTGGCTTAGTCGGTTAAGCGTCCGACTTTCGCTTAGGTCATGATCTCGCGGTTCGTGGGTTCGAGCCCCGCGTCGGGCTCTGTGCTGACTGCCGGCTCGGAGCCTGGAGCCTGTTTCGGTCTGTGACTCCCTCTCTCTCTGACCCTCCCCTGCTCACGCTGTCTCTCTCTCTCCTAGAAATAAATAAAATATTTAAAAAAAAAAAACTACAAACTCAAACAAGTCTAAGGCCCTTCAATTGTGGATAAATTTCAGGATAATGACAAGTTGTGACCAAATCAAACTTTCTTACCAAACCCCATTTCATAGCAAGATAACCAACCAACCCATAAATGGAGTCCACAGTGTATTGTGGTATAGCTAAGCACTATGCCAATTTTGATTAATATGAAATTGTCCCTGAAGTGCACAGGTGACTAAAATGTCCAGGGGTCCAGCTGAAACACAGACCTCGCTCTGTTCACCAAAAGAGAAGAGCCCCTTCCTGGGCCACGGACAGGCCGCCAGGACCACGTGGGCTACAGAGGAGACTGAAAAGTCTGGGCTGGAGGGAAATGTGCACACCACAGGCTTTATTATTCTGTTTCTTAACCAACTCGCTGGAATTAAGATTCTTTTCCTAGCGCTGGGGTGCTTACAAAACAACTGCTCCAAGTTCAAGCTTCATCACAGATTTAAAATAAAACAAAATACTGACCTCCCACGTGGCATGATTTCTAAAAGTAGTTTATATTTTAAATGCCTCTTTAAGCTCTGCGAATAGAGACCTGTAGTCCAATTTATAATCATCAATTGCTTATGCTAAAGTCTGACTTTGTTCTGGGCACTGTGCTAAGAGTTTTACTTACACGAACCAATTTAATTCTCACAATAACCTCATAAAGTATACGCTACTATTATCCCCATTTTACAGAGGAAGAAGTTGGGGCTTAGAGATATTACATATCTTGCTCAAATCTCACAGACAATAAGCAGAAGCAGAAGGATACGTCATCTGATCAACACAAAGTCTGTGCTCCAAAGTCTACTCTGTAAACTATAGCTCTCGGTTTATTCTTGAGAAAATAGGGAGTTCTGGACCCATTAAAAAATGACATTTGTGGAATAAAGAGGATACAAAGTCAGAAGGTACTTAGGAACTGGTATCTGCAAGTTCATGCGGGCTGGGTCAGAGGCAGTCCTGCTTTCTGAAGAAGCAAAGAGCTCTGTGCTAGATTTACAATACTACCAGGAGCTCCCCCCCTCCCTCTCTGGTCTGTATCTCTAAGATTTGCACAGACCTAGAAAAGAGCAGTCGCTCTAAGAGAAGGATATGGCTCCTAAAAATTCCTACCTTCTTTCCTAGAGGCTGACTCCTTCGAGGTGGAGACAGATCAGAATCAGAAGATTTGGCCCTCTGTTTCCTCCTTGGTGGAGACAGGTCAGAATCAGAGCTCTGGTATGTAGGTCTATTCCGCGGAGGTGACAGATCTGAATCAGAATCTTTGTGCCCTGAACTCTGCTTTTGCCGCGGAGGAGAAAGATCTGAATCAGAGGCTTTCCGACTGTCACTTGGGTAACATCTCCTAGGCGAAGGGTTTGTATGAAATTTCCTATGGCTGGGGGAAGAGTCTAGAAATTAAAAAATTAAGTCTTTAATCCCATTGGTGAAATCTTAAAAACAGAACCTATCAGGCTAATGTCAAATATTCATTCAGTCCTCCTCTAAAGAGCTATCACTAACCTAAACACACGTACAGACAACATGGGAAAAAAGCAGAGTCAGGGACAACTTTTAAAACCAACAGGCAGGATGTGAGGTTCTATTCCCAAGTTACTGGTGACTGTGACTAGCCTGTGAGGCCTCAACATACTCACCTCTGTCATACCTATCTGAGCACAGAATGGGAGAAACAACTCACACTCAGATCTCAGTGCTGTGGCACAAGTTACAGCTGCCTAGAAGATACTGTGATGTTGGAGACTAAAGGATGACGACGTACTTTAGTTAAGAATGAAAGCAGTGCCTCGGGACAAAGATGGACTAAATGAATCTCACTGCACAGGCCTGAGGTATAGACAGAAACATCACAAATCACCTCCCGAAGAAGTAATCTTCAGTGGGCATCCACAGTCTTAGTTTTTAAGACTTAGTTTTACATGCCCCTTAACCAACGAATCAATTTCTACTTTGTTTCCCAGGAAACATATCTAGAAGTACTTAAATTTCCAGGAAATCTATCTAAAAGTAGATAAGGAAGTAATCCAGAATGGGGCAACGATTTACCTACAACAATGTTCATTTCAGAATTATAAAAGCAAATTTTAGAAATAACCTAAAATACGGACTATCAGGGAAATGATTAAATACATTTATGTAACAGAACACCAATAAAGACCATATTAATTAAGAGATGTTTTTATGACATGGGGAAGACAGCATTAAGTGAATAAACCAGATAAAATTATACATATAACATGTATATACTACACAGAAAGGGTTCAACTGTATAAATAATGAATAGAAAAAGGCTTTAAAAAACATTGGCCACAACTCTTAAGAGCAAATGACTTTGAAGGACAGAAATTTGTATAACCTTTCTTCTGCTTCTTTGTACATTTCTATATACTCTGAAGTTTCTACATCAAACATGTAGTATTTTCACAAGGGGTAGAGAGAAATAATACATATATATATATATAAATGTCTTCCTTGGGCACCTAGGTGGCTCAGTTGGTTAAGTGTCCCACTCTTGGTTTCAGCACAGGTCATAACCTCAAGGTTATGGGAGTTCGAGCCCCATGTCAGGCTCTGCACTAAAAGCATGGAGCCTGCTTGGGATTCTTTCTCTCACCCTCTCTCTGCCCCTCCCCCCTTAAAATAAATAAATAAACTAAAAAAAAAAATTTCCTTGTCACTGTAAACTTTAACTCTCCTTAGCCCAAACTCTCCCCACTTCCCTACAGTTTTTAAAACTTCTCCAAAGAAATGCCATTCTCATTTCTAAAGACCACAACAAAAGGTCCAAAAGAAAGCACTCAAGGGTAAGTCCCTCTCATGGACAAATGCTTACCTTTAGAAGAATCATGTTTATGGGATTTTGTTTGCTTTTTTCGTGGAGGAGAGAGGTCCGAGTCATACTCATATTTGCTGTTCTTTGGGAGTGACGTGTGAGATGGTCCCGGCCCCTTCGAATGTGCAGAGATTTTGCTAGAGGCTCTCTCTGGGGCTTTACTGCTTTTGGGTCTGGGCAGAGAATGAGGGACACTAGCAGCCAAATCAGGGGAGTCATGACGGGCCCTCTTGAACTGCGATGTGTCCGAGGAGTCACGAGTCCTTCTAGGCTGAGATGTATCAGGTGAGCTATTTCGAGCCCTTCTGGGAACAGAGCTATCTGAGGAACTGTGACAGGCCCTCCTAGGAAGAGATGAACCTGGTGTGTCATGGTGGGTTTTCCTAGGAGACACACCTGAAGAATGACGATGAGGCTTCCTGGGGGGAGACGGGTCCGGGGNGGGGAGTCATGGCGGAAGTGTCTGTGTGAGGGCAGATCTTCACTGTGGCCTAAACACAAACGGCAAAGAGTTAGATCCTCATAGATGCCCTATTCACCCCTGATACTCAAAGTTTCAAAAGATGCCCGAGCAGCAAACATCTCAAAACTACTCAGAAATCTTCTGCTTAGGGGCAGTAAACCAGCACTCATGAATACCTTAAAAATAACCCTCTCCTAGGGGTGCCTGAGTGGCTCAGTCAGTTAAGTGTCCGACTTCAGCTCAAGTCCTGATTTTGCAGTTCGTGAGTTCATGAGTTCGAGCCCCATGTCAGGCTCAGAGCCTGGCACTTGCTTCAGATTCTGTCTCCCCTTCTCTCTCTGCCCCTCCCCCACTCATGCTCTGTCTCTGTCTCTCTCTCTCTGTCTCAAAAATAAACATTTTAAAAAACGTTTTAAATAAAAATAAATAAATAAATAACCTCTTCTATCTGCCTAACAAGCCATTTAAATGCATTTTTCATATTATACCTTATAAGGTACACTAGGCAGGTATCCTCGTTTCACAGACAGGAAAACGGAGGCTCCAAGGGGCCGGGAGATTTCTTACCAAAGATCACAGTCACTAAGATGG
Organism: Crocuta crocuta; assembly: GCF_008692635.1. Lineage (NCBI taxonomy): Eukaryota > Metazoa > Chordata > Mammalia > Carnivora > Hyaenidae > Crocuta > Crocuta crocuta. The sequence continues at coordinate 6,880,154 of NW_027527824.1, read as the reverse complement.
AGACAGGCTAACACCCTGGTCCTCTCTCAATCCAATGCTCCCTTCCGAAAACTGCACCTGTGCAGAGTTCCCAGTCAGAAGCTCCTACTGATATTTAGACTGGATAACACACAGTTTATACTCACTCTTCTTTCAAAAGGCAGACTGCCTAAGCCTGTGCCGCATCAAAATGAAGTGTAATTAACTATTTGATCAATGTCACTGTGCTCTTTACTGGGGGAAGAGCACAAGAAAAAAAGAGGGATCAGCATTTCCTGATCACATACCACAAGCCCATGGTTTATATGGATTCCCTCACTGAATTCTCACAAGCCTGAAATATAAATACTGTTATCCCCATTTAATAGATGAAGAAGAAGTTGATACTCAGAAAGAGTAAGTCCTACTGCCAAAGTCACACTGCTAATAAGTGACAGAGAATCCATTCCAGATCTGTTGGACTCCATAGTCCACGTGCAATCTTTAAAAATAGGTAGCTGAGAAAATAGTCTGAACTTTCAGTTTTCAAAGGTATAAGAGAACGAAATGTTTACAGCAACTCAGGACATTTCCAAAATCCAAAACTTCTTGTCACTGAGCTCCACAGCCCAAATTCAAATAAATGCTTGGTAGGACCCAATAAATACTTGCTAAGTGGATGAATTAAACCAACTCCTTTACTTTGAGGAATAGTTCTGACTGCAGTCACCACTCAGAAAAAAGTACTGATATCTGTGGGACACCTGACAACAAATTTAATCCGTGGTGTTGATAAATTCCATGATATTTACAAAAAGGAAGTAAGACAGATCAGAGGATATTTGCAGTGACACATGGGGATGGAGCAGTGACAGTTAAGTAGAAGAAAAAGAACTATTCGGGGGTGATGGGGTGGGGTTTCGGTACCTACAAATATGAAGACCAGAAGATTCTCTCTGAAAACAGGACTATGGAAAATAAATAAATAAATAAATAACCGAAAAAAGGACAATGGAAAAGATGAGAAACACAACCACAGCGTAAGACAGAAAATAGTAAGAGTGAACAAGATTCTGATAAAAGAACACACACTGATAATAAACTTGGAGCGCCTGGGTGGCTTAGTCGGTTAAGCGTCCGACTTTCGCTTAGGTCATGATCTCCCGGTTCGTGGGTTCGAGCCCCGTGTCGGGCTCTGTGCTGACTGCCAGCTCAGAGCCTGGAGCCTGTTTCAGAGTCTGTGACTCCCTCTCTCTCTGACCCTCCCCTGCTCATGCTGTCTCTCTCTCTCTCTCTCTCTCTCTCCTAGAAATAAATAAAACATTAAAAATAAATAAATAAAATAAAACTTTAATTCACAGAACATACCAATAATGTACTGAAAAGTAACTGAGGCAACAGTGATCACTGACCTATAACCAACTGTCACTTTGTTATGCATCTTTTTTTATCAGAATTGTAGGATAATTAACATAAGCACAGACTATAACACAGAAAGAACAAATCCTGTTTTGGAGTTAATCTGTCTACCCTTCATGTATGAAAAAGGAACAAGTGTCAAGAGCAAACTGGAGTTAAATGGCTCTCCAGAGGCAAGATCCCTGATTATGCTAGGCGGGG
>NW_027527824.1:6864683-6878367 GCF_008692635.1 Crocuta crocuta | reverse complement strand
TTGATTTTGCGGGGGGGGGGGGGGGGCAGGGGAGGAAAGACCTAGACAGCCTCCACTCAGACATGACAAACGCCATCTGTCTATTCCCAAAGAACTCAAAAGCTTTCTAAATAGGGAGTTGAACTATTAGCCCAGAGAGAGGGCACAGAGCGGGCAAGTGGAGGACAATGTGCTGCAAAACAGCAATACTTCAGGGAAGGACAAAGAAAGACTTGCCTATATACTAAGTACTCTCCTATTTGGGCCAGAGGGCAGTGGTTACTGCAAGACCCCCAGGTAAGTGACTTCCTGGCTTCAGTAACCCTAACTAATGCGGAAATATAAGAGAAAATGGGACACCTGGACTCTCAGTTCCCATGTCTTGCTACATCTGAAGAAGTTCTGGATTCCTTTTCACACTGTATTTTTCAGGATCAAGGACACACTAAAACCAACTATGTATGCCTCTAAAAGAAAAGTGNCTGACTCTCCCCTGCTCACGCTGTCTCTCTCTCTCTCTCCTGGAAATAAATAAAACATTAAAAAAAAAAATTTTTTTTTAATTTTTTAAAAAGAAAGAAAAATGTAGAGAAGACAAAAAGGCTTCCCCTATAAATGGGAAATTTAGATTTATCTATTGTTGAAACTAACCTCCTAGAAGCTTCCATTTGGCACTGGAACGAAAGGCTTCCATCTGCTTTACCTCTTCCGGCCGCTCATCCACAAACTCAGCCACCTGTCAGAGTTAGGACAACTTAGGTTGAGAACATGCACAGGATCCAGTCAAGGAGCACTAGTGTTTCAAGGACCTGAAGCTATCACCATTCCCATTCCTAATGTACATGGCACACACGAGTCCCAAACAGCCACGAAGAAACATGTAGAAACATGTAGTGGTCTTCAGTTACGTTTGCCCTATGAGATGTTTATCTGATTGTCACTGGACAGTTGAATTATACATCTTTCTCTGACTAACCAATTTTCCTCCAAAGGATGAACTTCTTCATCACAAACCTTCTTTATCAACCTGTCAGGTACACAACTGCCCTGGGGATGCTAAAAGAGAAATTCCTTTCACCCTTCTACTTGTATGTTATATCCAGAGTGACAACACAGGCCGGTTCCCTGGCGTGCCTATCACTCGTCAAGGGCTTCGGGCTCCTTGTGAAACCTTTGTTGTCAGAGGTAGTCACAATGACAATGGGTTTTCTTAAATCCAACCAAAAGAAATCATTAAGAAGTAAACGGAATCACAGAATCTTTCAGGGATAAAAACACATTTCAGATCATCAAAATTCCCAAACAAATCTGAAATATTCTCATATCCTTGGTAAATGATCACTCACCCAGTTCCTGACAGGGAATCAATTAATTTACAAACAGGGAACTCACTACATTACAACACAGTCCGCTGTATTTGGGGGCAGTGCTAGAAAGTCCTTAGTCTTATTGGACCTGAACCTACTTTCCCGTAACTTCCTTCCATTAAGCCTAGCTCTGTCCCTGATGCAACTAGTGCCCCTTCCACAAAAGAGGCTTTCAAAGATGGCTGGCGTAATAAATTCTAGTTATAGGTACAGTCCAAAACCGTGTTTGGACTTTACTTATATTATCTTACTCAATCCTCACAACAGTCCTGCAAAGAAAGGTTCCACACTAATAAAGAACAAACTAAGACTCAGAGAAGTTAAATTTCTCAATGTCACAAGCCAGCAAGTGGCAGAACTGAAATCCAAACCCAGGTCATAATTCACCTCTATTTCTCTGCTCCCAAGATCCTATCATCATTCCTCACATAACCTGGTTTTGAGATCTCTCCCCAGGTAATAAAAGCATGGGCTTGAATTCAAGCAAGATGAACTGAGATCTCAGTCTCCAGCTCCACCACTGAAGATGTATGCAGCGGCAAGTTATTTTCTCTAAGTGTCGGTTTCCTCATTTGTGAAAGTAGGACTCAAAGGAGTGCTACGAGGATTCGGGGAGCTAACTCATGTAAGCTAAGCAGCAAGGGACATGGTAAATGCTCAATAAATCACACCTATTATTCTTGGGCTGCCACCGCTATTGTGCTTGTCCTAATTGTTTCGCCATTATTACTGGTGCTGATGGTCTTGCAGTAACAAATGAATTCAGTAATCGAGATCTATTTAAACCAACGTAGAGAGCAGTGGAGCTAAACCCTCCCTCGTTCAGGTTTTCAGGCAATCATAGAAAAAAAGACAATATCATAAAGGAAAATTAACAGACTTGACTAGACAGAAATTAAAATTTTTAAATTTTAAAAAACTACTATAAATGAAAAGCAAATAATAAAATATACCTATAACAGGTAAAACAGGTAATATATTCTATTATATAAATATCAAATCAGTGAAAAAAATTTAAAGTCCAGGGGCGCCTGGGTGGCTCAGTCAGTTAAGCGTCCGACTTTGGCTCAGGCCATGATCTCACGGTTCGTGTCTGGCTCTGTGCTGACAGCTAGCTCAGAGCCTGGAGCCTGTTTCAGATTCTGTGTCTCCCTCTCTCTCTGCCCCTCCCCTGCTCACACTGTCTCTCTCTCTCTCAGAAATAAATAAAACATTAAAAAAAATTTTAAAGTCCAATTTTCTAAACAATGGAAAAAATACCAAAAAAATTAATAAAATACAAATGCCCTATAAACATATGAAAAAAGTATTCACTTCACTGTTTCTCAAAGAAACGATACCATTGTTCACCTGCAAACTGGCGTAAGTTCACTGTTACTTCTGTTGTTAAAAATAATGCTCAGTATTGATGGAGAAATGGGGAAAATGGCTTTCTCAAACAACCGTAGGGGGGTGTACACTGGTACCACCTTTTGGAAAGCAATATGGGAATACAACTCAATACTTTCTAACCTAGTAATTCCACTTGGTGGGGATAAACAAATAAACAGATTTCTACAACGCTTTATGTACAAAAGGTTTCTCAAAGCACTGTATTTCAAAACAGAAAACAACCCACATGTCCAGTAAGAGGACAGGTTAAATTAATATATACAATGAACTACTACTGCAACCATGAAAAGTCACGTTCTCAAAAAATATTTTAAAAATCTTACTAAAGTATTCACAACATATTATTAAATGAAAGAGCAGGCTCCAAAACCAGAATTCAGTATGATCCCAATTATATTTTAAAAAATAAAGAAAACAGAAGTCTGTATCATCTATGAATTAAAGAGACAGGCATCCAAATGTGAGCAGTTGCTATCTTTTGATAGTCACAGTATAAGTGCTGTATTACATTTTTTTTGAAATTTTAAACATTCTTATAATTCCCAAATATTCTACACTAAATATGTATTGCTTTTGGGGTGCCTAGATGGCTCAGTCAGTAGAGCATGTGACTCTGGATCTTGGGGTTGTGAGTTTGAGCTTCGCATTGGATGTAGACATTACTTAAAAATAAACATTTTTTAAAAATATGTATTGCTTTTATAATATTAAAAAAAACATTGTAAACATTAATTATGTGCCTGGTTCCAAATGAAACTAAATTGGCCACTTATGATCACTACTTCCCTCTTCCTTTTCTTTTGTTTTTAAAGTAATTTCTACACCCAACATGGGGCTCAAACTCACAACCCCGAGATCAAAAGCCACTCGCTCCATCATCTGAGCCAGCCAGGCACTGCACTATTTCCCTTTTAATCACTAACAAATTTTCTTTTAGGTGAGGTACTATAGAATATGCTGGACATTAACATTCAAAATACCCATCAGGTATTCATTTTTACAACTTTTTACTGCATGACAGCTTAACAACAGCTCCCCTTTTCTCCTGGTTCCTCAGCAAAGTTTCCACGATGGCACCAATGTTAAGACTATTTGCCTATCCTTTTGCCCACTTGGTTCTTACTCATCCTTCAAAACTCAGTTTGGATGTTTACTGCCTTCATAGAATTTCCCAGGGGAATAAAAAAATGTGCCACTTCCCCTGTGCTCTAATAGCACTTGGTACATAACTCAAATGTCTCTCCACCATTTATCACATTGTTGAAATTATCTGAAATTCTGTCTCCCGTCTAGGGTATCATCTCTGAAGTACAGACACTAGGTTTTATTAACCTACATATCTACAATACTTAGACAAAAGCGTACAATTTTAAACTTCACTGAATCAATGAAAAAAAGGAGCAAATAAGTTTCCTGTAAATTGAACCTGAACATTGTTTGCAAGGTACATTCCAATAAATTGAACCATGGCTGATTGTAAATATATTCTATTGTTGATGCTGAGAAATTCTGCCACTCTGGGATTAGTTCCCATTTCTAGGCTAACAGGGCCCTCCATAAACAACGAAAACAGTGTACAGGCATCATCAAAGAAGACCACTTTAAAGTATCTTTTAGGGGCACCAAGGGGCTCAGTCACTTAAGTGTTTGACTCCTGACTTCAGCTCAGGTCATGATCTCACAGTTCGTGGGTTTGAGCCCCACATCAGGCTCCGCGCTGATGGTGTAGAGTCTGCATGGGATTCTTTCCCTATCCCCCTCTCTCTGCCCTTCCTGTGTTCTCTCACTGTCTCAAAATAAGTAAACTTAAAAAACAAAACAAAACAAAAAAAAATCCAGCTCTCTGAAAAGTATCACCCCTTCTCTGCCCTCAACATTCCACCTTATAAATCCACCCTGTACCGGGAATTGAGATTGAGAGACAGGCTTGCATTTAAAAGTCCTCACAGACTCCAAAGATAAATACCACAGGCAAATCTCCATCATCTTCCTCTTCCTCCTTTTCCGGTTTAGTGGTGGAGATACATGTCCAGCTCACATCATCATCCACAATCCGCATTCTAAATGTGAAAAAATAAAAAGATCAAAAAGGAAGAATCAATCTTGGATAACAGCCTACAAACACTATGGATTGTAGGATAAAGCTCAAAATCCTACAAGATTCTTCAGGGTCCAGCCTTTGCCTATATGGCCCACTTCATCTGGTACCACTGCCTCCAAGTTCGCTACCTTGCTAGTCATCTTCTGGTACCTGGAATGAGCTGAAGTCCTTACCACATCAGTTTTCACATATGCTGTTCCTTCCCTCTGCCTGACCTACTCATCTCATTCTTTACTGGGAAACTCTCACTCACTCTTAAGATCCTAGCATACATTTTTTTAAAATATTTTTATTTATTTCTAGGAGAGAGAGAGAGAGACAGCGTGAGCAGGGGAGGGTCAGAGAGAGAGGGAGACACAGACTCTGAAATAGGCTCCAGGCTCTGAGCTGGCAGTCAGCACAGAGCCCGACGCGGGGCTCGAACCCACGAACCGCGAGATCATGACCTAAGCGAAAGTCGGACGCTTAACCGACTAAGCCACCCAGGCGCCCCATCCTAGCATACATTTAACTTCCCAGAGCATACCTTCCTTGACTTCTCCCCTTATTTCACTCAACTAAGAATCTATGTTACACATCCTTGGAATACTTTCACTGCATTAATTACAAACAAAATAAATCAATTAGTTGTGTAATTAGATGTTGAAAGCCTGTATCCCCATTAAACAATAAGGTCCACCAGAAGAGGGACTAGGCCTTCTCATTCACAGTGATATCCTCAACACCCTGAAGTAACTAGCATAGGAAATAATACTGAATAAATGTTTGTCATACAAACTATAGATGAGTCCAAATAATTAACAATGACTGCCAGGATGTGAACAGTTCTATTTGAAAAGCCAATATTACTTCACACATCTCTAAATTTTTTTAATGTTTATTTATTTTTGAGGGGTGGGGGGAGAGAGAGCAAGCAGAGGAGGGGCAGAGAGAGACTGAAGCAGGCTCCAGGCTCTGAGCTGTCAGCACAGAGCCCGACGCAAGGCTCGAACTCACAACTGCGAGATCATGACCTGAGCCACAGTCGGACGCTTAACTGACGGAGCTACCCAGGTGCCCCTACTTTATACATCTCTAATCATAACCATAAAAACCTATCATTATTTCTATCTGTCTATCTATCTATTGGGAGAGCACAAGCGGGAGAGGGGCAGAGAGAGGACAGAGGATCTGAAGCAGGCTCTTTGCTGACAGGCCAACAGCAGCCAGCCTGATGAGCAGCCTGAAACCACGAACCATGAGATCGTGACCTGAGCTGAAGTCGGACACTTAACCACGCCACCCAGGTGCCCCAATTATTACTCTATTTTAAAGATGAGGAAACAGGCTTAGAGAGATGAATGTCCTGCCCACAGCCACACAGTCCACAAAGTGGCACAACTAGGACTCAAACTAGGTGTTGTTACTTGAAAGCTCAAGCTAGTTTCACTGCATGGCATTGCCTCCAAAGCATCCACACGTCAGAAGGGTAGGAAGACAGCAAGAATGGGCAGGAACCAAATCAGGAAAGGAACTGGACTTGTTCTTTGGAACTGGGCATATTAGTTCCCTAGGGCTGCCTAACAAAGTACTACAAGGTGGGTGGCTCAAAACAACAGAAACTATTCTCTCACAGTTCTGGAGGCTTGAAGTCTGAAGTCGAGGTGTCTGCAAGGCAATGACCACTGGGAAGACTCTAAGCGACATTTCTGGACTTCTGATAGCCCCAGGCATACTCTGGCTAGTGGCAGTGTATATCCAGTCCAATCTCAGCCTCCATCTTAACATGGCTGTACTTCCCCTATGTTTCCCCCTAACGTCCAAATTTCCCTCTTCCTAAAAGGACATCAGTCATATTGGACTAGGCGCCCATCCTAATCCACCATGACCCCATCTTAACGAAATACATCTGCAAAAACACTACTTCCAAAGAAATCACATTCTGCGGTTCTGGGTGGATGTGAAAAGGGGAAAAGCACTATTCAACGCAGAACCGTGGGCTACAAAGTTTTCTCATTTGAAAAACGGGGATAATAAGAATACCAACTTCGTGGTAGTATCATGAAGCTTAAATAAATTCATTTACGTCTAAAGTACTTAGAACTGCATTTGGTGCATGACAAGAACTGTTAGTAGCATCACTATGAAGACTAACAGGAAGTAAGCATAGGTCTCTCACTCAGAACCGGAGTCCCTGGGATCGCTGAACCCCACAGACAGGTTCGGGGCCCTAAATATCCAAACAGGGAGGCTTTGGGCGAGCTCCACCATTATTCTCAGGACGAGATACTCATTCTCTATTGGAGTGGACGGAATGCTACAAGAGCGGGAAAAGAGGGATGAAAGTTACAGCCGGGCTGGAGACGTCGAAGACAGCGCCCAGGGACGCGCGGGGCGCCTGAGCTGGGCTCCGGGTTCCGGCCGGACGAGCCCTGCGGGGAGCGGGACGGGCGGCCGGGAGAGGGNCGCAGGCCCCACCCCGCCAGAACCAACTCACCCCTTTCCGCCGGCCCCGCCAGGCTTCGGCCGCTTTCTGCGACGCTTGCGACCCGAATCAGGGCCCCCATCGACGCCGGCACCTGCCCCAGACAAATAACGCTTCAGGTACTCGGCCTTGGAGACCGGCGGAGCTGCCGCCATGGCAGCGGCGGGGGCGGGGAGACGGCTCGGCGCTTGGGACAAAATTCTTGAACGCGAAACGCACGGAGCGTCCTTGAGGAGGCGTGGCCGGGACCGGAAGTGGTGAAGAGCGGTCAGCGCTGCCTGGGCTGCCACGGGAGCGCGCTCACGTCCGGAGCCCTCTGCGCGTCCCTCTGCCGGCGCAACCATGGCTTTCCGTGCGTCCATCTGTCCTTTCAACAGGTTGTGCACCAGCACCGGGCCACAACCACGACCCAAACAAGATCTCTGCCCCAGGCAGCTTAAGATGCACCATTGTCAAGGACAGGGGCCCTGGAGGGGCAGTGTATCGGAGTTGGGGCTCCATTAACTTCCTAGCTGTAGGACCTTGAGCAAGTCATTTAACAAAATGGGGAGAATGTCACCTAACTGCATGGTTGGGAGGAATGAGATACAATAACTGCGTGAAGTTTTTAGAAAAGTGTCTAGCGCACAGTGTTACTAATTTATATTAGTATAGATTTAGGTCGGGGCGGGGGGAGGGGGGAGACAGAGACTGCTCTTACAGGCTTCTACCATTCAAGAGAGGAAGTCAGGAATTCCAAACCCAGTGTAATTACTATTTAAAAATAGGGAGGTTTCCAACCTGTGAACTTCCCCATGTTTGATACCACAGGTGGCCCCTGGCTAATTCTTGCCTAGAATCTTTCCGACAAGGATGTTTCAACTTTCAGCATAGCAAACCAGGGAAGCTAGAGAGGTTGCATTCGAATTCTGAAGTTTGTTTCACAAACGAGAAAACAAGCGTGGAGAGGTCAAGGAAGTTGCCCTAACTTCACACAGCCAAAACATAACCCTTGGGAGCAGAGGCTACCGAAGTAAGATGCAAGAGGTAAATCCAAAGTTCTTGAAATAAAACGTTAGATCGTGTATTTTCCTGATCTCATGTTAAATGTTTGTCAATTTGTGACAGTATATTAGTCAAGAAGGCTTATTATACATTATAAATACTCAAGAATTTAGGCTACATGTTCAAAAAATACTTACACGTATTAAAAAACAGGTACATGCATAAACTTTTAGGCACTGGCTTATCCTGAGAGGTCCGGCTCAGGACTGTGTCCCCGAGGGCTTGTGGCAGGGGGACACTGGACTGATTCAGGACTTCACTAGCTGGAGGGCCCCACGGGTCACCCCAGACACAGCCCTGTGCTGGCTGCTAGTCCACTTTGGTGGATCTCAAACTGAACGCCAAAGCCCTGCCTCTGCCCTGCTGTCGGCAGGCATCTCAATGCTTCCTCCTTCTGCTCCAGCAAACATTACCATTATAGCTCTCTCCTCCCCATCAACTCCTCTCCTGCCCAAGTCTCCAGTTTACCCCTCCCTTTCCGACTCACTTTGCCTGACCAGCCCCAAGCTCAGATCCCAACCCTGCCTACCCCACAAGGCAGATGAGCAGGATCAAATTTATGCCCAGTGGCACTGTCTGAGCTTTGTCCTCTAGTTTTATTAGCTCCATCTGATAAAACAAGCAAGAATTACAGACTTGACCTTAAAAGTCCACTTTAAGCCCCACGACTGCAGGGCTTTATTTTGTTCAGTTCTGTGGTATGCCTAGCACAAGGTAAGCACTCCAACATCTACTGAAGGAATGAATGAAATGCCAACTCCAATCCCCAAACTGGCTGCACTGGGGAAAAATTTTCTTCAGGAAATTGAATTCTACCTGCATCGTATCAAACAAGGACAGAGTGAATTCAGAGGCCAGTCCTGTTGGAAAGCCATCATTTTAATGAGAACTTCTCCCGTGCTGACTCCCTCCCCTCAGAAGACTCTATTCCCGTTGAAAGCCAGTATGTTCTACTCCCCAACCGACTCCCAAACTCCAGATACCGTGGTCTTCCATCTTCAGAGCTCCAACCGCAGCGCGCATATTATGTGGAGGGAGGGGAAAGACTTGATAGGAAAAAAGCATTGACGACATGCCCCATGGTTCATTTCTGGGTTTCTTCCCAGGCCACTCACAACCTCCAAAATACGGTCCAACAGTTGGCTTGCACTTCTGTCACAAACTGTTCAGAGACTGCCCATGTCTCTGACTCACACCAGGTGTCCTCCCCGCCGGCACAGGCAAGGCCTGGTGGGGAGGACAACCCTAGCCTTTCCCAATACTAATAAATAACCCCTCGGTCGGAGCAGCACTGGAGGCTGGCTTGGGAACCATCCAGTACTACCGCTGTGGGGCCAGGCCTGTCTCATAGCCCTCTGTCTTCATGTCATTGAGCCCTAGCTCCTCGTTTTGGTCAAATGTGCGCTTATAATGCTCCACCTTCATCTCAGGATCGTCTTCGGGTGCATACACATTCTGCAAGGCCAAGGACAGACAATCAGTGCCTGTGCCACCCAGCTATCTGCCCCCTCCCCACACCGGGTAGCTTCCAACTCCCACCTTCCAGAAAACTTAAGAAGCAGTTTTTTATTCTAAAGGCCTCCAATTCCCCATAGCTGGGCTCAACTAGCAAGCAGCAACAGAACCCAACACTAGCAAGCAGCAACAGAACCCAACAGAGTCCCAAGAACGGGTCTGTCCAGCCTGAGGCAAATTTACAAAACAGTCTAAAAAACCTATCTGCACCTTCTTATGAAGAGTACCACAACACTCTTAATCAGAGAGACCTTAAACAGTTCTGCCTGACCAGTAATAACTGCTCGGTAAATGTTAAAGTGATTATAAATCACCAGAATATCTCTCCAGTCAGTTTAAAGCCTCTCAGGTTTCCTACTTCAGCCTCTGGACGAGGCTCACTCCACACAACTCCATCGCTAGGGACAAGACCTGAACTAGAGAATGAAGGAGCTTAGAGGTATCTTCCTCCCTCCCCCACCCTTTGACATACACTTATAGCCCCTCCTGCCTGCCCTCACTTCCTTAGGTCTCAAATTCTAAGAGGTTCCTTGATAAAGAGCAGTTCATTTAGAATCAAGTCTCCAGCTTCTGGAGAAATAATACATATTCAGGGAAGGTCAGAAAATAGATGAACTATCAGGGAAGGCTGACCGTACCTGCAAGTAGCTGTTTCCTGCTGGATCATTCATAATCAAGTGGGCCTTCATGTTACCCTCAAGGATCTAAACAAAACAGAATACAGCACATAAATTTTACCTCACTCCGGGTAGGAAGGGGCTGGTCTACCAAACAAGAACCAACCCAATTTACGTGGCAGAATCCCCAAAAGTTTTAGAAACTGCTGAAATGAGGTACCTCTCGAAGTGGAGTGGAGAAGACCTAAAAGAAAGACTGTATGCAAGTTACTTAAGAAGCAATGGTGACATCCCGGACCTCATCTCCCATTCTACACAGGCCAACAACTGCCCTTTCCCCACCCCAGCAGAAAACTGCAGGATTTATGCTATGGCCTAGGGGGCGCTGGCCTAGTTGAGGGGTGGAGGCACAGCAAGCAAGACCAGAAGATTAAGAACATGCTGTTATTAGGAGAGATACATACCAAGCCCTCTTCCCACACTCAGCTCTCAGAACACTGGCAGCCAAGTGGCCCTCCTCTGGCCAGGAAATGGCACACCCGCTGATGGGGTGAGCAGCCCGAGGGAAAACCTAACGACGCTGGCACTGGGGTTTCAGCTCAACAAAGGGCTAAGCTAACTCCCTCTCCAAGGAGCCCAAGGTGAGTGAGATTCACCTCCACGCCGGTGTTTCAGCCCTCTACTTTTAAGCTGACAAGGACTATACCTGAGCAAAGCCCCCAACCTTGAAAAACAAAAAGTCAAGGGGGAAAAAAAACTTAAGAGGAAATGGAAACTATGCAAGAAAAAATAAAACATCAAAACAAGACAAACCAGCATGAACATTCTCAAGAGAAAAAAAAAAAACACTCCATTCTTAAAACAACAGGATACTCCCTCAGAGAAGGGAGGAGGGAGGAGGGAGAGTATTCAAAGACCAAAACAAAACAACCTCTTGGAAAAGTAGTGTGAATGAAAAACCCAACTGCAGCTACTAGAGCGCTCCAACGAAACAAGGGAGAACACCCGAGAAAGACGACGACACGGCCTGTCGGAAACCAGGAGACCCCCCAACAAGTTGGTTGGATGTTTAGGAGGAGGCAGGACAGGGATGTGGCCTCCTGCCCACCGTCACCACCCCCGCCCCCCCCGGGCCCACAAGGACAGAAGGGCCAGAATCATCTCACCTGGTCTAACTTCTGGCTAAACTCCTGCAGCTTCTCCATCCGGCCAGGATTGGAACTGTCCCCCAGTGTGAAGGGGTTCTTGGTCACCTGCAATACACAACATCCGAATTGCTAGAATACCCGGTGTGACCCCTGAGCTGGTGGGGAATGGCAGGACAGGGCCTAGAATACCAGCGTTGTGCCCTGGGCAGCCGCTGCTCAGGGCACAGAGATTAACCTGCCAAGATGACAACTGGCAGGGAACCATAAGGTGTTCCTCCCGCATGAACTCTCGTTCTAGTTTGAAGAAGAAATGCAAAGTACAGTCTACGAAGACAAAATGCCTGACCACTGGGAATCAGGTAAGTACAATGATTCACGAGAATAAACGGGCTAAGTCAACACACATGCCTATACATGTTGGGGAGTTTCAGGTGCTGGAAGGACCCACCTCCCCACATTTTACATTGAAATGAGCGACCTACCCAAACCACAAAATAGCTACATGGTCCCAGAGGGAAGCCTGGGAGTCTCCATTCAGAATTCCCATCACCTTATCTTCACACTCCAAACTAATATTTAAGTCTCTCAAAATCTGCTTTAGGGCAAAGAAACCCCCAGCTGAGAGCNCCCCCCCCCAGGCACAGAGCTGAAGCAGCCGTCCACTGTACTCAGGGGACTCACCAGTTCCCGGATGTCTTTCAGGAGCCCCTCCAGTGTGGTGAACTTGCCCCCGAGGACGGCCATTCCCAGTTCAAATTCCAGCTCTGGGATTTCCACACTACATGTCTCAGACTGGGAGAGGAGAGATCAAATTAGGCTTCAGAACAGGAGGCCCTTAGAAAAGGCTAACCAGAGTCGTCCTGCCAAATTAATACCGCCAGGGACAGTCTCGGGAAAAAGCTGCCCCAGTTCTCACCGACGCTCCTGTTAAAGCCAGGCTCGTGCCTCTCCGTGTGAACCACAGAAATGGAGCCAGTCTAATAAAGTGACATTCTGAGTCATAGCCCCAAGCTGCCAGGTATGCTGTCATTAGAGATCAGACACAAAGGCCCTTACGGACACTGGAGACAAAAAACTGTCAAGTCATCAGAGAGTTTATGGATTTCACCTTCTGAATCTGTACTTCCTGGCATGGATTAACTCTGCTTAGGGATCCTGAAACCAAGGGAAGTTAGATGGTACCACACGATCCCAGAACATAATTTTAAAAATGCGACAATTTCCCCTAGATAGAGACAGCCATGCAGGGCAGACAGACGCTTTCCTAAGCAGGATGTTACCTTGAGCACGTCTCTGGTCAAATCTGAGGGATGTGTGATGTGGAAGGTGATCCTGGTGCCCAAGGGTTCTATGGCGCCTCCAGATTTCACCTGCACAGGGAACAGTCGTCAGGAACAGCAGCAGAGAAGATGGGGTCCTCCCCTGGGACCCGGGAGACCTCAGAGCGGGGGTTTAGCTCTCCGATCAGGCCACTAGAAGCCACCAAGGACACAGCCTTCTAAACCAGGAGGGACAGAAGGCACCCAAACCGAACACCAAGAGCCGGCCAGGAGCCTGCCAAAACTTACCCCAAACTGCCAACAAACTCTAAATTTACCTTTTAAAACAAACTGACTCTTGAGGATGAAAAGGACTCTCAACTGCATCCACCATGTGGATGTACCTTAGAATATTCCGGGTTCAGAATTTAAATAGTTTAAAGAAAAGTAAGAATTTAAACAGCTTATTGCTTGAATACACTCAGGGGAAGGTAATGTACAACCCTCCAAAGCAGCCAATTCTATTTTCAGAGAGATCTAGAAAACTGTTTATTATGGAGTCAAAATGTGCTTCCCTGCACTTCCAACCCTTTAAGAGGTGGGTCAAAAAAAGGGTCTCTCGGGGCGCCTGGGTGGCTCAGTCAGTTAAGCGTCCGACTTTCGCTTAGGTCATGATCTCGCGGTTCGTGGGTTCGAGCCCCGCGTCGGGCTCTGTGCTGACTGCCAGCTCAGAGCCTGGAGCCTGTTTCAGTCTCTGTGACTCCCTCTCTCTGTGACCCTCCCCTGCTCGCGCTGTCT
>NW_027527824.1:6860054-6864560 GCF_008692635.1 Crocuta crocuta | reverse complement strand
AAAAAAATAAAAGGGTCTCTCAAAAAAAAAAAAGAGACAGCAAGTGAGCAAGCGTACACCCCTATCTTCCGTATAACCAATCTTTAAGTATAACCAATCTTTAATGTCTTAAATGAGTTACAGTATCTTTAGCTTTTCTTCACTAATTCTCAGTTCAGTTCCTTCAAGGGTGCCTCACCCTGCCCAAAATCGAAAAGAAAGACCCAGCTTCCTCGCACCTCATCCCAGACCAGATTTAGGACAGATCGAAGTTAAACAGGGGTTACCTCATTGGTCCGATGGCCACAGCTGTCACAGTTGGTTGCCATGATGATAACCTCCTTAAAGTGGGGGATTTCTGGAAGATGGGAGTTAAGGAAATCTGCTTCCAGGAGAGCAAGGGCATCTTCTGGGGAAGAACAAAGCCGAACCCTAACCACAGCTTCTAGTCCTAGGACTACAGAAAATAAACAGACCACAAGCAGCAGCCTGACTCAGTTCTACAGAAGAGGGCATGGTCGCAACCCATGGCAACCCTGTTCACAAATATTTGAAGACGGGACTCAGGCCAAACACAGGACCCTAGAAACCAGGGCCACATTCTTTCTTTAAACGCCAAAGCCATGGTGCACAGTCTCATCAAAGGTGACATCCTCCTCATCACTTGGAATCAAGCGCGTGCTCTCCCTGAAGGGAATACCCTTCCCCGGCCTGTATAGTCTTCACACTCAAGGCAGATGAGCCCAACTGCCCGACCAAAGATACGAACTAGCTTCATGTTGGTCTGAGCCGGAGCATTGCACTCTGGACAGTTTGTGTTGAACTGCAGCACCTGGAACACAACACGGGGGTGTAGGGTGAGCCCAGCTCCGGCTAAAAACATCATGCAGTGGGTGAGCCGGCAGTCGCCCATGTTGGTGGTGAGAGACTGAGCAGGAGTATCCGCCCACAGATCTGCTCCTTCCTCCGCAGCAGCCCATGGCACTCACTTCGTTTCTGAGATCTTCCTCTTCTGGCTCCTGTTCTGGTGCCTCAGCCTAGCGTAGCAGAGATACAGATCACACGTTGGTGCATACACCTCAGCGTCCCCAACACCCTGCCTCGGGGTGACAGAAAAGACTCTGGGCTGCCACCTTCTGCGTTTAACAGAGAAACCAGGAAGCAAAGCCCCAGTGCAGGGAAGAACAGAGCTTAAGATAGGATCACAGTCTCCAGCAACCTTTACTGTACACTTTATCCTGAGTCTTGACGTGAGCTAGAGAAGATGCACAGCCTGTGGAGACGGGCTATGCAGGGCAGCAACCACAAAGCAAGATGCACTGATTCCAAGCAATCCAGAGAGCAAGGTAATGCCAGCCCATTCCTCCGGCCTCTTCGGTCTACTTACCTGGAGCCCCAGCAGCTCTTCCTGCTGTGCGGTCCGGTTATAGTGTGTGATCACCAGGGCATGATCTTTCTGAGGAGCGTGTGGGTTTTCCACAAAGCTGTTCCCGGAGGGATCATCAATGATCTGACAGATGGGTGAAGAGGGAGTCGACACAACAAGAAATGACATCTGGTCCTCCAGCTACCATTAGACCTCTCCAGCATCAGTGGGAAACTCTCTCCCAGACAGGCTTAAGGGTCTCTCCTTCCCCGAATCTGGGGCACCTAGAGTTCCCCAGTACTCACCAGAGTGAAAGGAGAGGCCACTTGCTTTAGCTCTTTCAGTTTGATGATGAACTCGTCGATTCTTTCTGCTACGGCTTCTTCGTTTGCCTGACGTGAACAGATGGTAAAAAGCATTAGCCCTGATGATAGACCCCACTTCCTGTGAACCCCACATCACCTCCGTCAGGAGGTCACCACGCGTCTTAACATAAGTGGGAACAGCCAGACTCAGACTTCACAAGAAGATACAGCATATAAGTTTGGTTGAGCCGAACCAGCTTCAATTTCTCACTCATTCAACCACACAGCCCAGGCTCTCATGCCAGGTTAGAAATACAACGGTATATAAACCTCTCACGTATATCAGTACATACAACAGTATATATGTCCTCTCAGGGAGCTCCTCAGCCAGTTAGGAAGACAAAGGATTAAATATACAACTATATTACTCCTGTCATAATAAATACACAGTACAGTGGAACGCTCAGGAAGTAGAGATAAATCCAAGGCGATCAGGAAAGGCTCTCCAGAGGTAGGTAGTATCATCCTGCCTGTCTGAGACGAGGTCTGACTCTACACTGGGGAAAGGGAAGTGGAAAGGATGGGAGACCCAACACAGGCAACATCCTGGCAGCTACGGCATCACCATGTGCTCCCCCCAGAAGTTCTCCTGCATCCAGTCAGAGACGGTTCAGTGCACGGGAAGCTGCACGCTCTGTCCCAACATCTCTCTAGATATGTCGTTATCCCTTGTGTTGCTCCCATCAGAAAGCCCCGGCTTACCCTCCGTGTGGGCTGATCCTGCTCCAGGCCAGCGATAGCGCGGTTGATCAATCCCTCGACAGTGGTCAGGGCTGGTGAATAAGAACAAGAGACACGTGAGTCTGGCCAATGCTATCAGTGCATGTAGGACTCCGAGCAATTCACTTGAACTCTCCGGGCTTTGATTTCAGTCGTAATGCGAGGAGGCCTGGAACAAAGGTCCGTTCATGTGTAACAACCGTGATGCTAAGACTCTATAATATGCACGTCACAGTCGCACTGTCCCACTCTACGGTCTCAAGCTGTTTGAGCTGAGCTTTCAGTTGATGCGGCACCAGTGAAGACCGCAGCGACAACATGCCCAAACCCATACACCAGCCACCAGGCCCGGCACCAGGGTGTTTGCAAGAAAGCAAGACTGCAGCCGGGCATGAACAGCCCAGCCACCCTGACCTTATACCTACCCCCCTTCTGACTGAAGGCCGGAATTTCAAAATCCAGCTCCGGGATCCTGGTGGTGGCAGAGTCCGTTTTCACCACTTCTCTGTTCATGTCCTGGGCAGAAAGAAAAGCTTTCAGTCCAGACAGACCAGCAGTACAGTTTCTTAGGAAATACTAGACCCCAGCCCTGCAGCTTCTTCCTCTCTCTCGGTGGCAGGGGGTCCAGACTCCTCCCACCAAACAGGAGGTGCGAGAGCCCAGCTGCCCAAATACTGAGTACTATTCGTAACAACCACTACTCACTTCGTTCCCGCGACAAAATAAAATGGCAAAGCACTTTCACAAGCCTTATCTGACCCGAACATCTGACAGCACCAACACTATTTTACAAAGGGGGAAACTGAGGCTTGGGCACATAGGGGTATTCATTCGCGGCCGCGCCACCTAGACCAGAGCTCCGACTCCGGTCCCCAAGCCTTCTCTTAAGACACTAACTAGGGCACCTGCTCTGGGGTCCTCTCACCTCCTGGGTCCTGACGGTCAAAGCGTAGCGCACTCCCTGATCCTGGATCCTGCCTGCCGAATGGATCTCCGTGTTGCTCCAGCCACATTGCTCACAGGAAAAGGAGCTCACGATGATTTCTCTGAAGAAGGGGATCTTGGTGAGGAGGAGGCGCGTCGTGCCCTGAGAAAGCAAAAAGCCGCTAGAAAGAACCAACGCAGCCCCAGTTCCCCGTCTACCGACTCCCGGGCGTGCCTCGCCTCCGGGTCCCCAACGGGGCCCAACATGGTCGCCAAACCCCCCGCCCTCCCCCGCTTCAGCTCAACCTCCCGCTGCCTGGGGCCGCGCCCCCGCCTCACGTTGCGGTAACAGTTCATGCACAGCGACTCGATCTCGGTGGGCTGCTGCTCCTCGTCCTCGGCGCTGATTGGCCGGAACAAGTGCTCGGGGGCTGGAGCCTGGGCCCGGGCGGGGGACTGGGCGACAGCAGCCGCCGGGGCCCCAGGCTCCACGGCCCCGCTGGCCGCCATCTCCACCACGCGCAGCTCAGGCCTCCACTTCCGGCTTCCGCTCCCTTCGTGGCCCCACCCCACTCGTCACTTCCGCTCGCTGCCGCCCCGCCTTTTCTTAAAAAGGCCGCAGGCTTTTGGGCCCTAAGGAACAGTGTCTGGTAAGGTTTCCGCATTGCTGGGATTTTATGGTCCAGACTTCCAAAGCCAGCTGGATTCAGGCTTTGCCTCCACCTCAGTTCACGCATTGCTTCCCCGCAGGACGTCCTCTCAGACCCAGGACATTGGGTTTTGCTCCTTCCCAATAGCCCCATCCTATAGGATTCTAACTATTGTCCATAAATACAAGAGCCTTGATGGCAAGGGGCTTGGCTTGCCCCGAACCCACAAGGAGGTGCGGTCTCACCTGGGCTCTGGCTCCGATCCACTATTGGGCCAGACATTTGCTTCGGTTATAGATTCCCCTCCCTCAGTCCCTCAATCACTCTTTTCCCTTCTGTTCTCACTCCCTATTTCTGTCATAAACACCTGCCCAAATTCCAACCTCAAATACACAGCCCTCATTTCTACTCCCACCCCCTCATCCCCAACACATCAAACCCAGGCTGATTCATCCCTCCTGGTTTCCTAACAACAACAAAGACACTTTTTTTTTTTTTTTTT
>NW_027527824.1:6847035-6859772 GCF_008692635.1 Crocuta crocuta | reverse complement strand
TTTGGCAAACCCTCCTTTCCGGTGTCTCCTCTCCCTGGGCAACTCTCATCCAGTTCTGTCGTTGCTAAATCAGGGAAGAGGAAGGGAAGTCAGGGAAGAGGTCTAGCCTGCAGGTATGATTAGGCCAAATTCATATGGGTGCTGAGAACTCTGTGCCGGGCAGCCTGCAGCAGGAGGAAAAGGTGCTGGACGGGACATTTCCAAAGGTGCCAGATGGGGTGTATTTACTCTCTCCTCTTCCCCTCCATTTCACCCATCCCCAATTTCACAGTTCCCAGAGAGATCTACGAGGATCATTGTTGCCCCTGTGAACCTGTATATGGGGAATGGGGGCTGAAGATTTGGAAGTCCCAAGAAAAGGTCCATCATACAGAGGCCATTCAAAATCTGGAACAGGAGAAGCAAGGGAGACAGGCCACCTCAGGAGCCTGCCCTTCATGCACACTATCTCGTGATAAGGTTAGCAAACAATGCAGATGCCGGGGGAGGATCTGTAACCCAGGACCACACCCACGCATGACAGACAGCAGTCATCTAAGGCAGAGCCTAGCCAAAGCTAGAGCCCTCTGCCAGACCTGGACTGGTAGGGGGTCCCTGAGACAGAGCAACGAGGGACTGGAATGAGTGATGGGTGTGAGGCCACTCTTTCCGACACAACCCAAACAAGAATCACACCAGGCAAATATGCGTCCACCATACGCCTCTATTTCATTTGAGTCAGAAGTCTAGGCTTCAGCCTGGGAGTCAGAAGTGAGGGGCCCCAGATGGAGAGGACACAGAGTAGGCTTCCCCGTGGGTTAAAGATACCCGCACAGTCTGGAGGGTTTGGTTCAGTGTTTCCATGTAGAGCTACGTAATGTATGGATGGATACAGGCTCTGCTCCCTCCCATCACAGCCCCCACCACCTGTACCCACCAGCATCATACCCAGCACAGGTATACACACACTTTCATATGATCTCATCATATTTTCCTCCTTTCTCCCTTCCCGTCTCCCAACAGAAGCTGTCATGGCAGCCCTGGAGAGAAAAGAGCTCCTCTCTGTAGACCAGCTCTAGCAGCGGCCTCCAGGTGGCCAGAAGTGATCAGAGTCAAGTCCCAGGAAGAAGAGGCACAGGCTTCCAGCACCATGGCAACAGGCTTGCACATAATTACCTGCACACAGAATGCCTCTCTCCCTCCCCACTCCCACCATCCCTGAATGGAGCAACTTATGAGGATTCCCAAATGAACACGGGAAGCTGGGTTTGCAAAGCCTGGTGAATGTAATGCATCCGGATGGGGGAATCCCAGGAGGCTGGATATTCCAGGGACAAGAGTCCCTTTGGTGGCCACGCCTATCCTGTGCAGGGCCCTCCACCCTCTGCCCAACAGGCCAGTGTCAAGGGCTGGGCCACGACTGGGGGTGGGCTCAGATCCTGGGCTCAAACACGAAGCCTGGAAGTGGGCCTGGACACGTAGACCATCAGGGCTCCTCTTGATGGCCGAGACCATGGTCATGAAGGCTGTAGTTGATGTCTTCCCACAGGTCTTCGAGACGAGCCTGCAGCTTGCTCAGGGCCTTGCCACTGTCAGCTTGGAGAAACTCTGGAGCGAAGGCACTGTGACCCGGAGGGGGCGGCGCCAGCTGCAGCTGGACCTCCTGGGTCTCTCGGTCAATGGCACGGGTGAAGTCTGCGATCTGCAGGAAGGTGTCGTGGCGGAAAGCCTGGAGCCGCTGGCGCACTTCCTGGGACAGCACCTGAGGGTCCCGGCTGATCCCCTCCACCGCGCCATCATCGGCGCGGGCGCCGGCGAAGGCACTGAGCTCTTCGCGCAGCTGGTCCAGGTTCTGCTGGATGCGCGCGTGCAGCGCCTTGGCCTTGAGCGTGAGCTTGCGCGAGAGCGTCTGCACGCAGCGGCTGAGGCGCACGGGGCTGGCGGCNCTCCGCAGCTCCCGCAGCAGGCCCCGCGCCTCGTCCACGCCGCCCCGCGGCTGGGCCTGGGTGCCCTCCCCGACCACGCGCAGCTGCGCCTGCAGCTCGTGCACGCGCAGCGCCACCTGCTCCATCAGCTCCGCGGCGTAGGGCTTCAGCTGCCGCCGCAGGCCCTCCAGGTTCCAGCCCACTTGCTCGCGCGCCTCCGCCATGTAGGGCTCCAGGCGCGCCCTCACCTCCGCCAGCTCCTCCTGCAGCCGCCGCCGCACGTCCACCGCGTCCTGGGGCAGCGCGGGAGGCTCCCTCGCCTGCCCACGCAGAGGGCCCAGCTTTTCCAGGAACTTGTCTATATTGCTGAGGTCTTGCTCAAGGCTGTCTTTCAGGCTCCTGGGGAAGGGGACAGACACCCAGGCCGTCAGACTTCTGGCCCCGTCATCGCCTTCGCCGTGGAAACCTCACTCACCGATCATCTGGGGAAACCAAGGATGCAGGGCCGTGGCTCTAGTCCGACCTCTGGACCAACCACGTAAGTACAAACACACGGCACATGCACACCCAGACCAGAGCTGCCCCAGGAAACACAGATGCCCCCGGACTCTCGCATATTCCTTTCATTCTGGGAACATGGTGGGGTCCTCTCTGCAGCTTCCTGTCCCACCGCCCCAGTGGGCAGGGGGGCTGCATAGCCCAGGAAGGCTGAATGGGATGAAAGCGCAATTCAGGGGCACTCGGGTGGCTCAATCTGAGGAGCATCCGACTTCAGCTGGCTCAAGATCTGCTGGCTTGTGGGTTCGAGCTTCATATTGGGCTCTGTGCTGACAACTCAGGGCCTGGAACCTGATTTGGATTCGGTATCTCCCTCTCTCTATGCCCCTCCCCTGCTTGTACTCGCTCTCCCTCTTTCTCAGAAATAAATAATCATTTAAAAAAAAAAAAAAACTAGCACAATTCAGTTCCTCCGCGCCGACGAGGACAAAGGGGATTAGGAATCGGAGGCGGCCGGCACAGCTCAGCGGGCCCCTCCCTGCACCCACACGCCTTGTCCTAGCCACTCACGCGGGCTCCCATGCCAGCTTCTGCCGCTGGACCTGCTCCGCCTTGCCTTTGTCCCCGCTGCTCTGGCTGAAGTAGTCCCAGAAGCCTTTCTGTGTCTGGGCGCTTGCAAACGCTGTGGACAGGGATGGAGTAGTTAGGGGCTATGCTGCCCCCACTGGGTGGACGGGACCGTCAGTCCAGCCTCCACCCACCCTTCCGCGTTGAAGTCGGGGCTGGAAACCCACCTGGGAGCAGAGCCAGAGCCCAGGTCAGAAGGGCAGTCATGCTTGCCATTGTCTACTCGGAAGGAAGACGAAAGGAGGCCTGGTTAGGGTGAAGAAGCCAAGGAAGGGGCATCTCCCAGATTTGCACCAGGGGACCCTGCTCCAGGGGCACCCTGCCCCATCTGTTAACCCTTCAGTGGGGTGTGTGGAGCACAGGGCTGTTGGGGCTGACGAGGACTGATCTAGGTGAGCATGGCTGGGAGAGGAAGCGGGGGCAGGCAGGAGGGCTTCTTTATCACCTGGGCCACACAGTATGGAGTGTGGAGCTTGAACTGCTTTGTAAAGGTTCCCCCTCCCCCTCCCATCCCCCAGGAGCAGCCACTTCTGCCACCACCCACCCCCTTGGTCAAACACCTCCCTGCCTCCCACCGTATGGCTGGGAAGCTGAGTGCTCTGAGGGGGAAGAAGCAACCCAGTCAAAGCGCTTCTAGAGGATGCCCTTGGCCCTTGCCTTCCACCCCCAGCTCTCTGCTGAGACCTCTGCAGTCCCCTCCCTTGGGACTCTGACCCCCCTCCCGCCACCCGGCTGCTGCTCACCTGCTCAGTCCTGGGCACAGAGAGCAGACATTCAGCTTTATACTCCAGAGGCCTGGGCCTCTGGCAACAGTTGCCCTGAGTAAATACCACGTGGAGGTTCAAAGAAGGATGACCTCAGCTGCCTCCCAGCGCTCACCTTCTGCCCTTCCCTGGCGCCCAGAGGGTTAATGAGTCCCCAGTATAGTATGGGGGGAGGCCTCTCCAGCAGAAGAGTGTGGAGTAAGGCTGACCTCCTCACCCGGTTCTCCCCAAGCCCTGTGACCTTCAACCGGCCCACTGACCAGAGGGCTGGCCCACCAGCAGAGAAGAGCCTCTCTACTAAGGGCCCTGCTCTTACTCAACTGCCCGGAAGGCCCTGTGCCCCAGCCAGACAGGGACAGCGTCCAGGGGCCGGGCGGAACTGAGCGGCTCTGGCCGGCTTCACCACCAGCTACTCAGGCAGCCTGCGGAGAGCCAGCACGTACAGAGTTAAGGACACCCCCAGCCTCTACTTTATGACAGAATCCTGGAACTGCAGGGAACTCAGATGTGACAGGGGGAAGACGAGATGGTTAGGGGCACCTGGGCCCAAAGAATTCGAACAAGAGGAGGATTCTTCGCACAGGCTTACTCCACCCCCAGGGCCTCTGAAGAGGGGAAGCCAGAGAGCCCAGACCTTAGTGTGACGACAAGCCTACACCATAGACTTAACCACACATTCCTGAACTCCTGAGTTTTGCCCCTGAATGTACCTTGAATTGGTCCCCTCTCCTCCATTTCCATTACCAGCCACATCACAGCCCCACTTGCCTCTCACCTTGATCGCATCCATAGCCTCAGTTTGAAATTTCCTATCCCTTGGTGAAATTATATTCTCTCTCTTTTTTTTTTTTTTCAGACTTAGTTTGTATAAGTTAGGAGTAGTTAGAATTACCATACCATCCAGCAATCCCACTTTTGGATATATACCCAAAAGAACTGAAAGCAGGAATTAGAGCAGGTATCTGTATGCCCATGTTCATACACCATCACTCACAACAGTCAAAAAGTGGAAACAGCCCCAAGTGTCCATTGACAGATGAGTGGATAAGCAAAATGGGGTACCGATACACATTTATGGTGCATTATGTAGCCTTAAAAGGGAAGGAAATTCTGATACATGTTACAGCATGGAAGAATCTTGATGACATTATGCTAAGTGTAAGAAACCAGACACACAAGGACGATCTTGTAAGAGTCCGATTAAATGAAGTACTTAAAATAGTCAAAGGCAGAGGCAGAAAGCAGATTAGAAGTGACCAGGGGTCGGGAGAGGGAGGAAGAGATACATTGTTTAATGGCATAGAGCTTCTGTTTGGGAAGATGCTGAAGTTCTGGAAGTGGTTACTAGTGGTCTTTACACAACAGTGTGAATGTACTTAGCCACCGAATGGTTGTGCACTTAAAAATGATAGTTTTCATGGTGCCTGGGTGGCTCAGTTGGTTAAGCATCTGACACTTAGTTTTGGCTCAGGTCATGAGCTCCTGGCCATGGGATGGAGCTCTGTGTAGGGTTCTGTGCTGAGCGTGGAGTCTGCTTAGGATTCTCTCTCCCTCTCTCTGCCCTTCCCCATTCTCAAAAATAAATAAATAAACATTTTTTAAAAAATGATGATTTTCATGTTATGCATCTTTTACCATATAGTTTTTGAAAAAGCATTTTTGGTACCCTAATGTTTTTCACAGAGTCTGTGATACATAATATAGCTGCACTATAGTATCTGTTTGTAAGTTAGTATCATCACCACCCCTTCTAAGGTCTCATCCGTCATGCAGAAGAGACACCTGGAGCCATTTTCCCAGAATCCCTTTCCCCCTAGAGGCCTAGGGTAGAGTCAGTGTGAAAGGCAAGAGGAGAGACTGTTATTCTTCACCAGTAGTTGCAGGAAGATGAGTAGGCAGGCAGACGGGTTGTAAAGCAGCTTCGGGATGACCTTGTGAAGGATCACTCTCATTTGTTTTGCAGGCTTAGATGATTAGGTGAGCTTCTCATTTGTAGCTACTAACAGGTGAATTTTTTGAGCATCTCTCCTTCAAGCACAAGCTGAGCTGGTCACTCCTCCAGCACTGCCAACAGCTTTATAATTAACTCTCTATATGAAAGTCTTTCGTACATGAAATACACAGAGTGGCTTCTGTTTGTCTGACCAAATCTACAGTAATACAATAGATGGATGCAAGACACACTTGCGCTTCCCTATTTGATGCCATCCTGTCGTTTTAGTTTCTGTAACATTTGGGTTGGTTGATGGTCTTTATACACGTGTATGTGTTATATGCTTTGTGTGTAGAACCATTTGAAATAATGGTAGACAGCAAACATCTCCTAAGAGTAAAGACAGTTCTTTTTTTTTTAAAAAAATGTTATCCTTATTTTTAATTTTTTTAAATTTTTATTTATTTTAGAGAGAGAGAGAGAGAGAGAGAGCGAGCGAGCAGGGGAAAGGCAGAGAGAGAGGAGACACAGAATCTGAAGCAGGCTCCAGGCTCTGAGCTGTCAGCACAGAGCCCAATGCAGGGCTCGAATACATGAACCACGAGAGTCTAACGCTTAACTGACTGAACCACCCTGGTGCCCCAAGAATAAAGACAATTTTACATAAACACAATACTACTATAACACCATGAAAATTAACATAATTCTTTAGTATCACCTAACATATACTAAATATTCAAAGTTTCCCAACTCTCCCAAAATGCCATTTGTATCTATTTTTTCCTTTTTTTATTCTTTTTAAATTCATGATCCAATACATTATATCAGATTGTTATGCCCCTATGATTTTTTCTTTTTCATTTAGAAAATACTCCCCAACCCTTAACATTCACTTCTTTCAAAGAGTCCAGGGGAGATATCTTGTAAAATATTCTGGATTTGACTGACTGTTTCCTTACCATTACATTCAGGTTAAACATTTTTGGCTTGCATCTCTGGATGTGAAAAGAAATTTCCTAAAAGCTCTTGCTTACAGAAGAAATCAGCTACTACATGAAGATGGGAGGATATAATCTTTTTAAAAAATTATGAGTTTTGCAGATAATATTTGATTCAAGCAAGGATCATCAATGACGGGTAAAACCATAATGTGAAAAATTATTGGGCAAAGGGACACTCACATGCCTTCAAAGTATCACCCCACAGACTGATGACTTACCAATTACTAAGATGTGTTTTTACAATGAAGAAATCTGGTGGATCATTTTAACCAAGTGCTCAAACTGAGCACCACCAAATAGTGAGAAAACCTGACACTTTGTACCCCCAGATGTGGAGAAATGAGAAGGACCCAGCTATGAGATATTTTAAACCAGATTATTTCCACATGAACCTGTTTGCATTTCCTTTTTCTTCATGTTTCTCTGTTGCTTAGTATCTGATATTCTCAACTGAGTTTTTAGAAGAGAGTTACCCATTTGGGTTTGTTGTTATTTTTTTAACCCAGGAATTGCCAGCATAATCTGGGTGTTGAGTAAATGAAGATGGCCAAACTGACAGCTGATTTGTCAGCAATGTATCTTCCAAAAGACTGAAGGTAAATTAAGGGCCAACCAAGAATTATACTCAAGGGGTGCCTGAGTGGCCCAGTCGGTTGAGCATCTTGACTTTGGCTCAGGTCATGATCTCAAAGTTCGTGAGTTCAAGCCCCACATCGGGCTCTGTGCTAACAGCCCAGAGACTGGAGCCCGCTTTGGATTCTGTGTTTCTCTCTCTCTCTGCCCCTCCCCCACTCACACTCTGTCTCTTGGCGCGCTCTCTCTCTCTCAAAAATAAACAAACATTAAAAATATTTTTAAAAAAGAGAATTATACTCAAGTGAATTATTATTATTCAAGTGTAACAAGTTAACTTCAGAGAAGGACCTAGAGCATTGGTGACTCACAAATACTCACTAAAAACAAAAGGAAACTCAGAGAGAAGTGGGGTACAAATAAATGCAGAAGGAAGGAATGAAATTAGTAAATGTTAGGAAAATTGAAAATGCACTCATGATTTTATATGAATTTATATAAACGTGTGTATCTATGTAAACATACATATACTCAAACCATAAGATTAGTTCTTTGCAACTAAAAATTGATCCAGTACTGGCAACTTCATATAATACAACCTAACATAAAATACCTTGAAATTTAATTTAGTCTTATTCCCTGCTGTGTTTCCAGTGCTCAGAACATTGCTTGTCACATGGCAAGAGGTATTAATAAATATATATTGCTGAAGGGATTACTTTGGAGGTGATATAAACAATGAAGATCTCAAATATTAGACCAAAGTAGCCTGGAAAATCGGAAAGCAGAGATCAAAGTTAAAGCATTCTACAGTCTCTGCATTATTCAGCAGGAAGATAGGGATATTGATTATTTTTTAGATTTTGTTAGCTCAAGCAAGAATATTAAAATTTTAAGGATAACCCATTAAGAGAATACAATGAATATATAACTTTCAAACTAGTATATGGGAATGAGACTAAAGAACATCAGATTGACTTTTAGTAAAGGATGGTGGATTGATTGCATGCATTAGCCTGCACTCTTTTCTGAAGTCCCAATAAAGCGGCATTAAAGTGCACTTTTTAAAAATGCATAAATTCACAAAGAGAATAGGAGACAAGATATTTTGGAAGTTGGAAAGCTTCCAAATGCTCAAATGGTAATAACTAGATACACCTAAAAAGGTGAGTTTTGCAGCAGCCCTGGAGAAGCCCAAGATACTCCCTGATCTGAACCGCTGACTGCCCCAAAAGTTCAGACATTAGAGGAGATAGATTCTTCTAGAAACATGGATGACAGTGGGGCTAAAGATACAGCAACTAGCTGCAATCTGTCTGAGAAGCAAATGTCCTCCCCAACTTCACTCAGCCACATTACTGCTGACCTTCCCCCAGAGCAGCAGAAACCAGATGTTTATTCCCGGAGACAGTAAGAGGGGTCTCTGGCCTGGAGAAAACAAGGTATTTGGGGGCCAGGGTTCTGTCACCCAAAAAAGAGGATTTAAGTAAAACTTTACTAAATTATGAAATGCCTCCCTCCACACCACCTTTCCCTTTGGCCACAATATTGGCCAGTTAGACTTTACCCTCCAGGAAGGAGACTAGAATATTCTCCTGAGAGATTTGACTACACCAAGAAAATAGGGAGAAAGAAACACTTTGGGGGTTCTTTGTGGTCAAGACAGTCCATCCTAATGCGACTCATGGACTCAAGGCTTCATATCAGCTTCATTTTTTTTCTATTTTACTATGAAAATTTTCAAACATACAGAAAAGTGGAAAGTACAGTGATCATTCTTAAACTTACCACCTAGGTGAGTTTATTAATTGTATATTAATAATATAGTAATTAATATTTTGCTATGTTTGCTTCCTCTCTATATATATATGCATTTCATATATTTGCTTGATTTATGCTCCCTAGCCTGCTTCCTTATATTATAAATTTATAGCACTGGATAAGAATCTGGGGGTAAATTATTGAAACATATAGAAAACCAAATAGGGGCACCTGGGTGGCTCAGTCGGTTAAGTGTCCGACTTCGGCTCAGGTCACGATCTCACAGTTTGTGAGTTCAAGCTTCATGTCGTGCTCTGTGCTGATGGCTCAGACCCTGGAGCCTGCTTTGGATTTTGTGTCTCCCTTTCTCTCTGCTCCTCCCCTGCTCGTGCTCTCTCTTCTTCTGTCTCTCAAAGATAAACATTAAAAAAAAAATTAAAAGAAAACCAAAGAACAACAAAAGACAATTATTAACTGCAAGTAGAAAAAAAAGTACTGGAAAAATTACCGTGGTAAACCACATATGAGTAGCATGTACATAATCATGATAATAGAAAAGCTGGCCATAATAATTTAGTTTAAATAAGACCTATGATATAATAGGGGCACCTGGGTGGCTCAGTGGGTTAAGTATGTGACTCTTGATCTCAGCTCAGGTCTTGATCTCAGCTCAGGTCTTGATCTCAGGGTCATGAGTTTAAGCCCTGCCCAGCGTGAAACCTACTTAAAAAAAAAAAAGACCTACAATTTACTTTATGTATTAAGCTGCATTTGTTATCAATTAAAATAACAACCCCCCCCCAAAAGATCTATGATATAATAAATTGGAAGGCAGGGGAGAGGAAGTGTGGAGGGTGTGTGTATGTGTGTGTGTT
Organism: Crocuta crocuta; assembly: GCF_008692635.1. NCBI lineage: Eukaryota > Metazoa > Chordata > Mammalia > Carnivora > Hyaenidae > Crocuta > Crocuta crocuta. The sequence goes on along the minus strand of NW_027527824.1, from coordinate 6,849,836 downwards.
GTGTGTAAGGTGTGTATATATGAAAGACAACCCCATTTTCATTGGCCATAGTGAGCAATCATAAGCTTAAAGATAAGATAAACCTAAAACTGGAAAATCAGAGAGTAATAACAGAATTTTCTAAGATCCAAAAGATGGTTTTGCAGAGTGGAAAATGGGGATGAGCTTAAGGAATTTTTACTTTTTTATCCTAACTTGGAGAATTGTTTGATTCTTTAAACTGTATAGTTTGGTAAAAGAAAAATTACATTTAAAAGTGCATAAAATTATTTTTAAAGGAACATAATAAAACCAATAGAAGTCCAAGCAGAAAGATAAAAGGAGCAAAAAAACAAAAAAAAAAAAAAATACGGTAAATAGAAGATACAAAATGATATGATAGAAACAAATCAATAATCACAATAGAAGGGAATAGAATAAACCAGTCCATAGAGCACCAGCTCTGGAACTAGACTGTATGGGTAACAATGGTGACATGGATTGGCTCTGTGACCTTGGGCAAGTTACTTAACTTCTCTGTGCTTCAGTTTCCTTATTAGCAAACTGGGAATAATTATAGCAACTCTCACATAGGTTCTGTGGGAAATAAACACTTTATTATATTAAGAAATGAAATAAAAACACTCAGAGCTTGGCCCATAGTAAGTGCTGCATAGGCGTTTACTCTTGTTATTGGTAACAATTAGATTTATAAAAATTAGATGCTATAAAAATTCCAGTCATTTACTACTCAAGCATACTGAAAATATAACATCAGAGAAAAGCTAAAAATATGGCAGAAGAGAGGGACTTTAAAAAGACATTCCAGACAAAAAAAATAATGAAAAGCATGAATATATAACAATAAAACATCAGAACATGTAAGCTTGGGGGCAAAAAGGGTTAACAGAAAGAAAAAATGTACCCAGGAAAAAACATTTACCAGGAACATAAAGCCTAGCATCATATAGCCTCAAAAAATATAAACCGGAACACCGCCGAGGCTCAAAGAGAATTCAACACATTTGCTGACAGATTTTAGTGTCATTTTCTCAAAATGGATAGAATCACAGAAAAATAAAAAATGTGAACAACAGGCAACAAATTTGATGTGGAAAGAACCCTGTACCTCGGGAAATACAGAATCCTTACCATAACTGCGTACACACTAGGCCTCAAGGGTAACCCAAGTATTGTTTTTAATAGGAAAATAATACTAATATAATAATAAATTATGATAATACATAATAAATTCAAAAAAAATTTAAAGGAAATAAAAACAGCCTACATGTCTGTCCATCATTAGACAGATGGACAAATTCTGGTACACTCACAGAACAGAGAACCACATTTGCTGGTTAACAATGAACACCTTATATATAGAAAGCCAGGGATATGTCCCCCAAACATAATGTGAAGCAAAAGAAAACTACTTACAAGACGATACAAACAACTTTATATTGTTGCCATACATCTTTACGGCAGGGGAAGCAGCACTGTCATGATTTTGCCTATAAAAGTAGGTATAAAAGAATAAAACCATGGATGGAAGGGAGACGCACCAGCCTCAGGCTCGTGATAGTCTGTGGGGAGGGAAAGGATATGGATAGGGGCGGGGGGGGGAGCGGATAACAGGGACTTTCTACCACATTTTGTTTCTGCCAAAAAAAAAAAAAAAAAGATTCTAAGGACAAAAACATTAGTGTTTGTCAAATCTCGGTAAGGAGGGCGTGGGCGTCAGTCATACTACCCTATGTACTTGTATGTGTGCTTGAAATAGTTCATTGTAAGATTTTAAAAAGAAGAAACAGGAAGTCCTCCAAGTCAAATGGCTGGAGAGAGAAAGAAGGTAAAGGCTGAGTGCGGCCTATCCCTGGGCTTTGTGCAGGAGAGGCTCCTGTGGACCCAGCAGAAGCAGGGCCGGCGGGCGGGCGGATGCAGAAATGCCAGGCCGTGGAGAGCTGAGCAGAAAGAAATAAAGGAAGGGACCTGAGCGCCCCTGGAGTAGCTGCTTTGGGGGATGGGAGAGAGAACTGAGCAGGAACTCGCAGAAGGCTGGCCAGACCCCAGCCATGGACCTGGAGGCCTTGACTTCACAGTGGTATAAATCAGAGCAGGATTTCCTCTGACGGGGCTCAACGGGTGAAGTTGAAAAAGCAGAAGCCGGCTTTATTCTGGATGAGGTTTTGCCAGAGGAATGAAAGAGAAAGAGAGGACGAGGCACCCAGGGAATCTCAACAAGGGACTTGAAGCAGCGGACAGGACGGAGGGTGAAGCCGGAGCCCAGGAAGGGGGTGAGGGAGGCAGCGAGAAAGCCGAGGGAGGGTAGTGTGCATGGCAAGGGGGATGTTTGAGGGAAACGTGCCAGAGGCAGAGCGGTTCAGGTGTTTGGTCACCTGAAATATGACGGAGGGAAAGGACGCCAAAATTGAGGTCAGGGAGTTGAGAGGGGGAAGCATTTGGTTGCATTTTGCACATGGAGTTTGCTGTCCCTGGCACGAAGGCAAGCTCCCAGGAGAAGACAGAAATGCTCAAGTAGGAGCCAGGCACCGAGTCAGTGCCATGTGGAAATCAGCAATGAGGGCGAGGAGGGAGCACGGCCAGATAGAACCAGCCTAGGAATTTAGGGGTCTGGAAACAGCAAGCGGGCCTACGGAACACTGGCCCCCGCAAAGGAGGGCTGCAAGGGGAACCAGGCGTCCTGAGCAAAGACCAGGTTCCGGCAAAGGTCGGGAAGTGGAGGCTGAAGATAAAGGGGTTTGTCCCAGAGGGTGAAGAAGGGAAGGAGCAGGAAGGCGCAGAGGCAGCACGCTGCCGGCGGG
>NW_027527824.1:6817296-6847023 GCF_008692635.1 Crocuta crocuta | reverse complement strand
GGGTATGAGGAAGGGCTCAGTCTGGCCAGCGCTCAGCAGCGAGGCAGCCTGGGAAGGTAGCCTGGGACACATCTGCAGGTCTCCCTGCTCTCTGAGTCCAAGTGGATTTGAGAAACTTGACCACAGTGAGCCCTCTATTGAGCGCGTGCCATGTGCCCAATATTTACCTTTACCGCCTGTAATGCTCCACGGGAGGTACTGTTTTCATTTTACTTACAGAGAAACTGAGGCTCAGAAAGATTCGGCAACGTGCCCAGGGTCCTGCTCTGCACCAGTCCCAGGTGTGCCTGACTTTGGAGTCCACACTCAACGCACCACCTCACACTCAGGATGAGAGAACCCTGCTCCTGGGACTGGAGCCACAACAGCGTCTACACTCCTTGCTGGGAGAAGCCAGGAACCGTCTGTGCTCAGGAGAAAGCCAGGTCCTGCCCCCTCACCCCAAGGGGTTTACGATTTGGGACAAAGAGGGCTGACGAAACATGGGGAAGCCAGGGTCCGTGTTTAAGCTGGTGTGGACACAGGCATAGCCGCTCAGGGCCAGCCAGGGGAAGGACAGCCAAGCCCGGGGACAGCTGTCAAGTTACCACGGGGAGTGGAGTCCCCTTCTCCTCCTCACCCTATCCCACACTTAACATGCCCCCTTCGTTCCCCTCCTCTCCTGTCCTTGCAGAGTAGAACCAGCTCTAGCTGCGGCCAGAACAGCAAGTCCTTACGTCTTTCGCGTTGTCACTGTGGCCTGTTTACCCTCCGCAGTCCGTGATCTATCATGTCTGAGAGATTCCCACCTGCTGGTGATGCAACACCTTGATGGGGCCAGTGACATGGGCTCTCATACCACAAAATGTACTGGGCACACTCTGAGTCAACAAAGTGATGGTGTGCCAACAGAGATAAGGGTTTTCATTGTTTATTTGTTTGGGTTTTGTTTACTTATACCCTTTTTTTCATCTCCAAAGATCTGAAGCTACTGGCAGTCAAAATTGAGGTGATGATGATGATGATAAGACCAGTGAAAATAAAAATAATAACAGAACACTATAATCTGATAAGGCACAAGACCCAAAAGACAATCACAGAGGCAATTAGGGATGACAAAGTTGTCATCGTTGACTTTCACATTGGTTTCGGGTTTTCTGGAAGCCCATGAAACAAGAAATTCAGTCAGTTCCATTATTGTCATACTCAGAAGAAGGAGGCGCACCAGACTCAAAGGGAAAATAAAAGATTTTCCAAACAGCAAATAGCTAAGTAAAGTCTCCATGACACTTTATGTACAGGGACCTTAGAATTGTAGCAAAACGTCCCTGGTCAATGGCAATTTTGCTTAGGATCAAGGTGAGGTAGCCCAAATATCTAAGCTTCTGGTGGGCTGACAAGATCTATGGCTGCAATGAAGGGTGCCTTGACATGTTCAAGTGGGAAGTCCTGTCTGTTAAAATATTAACGTTAATAGCTTTTTATTTTGTTAATGTTTAAAAGAGTAGTACAATGTAGAAAAGGTATAAGATACAGAGAAGCAAAATTATATATAATCACCTGTAACTCCATCAGCTCTTGTATATTTGTCCATATTTTTCTTTATCTAGGCATATATTTGCATTCATTTTTGACAATTCACTTTTATAGTATCAAGCTGTTCGGTGACCTGATTTATCATTTCACGAGTATATCATACTTATATGTCCATGTCGACAATGTGGTCATTCACAATATGATTTTCAGTGGAGGTAAATACGGACATTCCAGTAATTTAACAATCCTCTCTTGTACATGGTTTTGTTTTTGCACTGCAACGAATATCTTTATAGCTAAATGCATGCATTCCACGGCTACTGCCTTAACATAAATTTTTAAATAGGAGGACATTTTCTGGACAGGTACGTTCCTATTCACAAATCCTTTGCAGTAATTCTGAAGACTCCCAGGTAGGCTGAAGCCAGTGGCGCAGACTCTATAGAGGAGTGAACGCACCACAAAGCTCTCAATGATCTTCTATCTATGCTACTTTTGCGGACTTCCAGATAAACATGGAAAAATGAATGCACATATCTAATTTCACTTTTTTCTGAAGCCTGCCTCAACCTATGGTAAAGAGATTTTTTTTTTTTTTTAAGAAAACGTTTAGACCCATAGGAGCAGGAAGTCTGGAAGAAAAGCTGCCGGCAAGATTGGAAAGCTAGAAAACAGCCAGACCCGTTGCAATGAATTCAGCAGTCCTGAGAGCGCCGATCTTACGTTGGCAGTGGGGGAAGATGAGTTCCCACCTTTTTTATTGCACGGAATTAACAAAAGGCTTAAGGAATTACAGTAGATGTGCAGCTGGCCCATGTTGCACCTGTGTGTGAATTAGAACTGGCCTCCCCATGCTCAAGACACACTGCTGCCATCTGCCAGAAACTTGTCATAACAAATATGCAACTCGATACTGTCTATAGTGTGAGAAAGGTGTCCTCAGAATTGGGCAGTGCACAGCTTATACAGCCATACCTAATAGCCCTGAACTCAAGGCACCAGTTACCACTAGAGGTGAATGAAGAGGCTGCTGTAAAATATGAAAGATAGGTTGAAATTATTTAAAGGACAGGTAAAACTTTAGCTCCTTAATCTCACCTTGGCAGAAGACTGGAGGCTTATTTTCTAAAAAGAGAAAAACTATGGGGCGCCTGGGTGGCTCAGTCGGTTGAGCATCTGACTTCGGCTCAGGTCATGATCTCACGGTTCGTGGGTTCGAGCCCCACATCGGGCTCTGTGCTGACAGCTCAGAGCCTGGAGCCTGCTTCGGATTCTGTGTCTCTCTCTCTCTCTGACCCTCTCCTGTTCACTTCTCTCTCCCTCTCCCTCCTGCCCCCCCCTCAGAAATAAATAAAAACAAAAAGAGAAAAACCAGACAAGAATGCCAGGCAGGGTTGAGAACAGGGTTGATATCCCAGAAATAGAGGGATTAAATCAAAGGATGCCCTCTGAATGCTGACCCCCATCCTGCTTCTTCCGCTGAGCCCCAAGGACACTGGTATCCAGGCCTTTACCCTACAGGCAGGAGAGCAGGAAAAACTTCCTAAGGACACATGACCACCTCAAAAGGAAATACCTAAATATTTTTACATTAGGGGTTCTCCAACCAAACATTCCAGGGGATCACCCAACAGTGAGGCTCACAGTCGATAAGTGCTACGCATGTACTTGGTGCTTCAAATCCATTTTTTAAAAAACCACTCTTAAATTTAAGCAGACAAGCAAAAATTAGCAGTTATTTGAGGACAGACCCTAATATGAAAGATAAGAGACCCAAAATAAACATTTTGAAAAGAACTTGAAGAAAACAAAAGCTACACAGAAAGAACACTTAAAAATACCATGAATATTAGGCAGAGAAGGACAAATACCATATGTTGGCACGTATAGGAGGATTAGGAGGAACTTGACGGAGGAACAAGGGGGAGAAGAAGGGCGGAAATGGTGGGGGAAAGGGAGAGAGGCAAACCACGAGAGACTCTTGAATGCTGACAAAAACTGAGGACTGATGGATGTGGGGGGGAGGGGGGATGGGCATGGAGGAGGACACTTGTGGGGATGAGCACTGAGTGTTATGTGGAAACTAATTTGACAATAAACTATTTGTAAAAAAAAAAAAAAATACCATGAATATTGGAGTGCCTGGGTGGCTCCGTCGATTAAGGGTTCAACTCTTGATATAAACTCGGGTCTTGATCTCAGGGTTGTGATTTCAAGACCTATGTTGGGTCTGTGTTCAGCCTGCATTGGGCATGGAGCCTACTTAAGAAAAAAAACAAAACCATAAATATCATCAGAGAGTTAGATACGTTACATCAATGAAACAGGAACAAGGTGTTATAAAAGAACATTCACAGTTTTTTTTTTTAAAAGCTCTTGCAAATTAAAAATAAGAATGCAGAAAACAAAAACCCGAATAGAGGGTGAGGAAGTCCGCCAGAAAGAAGAGTAAACAGAGAAGGAAGACGTCAGAGAAAAAATAAGGAAATTAGACGGCTTGTCTGGAAGTTTCCTAGTATTGGAAGAGATAAAGACAAAATAGTGCAATCAGCTTGTAAAACAATTCAGCATGACCCAGTAAAGATGAACGCACACGTACTGTACCATTGAGCATGAGACAAAGATTCATTAAATTCGTTAATGTATTCAACAAATATTTATTCTGCACCTGCTAAATTCTAGTCATTGTGCTAAGCACTGATCATATGAGCATAAACGAGATGGGCGAGACCTCTGCCCTCTTAGAAACCAACCGAAATTGTTCATCCCAAGGCAGAGGTGAAGGATGGCACATCTCTGGCTCAATTTTGTCCACAAGGTTTGGGATCCCATGTGAGGAGTGTCTGGGTAGATTTCCTATAGGCAGAACGTATATAGAAGGGGATTATAATTATTCTGTGGTTCAGAAGAGAAGTAAAGTACCACCAATGCTGTATTGAGAAAGAACAAGTTTAATTTTAATAATCTTTAACAGAGGGGGTGCCTGGGTGGCTCAGTTGGTTAAGCATCTGACTCCTGACTTTGGCTCGGGTCATGATCTCACAGTTGGTAAGTTTAAGCCCCACATCGGGCCCTGTGCTGACAATGTGGAGGATGCTTGGAATTCCGCCTCCCTCTCTCTCTGTCCCACCCCCACTTGCTCTCTTTCTCTCTCTCAAAAATAAACTTAAAAAATAATCTTTAACAGAGTTGTTCAAACATAAAAATTAATTGTCTGGGCATATGGCAAGTTGGCTGTCAGTGGAGGTTCTCAATACTAAACAGGGCTCATTCACTCAACAACTGAGTGGGGACTGTGTGCCAAGCACTGTGTGAGGCATGTGTATTAGTTAGCTATTCTGCATAACAAGTTTTCCCAAAACAACATTGTATGATCTCTGACAATTTCTGTGGCTCTGTGGCTAGGCGGTGTGGTTCTGGTCCAGGATCTGTCATGAGGTTGCAGGCAGGATGTTGGCTGGGGCCATAGTCATCCGAAGTCTTGACCTTCTGTTTTCAGGGTGGCTCACCCACGTGGCTGGCAAGTTGGTGCTGGCTGTTGAGGAGGGGCTGCCGTTCCTCTCTGTGTGCCCCCCTCCCCAGAGTTGCTTAAGTGTCTTCACAACAGAGTAGCTGTTTTCCCTCAGAGTCAATGATCCAAAGGAGAGCAAGGTGGAAGCCACAAGACCCTTTCTGACTGAGCCTCAGGACTCATACCCCATAACTTCCATAATAGCCTATTGATCACACAGGTCAGCACCCCTGCCATGAGAGAGACCACACAGGGCATTGAACCAGAGAGGAGGATCAATCATGGAACCACACGGCGCCTGGCCACCACAATCTGTATACACAGTGATGGAAGAAGGGGGTACCTGTTAGTGAACTGTGTTCATTTGCTAGTGATTGGGTCAAGGAATTGGACTGAGAGACAAGGTGATTCCCTGAAAACCTCACGTTTTGTGATTCTGTGCATAGGTCCTAGTTACCACATCACTTGCCTACCATCTCAGAACCAGTGCTCAAATCCTCACTCTTTTTTTTCAATGTTTTATTTATTTTTGAGAGTGAGAGGGTGAGCAGGAGCAGTGAGAGGGACAGAGAGAGATGGGAACGAAGATCCGAAGCAGGCTCTGTGCTGACAGCAGCAAGCCCAATGCGGGGCTCGAACTCACAAACTGTGAGATCATGACCTTAGTTAATGTCGGGTGCTCAACCAACAGAGCCACACAGGTGCCCCTCAAATCCTCACTCTTGTGATATGGGCAATGCTGGGGTCTCTAACTGTGCTCCTCCATTATTAGCTGCTTATTGTCACCTGGTGAGATAACCATGGCTCTGTCCTCCATGCTCTCACAGAAGTCCCCAGATAACCCCACACTCGTTGTTTCTCTCCCCAGAGCCTGCCATCACCTGTGCTCCCATCCCGGGACCACGGGGTGTCCTATGATAACACCAAAAGAACATGGCGTCCCTGTCCCAGAGCTGCTTTTGGCTGGGCTTGGACAATTCCTCAATAGCAGCAAGGCCCTGTGGGCTCAGGAGGAGAGCAGGCCCCACACCCTTCCTTTGCCTTGTTGAGCTCTCTTCTCCCTAATCAAGGCCGTTCCATATACCAGACACCTCAGGGGTAGTGACCTCTCTGATGTTTTCAAATGACCTCTGACCTTTGGGCTTTGGGGCTAGGTGGAGGTGTGTGGCTAGCGTCTCAGCCCGGCCCACACCAGTGCTGGCTGACACTCCTTTGGGGGCACTAACCCATGCCTGTAGAGGAGTCCATTATGTCCAAATCACCTGAGGAGGCAGGGGTGGCTGGGAGAGCTTCAGGCCTGAGTCTGGGCTGGGCTCTCAGTGCACCGCGCTGGGTGATATTGATGTGGGCTGTGCCGAAGTCCAGGAAGCACCCCTACCACTTGTAGGGCACTCTAAGTACATGGTTCTTCTGGGTTCAAGTGCTTCAGTCTTGCTACGTGGTCAAGACTGGCTCCTGGAGTAGCTCTGGTGAATCTCTCTCTCTCTCTCTATTTACTATATCTATCTATCTATCTATCTATCTATCTATCTATCTATCTATCTATCTATCTATCATCTATCGTCTATCTATCTACTATCTCTCTCTATCTATATATCTATCTATCCATCTATCTATCATCTATCTATCTATCTATCTATCTATCTATCTATCTATCTATCGCTAGCTATAGTTTTTAAAGTAATACTATTAGGATGGCTATTATTAAAACAACAACAGAAAATAACAAGTGTTGGAGAGCCTAAGGAGAAATGAAACCCAGTTCCCTGTGGACGGTAACATAAAATGTTTGCAACCACTGTAAAAACAATATGGTGGTTCCTCAAAAAATATTAAACATAGAATTACCACATGATCCAGTAATTCCAATTCTGGATATATACACAAAAGAATTGAAAGCAGGGACTTGAAAAGATCGTTCTACACATATCACCATTATTCACAAGAGCCAAAGGGTAGAAACAACCCAAGAGTCCGTCAATGGGTGAGTGGCTAAACAGAATGTGGTCTATACATACAATGCAATATTATTCCGCCTTTAAAAAAAAAAAAAAAAGAAGGATATTCTGGTCCATGGATGAACCTTGAAAACATTATGGTAAGTGAAAGAAGCCAGACACAAAAGGATAAATATTGTATGATTCCCTTACATAAACTCTCTAGAACAGGTGAACTCCTAGATACAGAAAGTAGAATAGAGGTTACCAGGGGCTGGAGTGGGGGTTGATAATGTGGAATTGCTTAATGGATACAGAGTTTATGTTTGGGATGATGAAGCAATTTTGGAGAGGAGCAACTGGGTGGGTCAGTCAGGTTAAGTGTCTTACTTAGGCTCAGGTCATGATCTCGCAGTTCGCGGGTTCGAGCCCCATGTTGGACTCAGTGCTGACAGCTTGGAGCCTGGAGCCTGTTTCGGATTCTGTGTCTCCCTCTATCTCTGCCCCTCCTTCACTCATACTCTGTCTCTGTCTCTCTCTTCCTCTATCAAAAATAAACATAAAAATGTTTTTAAAAAAAAAATTTTTGGAGATAACAGTGATAGTTGTACAACATTGTGACTGTAATTAATGTCCCTGAATTATATACTTCAAAATGGTTAAAATGGCAAATTTTATGTTATATATTTTTTTTACCACAATAAAAAAGTAATACTAAACAGTATCTTAAAATCCCAATACTATATATAAAATATGTACAGTGGAAAGCAATATCTCACATTTCTGAGATGAACCCTGATGAATTTACTACCTAAGCTTTCAGATTTCTTTCTCCCATGGAAGTTGGATCTCAAGATTCCATGCGATCCAGCAGAACCCACCCACCCCTTGTGTGGTGGGAACCCCCCTGCTCTATGGGGGTTCTTGGGGGGCTTACACTTCTCTCATTATGCTGGGCTTGCCTAAAAAACTATATGTTTACCTACACAGCCTGGTAGTTAAAAGTATAGTTCTGTTGCTGGATGGCTTGGGTTCAAAACTCCATTCTACCACTTGCTACCTAATGGACCTCACCGTTCTGAACCGCCTTTTCCTCATCTGCTGTATCTTTGATGTCAGTCTGTTGGGAAGATTATATGAGTTGATGTACATACACCATGGGGTTTTTTTTTTGTTTTTTGGGGTCTTTTTGTTTTAATGTTTATTTTTAAGAGAGAGAGAGAGGGAGAGAGAATGTGAGTGGAGGAAGAGCCGAGAGAGAGATAGAAACACAGAATCTGAAGCAGGCTCCAGGCTCTGAGCTGTCAGCACAGACTCTGACACGGGGCTTGAACTCACGAACCACGAGACCATGACCTGAGCCGAAGTCAGGTGCTTAAATGACTGAGCCACCCAGGCACCCCTATTTTTTAAAAGCACCTAGCTAGTGAGCACAGAGTCTCAGCTTTATTGCAATGCCTGTATTATAACTTTCTACCACTGGACAGTCCTCATTGGCCATCATTTTTTGGAGTTCGGGGGAGGCACTTTAGCCTACTGTTTCATTCTCTATTTTCCCTCAGTAACCTCTCTCCCTTTCCTACTTTTTATCACCGCCTCAAATGCCTGTATGGGAAAGCACAGAACTCATTTCCTTCCAGCCTATTCCTCGACGTTTCCTCTTTAGCAGCCAGCATGGACTACCAAATACAATTCTCTCTCTGAGAAGAATTCTAGGTCTCGCTGTGGAATTAACAGACTTTGTTTTACCTCCTTACACATTTACACACAAAGATACATATGTTTCTTCACGGAGTTGTGTAATACATCACATCTGGAACCTTGCTTTAGTTTGCTTAAAATAGCTCGGACATCCTCTCCTAAATAAATGGGGTCCCCAAACCAAATCAGAGCATTCTTCTTGCACTCGGGACCTCATGAGAGACCTGGGCCCCGTGTCAGAGCACGTATGAAAATGGTGGGTAGAGCCGGCTGCCAAGCTGGGCATAGCCTGGTCATTTCCTGATCTCAGCTGTCCCACTGTCTTAGCTGCTACAGATGTCCCTGGAGATATCCCTAGAGATGACGGAGGTAGTAGAGACACAGCCCACACACTAGCCAAGAACAAAAGAGGAAGACTGCTCTCCTCGAAAGATGGAACCGGCCGTAATAAGGCCTGATAACCGTACCTCCGATAAACCAGCAGGACTGTCAGGAACAAGTCAGGGCCGCGAGCACAGCTTCCAAGGACCGAAGCGGGAGAAGCCACCACCGGAGAGAAGGGGCGCGCCAAGCGAGGCTCGGAATCGCTCGTCACAGAAACCTACTGTGGAAGCCACAACCGGAAAATGAGTTCAATCAAATATTTCTGGAAATTTCGAGGAAAGCTAGAGTATGTGGTTTGGAAATGTAATAGGAATAAGGGAGGCTAAGGGAGAAACATGGCTATGACTACTCCATGAAAGGAGACCCAGAGACAGCCCGGCACGCCTGGCGGCCGCTGCCCCCACCACCACACACGGAGGCCCTCACCAGCTGCTGCCCACTGCCCTGCCCATCCCAGAGGGGATTCCCTGCGCTCTTTTGTTCTTTATCCCAGCTTCTTATTTGCAGTCTGGGACATTTCCAGCTGATGGCTGAGTGTAGGCACCACACCACCCTCTAGAGGGGTGTCCATACCTTTCTGAAATAAGTGTGAATCAGTTCTATAATGAGAGTGGGGTGGGGTGGGATAAACCAAAATTCACATAAATGAGTCGAGTTAAAGGCCCAGAAGAGCTTGTGGAAGGAGAGACCCTGTGCCTTGAGCTCTCTAAAGCGGGGGGGCACGTCAGCCTTACCTCGGTGGCCCCCTCAGAGTGAAGCAGCGTCAGAGCCGTGCTCCACAGACGCTCGGCCGCTCATCCTCTGCTTCCTACAAGTGACCTGCGCACGGAGGGCATTCACTAAGTGTTTGTTGGCTGAGTGAGCATAAGCAGGCTGTGTCTTTCGTCTTTGGATAACGTGTGACAGCTTTTTCCACCTCTCCTTAGAGCACCCTCTAAACCCCGCTCAGCACCCCCTGCCCTCACCCCTCCTGCAATCTCATCTCCCCAGCCCTTGGCGTCCCTCACAGTATCCCCTGCTAAGCTCTGCCAAGCAGCGCCTTCTGCCCAGCTCAGGCCCACCACCACCAAGAAGCCACGCTGCGACTAGTTTCTCAGCAGCTTTATTGAGTAGCGAGAGGTAATGTCTTTTCCCACTGGACATGTGTCCTCAGGTTTGTACAAGAACTGCCTTGGGGCAGACAGACAGACGGGCGGCGGGGCAGGGCAGGTGTTGCTGGTAGCGCGGGCGCACCAGGGACAGCTCAGCTCTCCAAAGGGGCCGGTGCCTGCTCTTGCTCCCGCTCGGGCAGGGCCAGGGGTGTGTCCCGCTCCTCTTTCTCCTTGAGGGTGCTGAAGAACGAGTTGACCTTGTCCCTCAGATCCTTTTCCAGGAAGCTCAGGTGGTCTTCCATGCCGTCCGCATAGGGGCCCAGCTTCTGCCTGAGCTCCTCCATCTGCTGCACCAGGACTTTGTTGAAGGTCTCGCCGTAGGGCCCCACGTTGCGGCGGAACTCCTCCACCTGCCGGTCCAGGTCGCTGTTGAGCTGGGCCAGCAACTCCTGCAGCCCCTTGGCGTTGTCCCTCAGCTTGCCGCGCACGTCCTCGGCCACGGGCGCCAGCCTCTGCCTCAGCTCTTCGGCGTTGGCCGTGATCTTGGCCTTCAGATCATCTGCATTCTTCTTCATCTGGAAGGCCAGCCCCTCGAGCTGGTGGTTGAGCTTCTCCTGGACGTCCTGCGCGAAGGGGGCCAGGCTGCGGCGCAGCTCTTCCACGTTCTGGTCGATCTTGACCTTGAGCTCATCGGCATAGGGAGTGAGGTGCCCCTTGAGCTCTTCCACGTTCTGGTCGATCTTGGCCTTGAACTCATCCGCGTAGGGCATCAGTGAGGACTGCAGGTTGTCCACGTTCTCGCGCACCATGGTCTCCATGCGCTGCGCGTGGGAGGTCAGGTGGCGCCGCAGGTGGTCGGCGTGAGTGTTGACCTGGGTGCGCAGCTCCTCCGCGTAAGGCCCCAGGCGCTGCTGCAGCTCGCGCACGTTGTCGCCGATCTTCTGGCTCACCTCGTTGGCATGGGGCAGCAGCCGGGTCCGCAGCTCCTCCAGCTCCTTCCGAATCTCCTCCTTCAGCTTCTCCGAGTCTCTGGTCAGGCGTTCGTGCAGCTCGGTGGCGAAGGGCACCAGCTTCTTCTGTAGGTTATCAGCATAGGTGTTCACTTGCCCGAGCTTGTCCTGAAAGAGGGCACTACAGGGGAAAGACACAAGACGGCCGCCGTTACACTTGGCATTCCGCACCAGGACCTTGTCTCCTAATATGCCTGCCTAAGAGAGGTGAGTGTTTGGGGGTGCCGGGTTCACCCAGCTCCACTCTGTGGCCTTCCCTGCGCTAGATCATGGTTTGAGAGAGTGGATGTAATAGACTAAGTTACTACCTTTTATCTCTGAGTCTCCCCTGACCTTGAGTCACAATACCCACCTATCACATGACCTCCAGGGGTGTGCTTTCCCCTCCCTATCTGTGAAGTAGAAAAGGCAGACTTTGAAGTCCTTCCCAGCACAGGTGTGCTGTGACAGAGAGCACATTCACTGATAGGATGTTATGCTCTGGACCCCTTCCCAGTGTCTTTTACAGATTCAAAATACTGGCTTCCTTGCACGTGCCCACCCTCACAGGCTCCCCAGATATCCCCACCTCCCTTCCCATGGTGTCCCAGGGGCCCATCTTTCTGGAATGTATTGGGACCCAGCTCCCGTGACATTTCCCTCCCTCCCTTTCGTCCATGCATCTCAATGCTAAGACGTGGCCACTTGCCACACTCTAGAAAGTTAAAGCAGAAGATTCCTTAAGGATTATCAGTCCAACGCCCTGTCTGCATGTGGATCCCAGATCTGGAGACCTCGGGGCCACTGGGTGAGTCAGTGGCAGGGCAGTGGGTGTCCAAAGCCCAGGCCTCCTGCCTCTGAGCGTCAGCCCTTGGCCGACGCATTGTATGGCCTTTAAGAAGCCCCAGCCGGCAAGTTGTGTCTTTCTTACTTGAGCTGCTGGGTGAGCTCAGCCTGCTGGAGATGTTCGACGGCTTCCTTGGCATTGTTGCTCAGCTGGCTGAAGTAGTCCCACACCACGGTGGCCACCTGGTCGGCACTGACCTCAGCCCGGGCACCTGGGCAGGAAGCAGAGAGCGATTCATGAGGACCTGACTCCTTCTTTGCCCCTCTGCACCAGCGCTGAGCTGCAGACCAGCTGATGGTGGGGGAGCCCCACTGCTGATCTCCCCGCCTGCGCTTCCCTAGTTAGAAGCCACAGGGGAACGTGAGGCTGGCCTGGCACTCAGGCCAGCAGAGACAATGTTCCCAATAGGCCAGCCCTCCTATGAACCCAGTGGCAAGTGGGGAGCCCTCTGTGTCCAGCTGGGGGACGACAGGCATTTGGAACCGTCTTCTTCCCTGGGCCTCAGACTCTCCATCCTGCCCACCAGCTGTGGCAGAGGGGTCCTGCCCCAGAGCCCCTTCCAAAGGAAGCTCCTACTCACCAGTGACAGCCACTAGGGCCAGGGTCAGGACCACAGCCCTCAGGAACATCCTGGGCTTCTCGCTGGGCTGCACTGGATCCTTTCTGGAAACAGACAGGGTTACAGGAGAGGCTCTCAGTCAGCTGCACACTTGCTGCTGTCCGAACTGACTGAGGCTCGGAGCCAGCCAGCCATTTAAACTCCCACCAGCCTGCCCTCCCCGCCTCCCTCCCCAGTGTGACTCCACGCTGGAAGGTGACACATTCCCAGGAGGCCTCTTGGACTTTTGTGACTCTAAGACTACGTGGAAGCTGACGGTGGCCTGAGGCTTGGGCAGCGGTCAGAAGGAGCTGTTCTGTGCTCAGGCCCCACCCAGCACGAAGTGGGGGGCGGGGGAGCCGTGAGCTGTGGGGGGAAGGAGGCCCAGGGAACCTGAGCCAGGGAGGGACTGATGCCCCAGNTGAGTGTTATGTGGAAACTAATTTGACAATAAACTATTTGTAAAAAAAAAAAAAAATACCATGAATATTGGAGTGCCTGGGTGGCTCCGTCGATTAAGGGTTCAACTCTTGATATAAACTCGGGTCTTGATCTCAGGGTTGTGATTTCAAGACCTATGTTGGGTCTGTGTTCAGCCTGCATTGGGCATGGAGCCTACTTAAGAAAAAAAACAAAACCATAAATATCATCAGAGAGTTAGATACGTTACATCAATGAAACAGGAACAAGGTGTTATAAAAGAACATTCACAGTTTTTTTTTTTAAAAGCTCTTGCAAATTAAAAATAAGAATGCAGAAAACAAAAACCCGAATAGAGGGTGAGGAAGTCCGCCAGAAAGAAGAGTAAACAGAGAAGGAAGACGTCAGAGAAAAAATAAGGAAATTAGACGGCTTGTCTGGAAGTTTCCTAGTATTGGAAGAGATAAAGACAAAATAGTGCAATCAGCTTGTAAAACAATTCAGCATGACCCAGTAAAGATGAACGCACACGTACTGTACCATTGAGCATGAGACAAAGATTCATTAAATTCGTTAATGTATTCAACAAATATTTATTCTGCACCTGCTAAATTCTAGTCATTGTGCTAAGCACTGATCATATGAGCATAAACGAGATGGGCGAGACCTCTGCCCTCTTAGAAACCAACCGAAATTGTTCATCCCAAGGCAGAGGTGAAGGATGGCACATCTCTGGCTCAATTTTGTCCACAAGGTTTGGGATCCCATGTGAGGAGTGTCTGGGTAGATTTCCTATAGGCAGAACGTATATAGAAGGGGATTATAATTATTCTGTGGTTCAGAAGAGAAGTAAAGTACCACCAATGCTGTATTGAGAAAGAACAAGTTTAATTTTAATAATCTTTAACAGAGGGGGTGCCTGGGTGGCTCAGTTGGTTAAGCATCTGACTCCTGACTTTGGCTCGGGTCATGATCTCACAGTTGGTAAGTTTAAGCCCCACATCGGGCCCTGTGCTGACAATGTGGAGGATGCTTGGAATTCCGCCTCCCTCTCTCTCTGTCCCACCCCCACTTGCTCTCTTTCTCTCTCTCAAAAATAAACTTAAAAAATAATCTTTAACAGAGTTGTTCAAACATAAAAATTAATTGTCTGGGCATATGGCAAGTTGGCTGTCAGTGGAGGTTCTCAATACTAAACAGGGCTCATTCACTCAACAACTGAGTGGGGACTGTGTGCCAAGCACTGTGTGAGGCATGTGTATTAGTTAGCTATTCTGCATAACAAGTTTTCCCAAAACAACATTGTATGATCTCTGACAATTTCTGTGGCTCTGTGGCTAGGCGGTGTGGTTCTGGTCCAGGATCTGTCATGAGGTTGCAGGCAGGATGTTGGCTGGGGCCATAGTCATCCGAAGTCTTGACCTTCTGTTTTCAGGGTGGCTCACCCACGTGGCTGGCAAGTTGGTGCTGGCTGTTGAGGAGGGGCTGCCGTTCCTCTCTGTGTGCCCCCCTCCCCAGAGTTGCTTAAGTGTCTTCACAACAGAGTAGCTGTTTTCCCTCAGAGTCAATGATCCAAAGGAGAGCAAGGTGGAAGCCACAAGACCCTTTCTGACTGAGCCTCAGGACTCATACCCCATAACTTCCATAATAGCCTATTGATCACACAGGTCAGCACCCCTGCCATGAGAGAGACCACACAGGGCATTGAACCAGAGAGGAGGATCAATCATGGAACCACACGGCGCCTGGCCACCACAATCTGTATACACAGTGATGGAAGAAGGGGGTACCTGTTAGTGAACTGTGTTCATTTGCTAGTGATTGGGTCAAGGAATTGGACTGAGAGACAAGGTGATTCCCTGAAAACCTCACGTTTTGTGATTCTGTGCATAGGTCCTAGTTACCACATCACTTGCCTACCATCTCAGAACCAGTGCTCAAATCCTCACTCTTTTTTTTCAATGTTTTATTTATTTTTGAGAGTGAGAGGGTGAGCAGGAGCAGTGAGAGGGACAGAGAGAGATGGGAACGAAGATCCGAAGCAGGCTCTGTGCTGACAGCAGCAAGCCCAATGCGGGGCTCGAACTCACAAACTGTGAGATCATGACCTTAGTTAATGTCGGGTGCTCAACCAACAGAGCCACACAGGTGCCCCTCAAATCCTCACTCTTGTGATATGGGCAATGCTGGGGTCTCTAACTGTGCTCCTCCATTATTAGCTGCTTATTGTCACCTGGTGAGATAACCATGGCTCTGTCCTCCATGCTCTCACAGAAGTCCCCAGATAACCCCACACTCGTTGTTTCTCTCCCCAGAGCCTGCCATCACCTGTGCTCCCATCCCGGGACCACGGGGTGTCCTATGATAACACCAAAAGAACATGGCGTCCCTGTCCCAGAGCTGCTTTTGGCTGGGCTTGGACAATTCCTCAATAGCAGCAAGGCCCTGTGGGCTCAGGAGGAGAGCAGGCCCCACACCCTTCCTTTGCCTTGTTGAGCTCTCTTCTCCCTAATCAAGGCCGTTCCATATACCAGACACCTCAGGGGTAGTGACCTCTCTGATGTTTTCAAATGACCTCTGACCTTTGGGCTTTGGGGCTAGGTGGAGGTGTGTGGCTAGCGTCTCAGCCCGGCCCACACCAGTGCTGGCTGACACTCCTTTGGGGGCACTAACCCATGCCTGTAGAGGAGTCCATTATGTCCAAATCACCTGAGGAGGCAGGGGTGGCTGGGAGAGCTTCAGGCCTGAGTCTGGGCTGGGCTCTCAGTGCACCGCGCTGGGTGATATTGATGTGGGCTGTGCCGAAGTCCAGGAAGCACCCCTACCACTTGTAGGGCACTCTAAGTACATGGTTCTTCTGGGTTCAAGTGCTTCAGTCTTGCTACGTGGTCAAGACTGGCTCCTGGAGTAGCTCTGGTGAATCTCTCTCTCTCTCTCTATTTACTATATCTATCTATCTATCTATCTATCTATCTATCTATCTATCTATCTATCTATCTATCATCTATCGTCTATCTATCTACTATCTCTCTCTATCTATATATCTATCTATCCATCTATCTATCATCTATCTATCTATCTATCTATCTATCTATCTATCTATCTATCGCTAGCTATAGTTTTTAAAGTAATACTATTAGGATGGCTATTATTAAAACAACAACAGAAAATAACAAGTGTTGGAGAGCCTAAGGAGAAATGAAACCCAGTTCCCTGTGGACGGTAACATAAAATGTTTGCAACCACTGTAAAAACAATATGGTGGTTCCTCAAAAAATATTAAACATAGAATTACCACATGATCCAGTAATTCCAATTCTGGATATATACACAAAAGAATTGAAAGCAGGGACTTGAAAAGATCGTTCTACACATATCACCATTATTCACAAGAGCCAAAGGGTAGAAACAACCCAAGAGTCCGTCAATGGGTGAGTGGCTAAACAGAATGTGGTCTATACATACAATGCAATATTATTCCGCCTTTAAAAAAAAAAAAAAAAGAAGGATATTCTGGTCCATGGATGAACCTTGAAAACATTATGGTAAGTGAAAGAAGCCAGACACAAAAGGATAAATATTGTATGATTCCCTTACATAAACTCTCTAGAACAGGTGAACTCCTAGATACAGAAAGTAGAATAGAGGTTACCAGGGGCTGGAGTGGGGGTTGATAATGTGGAATTGCTTAATGGATACAGAGTTTATGTTTGGGATGATGAAGCAATTTTGGAGAGGAGCAACTGGGTGGGTCAGTCAGGTTAAGTGTCTTACTTAGGCTCAGGTCATGATCTCGCAGTTCGCGGGTTCGAGCCCCATGTTGGACTCAGTGCTGACAGCTTGGAGCCTGGAGCCTGTTTCGGATTCTGTGTCTCCCTCTATCTCTGCCCCTCCTTCACTCATACTCTGTCTCTGTCTCTCTCTTCCTCTATCAAAAATAAACATAAAAATGTTTTTAAAAAAAAAATTTTTGGAGATAACAGTGATAGTTGTACAACATTGTGACTGTAATTAATGTCCCTGAATTATATACTTCAAAATGGTTAAAATGGCAAATTTTATGTTATATATTTTTTTTACCACAATAAAAAAGTAATACTAAACAGTATCTTAAAATCCCAATACTATATATAAAATATGTACAGTGGAAAGCAATATCTCACATTTCTGAGATGAACCCTGATGAATTTACTACCTAAGCTTTCAGATTTCTTTCTCCCATGGAAGTTGGATCTCAAGATTCCATGCGATCCAGCAGAACCCACCCACCCCTTGTGTGGTGGGAACCCCCCTGCTCTATGGGGGTTCTTGGGGGGCTTACACTTCTCTCATTATGCTGGGCTTGCCTAAAAAACTATATGTTTACCTACACAGCCTGGTAGTTAAAAGTATAGTTCTGTTGCTGGATGGCTTGGGTTCAAAACTCCATTCTACCACTTGCTACCTAATGGACCTCACCGTTCTGAACCGCCTTTTCCTCATCTGCTGTATCTTTGATGTCAGTCTGTTGGGAAGATTATATGAGTTGATGTACATACACCATGGGGTTTTTTTTTTGTTTTTTGGGGTCTTTTTGTTTTAATGTTTATTTTTAAGAGAGAGAGAGAGGGAGAGAGAATGTGAGTGGAGGAAGAGCCGAGAGAGAGATAGAAACACAGAATCTGAAGCAGGCTCCAGGCTCTGAGCTGTCAGCACAGACTCTGACACGGGGCTTGAACTCACGAACCACGAGACCATGACCTGAGCCGAAGTCAGGTGCTTAAATGACTGAGCCACCCAGGCACCCCTATTTTTTAAAAGCACCTAGCTAGTGAGCACAGAGTCTCAGCTTTATTGCAATGCCTGTATTATAACTTTCTACCACTGGACAGTCCTCATTGGCCATCATTTTTTGGAGTTCGGGGGAGGCACTTTAGCCTACTGTTTCATTCTCTATTTTCCCTCAGTAACCTCTCTCCCTTTCCTACTTTTTATCACCGCCTCAAATGCCTGTATGGGAAAGCACAGAACTCATTTCCTTCCAGCCTATTCCTCGACGTTTCCTCTTTAGCAGCCAGCATGGACTACCAAATACAATTCTCTCTCTGAGAAGAATTCTAGGTCTCGCTGTGGAATTAACAGACTTTGTTTTACCTCCTTACACATTTACACACAAAGATACATATGTTTCTTCACGGAGTTGTGTAATACATCACATCTGGAACCTTGCTTTAGTTTGCTTAAAATAGCTCGGACATCCTCTCCTAAATAAATGGGGTCCCCAAACCAAATCAGAGCATTCTTCTTGCACTCGGGACCTCATGAGAGACCTGGGCCCCGTGTCAGAGCACGTATGAAAATGGTGGGTAGAGCCGGCTGCCAAGCTGGGCATAGCCTGGTCATTTCCTGATCTCAGCTGTCCCACTGTCTTAGCTGCTACAGATGTCCCTGGAGATATCCCTAGAGATGACGGAGGTAGTAGAGACACAGCCCACACACTAGCCAAGAACAAAAGAGGAAGACTGCTCTCCTCGAAAGATGGAACCGGCCGTAATAAGGCCTGATAACCGTACCTCCGATAAACCAGCAGGACTGTCAGGAACAAGTCAGGGCCGCGAGCACAGCTTCCAAGGACCGAAGCGGGAGAAGCCACCACCGGAGAGAAGGGGCGCGCCAAGCGAGGCTCGGAATCGCTCGTCACAGAAACCTACTGTGGAAGCCACAACCGGAAAATGAGTTCAATCAAATATTTCTGGAAATTTCGAGGAAAGCTAGAGTATGTGGTTTGGAAATGTAATAGGAATAAGGGAGGCTAAGGGAGAAACATGGCTATGACTACTCCATGAAAGGAGACCCAGAGACAGCCCGGCACGCCTGGCGGCCGCTGCCCCCACCACCACACACGGAGGCCCTCACCAGCTGCTGCCCACTGCCCTGCCCATCCCAGAGGGGATTCCCTGCGCTCTTTTGTTCTTTATCCCAGCTTCTTATTTGCAGTCTGGGACATTTCCAGCTGATGGCTGAGTGTAGGCACCACACCACCCTCTAGAGGGGTGTCCATACCTTTCTGAAATAAGTGTGAATCAGTTCTATAATGAGAGTGGGGTGGGGTGGGATAAACCAAAATTCACATAAATGAGTCGAGTTAAAGGCCCAGAAGAGCTTGTGGAAGGAGAGACCCTGTGCCTTGAGCTCTCTAAAGCGGGGGGGCACGTCAGCCTTACCTCGGTGGCCCCCTCAGAGTGAAGCAGCGTCAGAGCCGTGCTCCACAGACGCTCGGCCGCTCATCCTCTGCTTCCTACAAGTGACCTGCGCACGGAGGGCATTCACTAAGTGTTTGTTGGCTGAGTGAGCATAAGCAGGCTGTGTCTTTCGTCTTTGGATAACGTGTGACAGCTTTTTCCACCTCTCCTTAGAGCACCCTCTAAACCCCGCTCAGCACCCCCTGCCCTCACCCCTCCTGCAATCTCATCTCCCCAGCCCTTGGCGTCCCTCACAGTATCCCCTGCTAAGCTCTGCCAAGCAGCGCCTTCTGCCCAGCTCAGGCCCACCACCACCAAGAAGCCACGCTGCGACTAGTTTCTCAGCAGCTTTATTGAGTAGCGAGAGGTAATGTCTTTTCCCACTGGACATGTGTCCTCAGGTTTGTACAAGAACTGCCTTGGGGCAGACAGACAGACGGGCGGCGGGGCAGGGCAGGTGTTGCTGGTAGCGCGGGCGCACCAGGGACAGCTCAGCTCTCCAAAGGGGCCGGTGCCTGCTCTTGCTCCCGCTCGGGCAGGGCCAGGGGTGTGTCCCGCTCCTCTTTCTCCTTGAGGGTGCTGAAGAACGAGTTGACCTTGTCCCTCAGATCCTTTTCCAGGAAGCTCAGGTGGTCTTCCATGCCGTCCGCATAGGGGCCCAGCTTCTGCCTGAGCTCCTCCATCTGCTGCACCAGGACTTTGTTGAAGGTCTCGCCGTAGGGCCCCACGTTGCGGCGGAACTCCTCCACCTGCCGGTCCAGGTCGCTGTTGAGCTGGGCCAGCAACTCCTGCAGCCCCTTGGCGTTGTCCCTCAGCTTGCCGCGCACGTCCTCGGCCACGGGCGCCAGCCTCTGCCTCAGCTCTTCGGCGTTGGCCGTGATCTTGGCCTTCAGATCATCTGCATTCTTCTTCATCTGGAAGGCCAGCCCCTCGAGCTGGTGGTTGAGCTTCTCCTGGACGTCCTGCGCGAAGGGGGCCAGGCTGCGGCGCAGCTCTTCCACGTTCTGGTCGATCTTGACCTTGAGCTCATCGGCATAGGGAGTGAGGTGCCCCTTGAGCTCTTCCACGTTCTGGTCGATCTTGGCCTTGAACTCATCCGCGTAGGGCATCAGTGAGGACTGCAGGTTGTCCACGTTCTCGCGCACCATGGTCTCCATGCGCTGCGCGTGGGAGGTCAGGTGGCGCCGCAGGTGGTCGGCGTGAGTGTTGACCTGGGTGCGCAGCTCCTCCGCGTAAGGCCCCAGGCGCTGCTGCAGCTCGCGCACGTTGTCGCCGATCTTCTGGCTCACCTCGTTGGCATGGGGCAGCAGCCGGGTCCGCAGCTCCTCCAGCTCCTTCCGAATCTCCTCCTTCAGCTTCTCCGAGTCTCTGGTCAGGCGTTCGTGCAGCTCGGTGGCGAAGGGCACCAGCTTCTTCTGTAGGTTATCAGCATAGGTGTTCACTTGCCCGAGCTTGTCCTGAAAGAGGGCACTACAGGGGAAAGACACAAGACGGCCGCCGTTACACTTGGCATTCCGCACCAGGACCTTGTCTCCTAATATGCCTGCCTAAGAGAGGTGAGTGTTTGGGGGTGCCGGGTTCACCCAGCTCCACTCTGTGGCCTTCCCTGCGCTAGATCATGGTTTGAGAGAGTGGATGTAATAGACTAAGTTACTACCTTTTATCTCTGAGTCTCCCCTGACCTTGAGTCACAATACCCACCTATCACATGACCTCCAGGGGTGTGCTTTCCCCTCCCTATCTGTGAAGTAGAAAAGGCAGACTTTGAAGTCCTTCCCAGCACAGGTGTGCTGTGACAGAGAGCACATTCACTGATAGGATGTTATGCTCTGGACCCCTTCCCAGTGTCTTTTACAGATTCAAAATACTGGCTTCCTTGCACGTGCCCACCCTCACAGGCTCCCCAGATATCCCCACCTCCCTTCCCATGGTGTCCCAGGGGCCCATCTTTCTGGAATGTATTGGGACCCAGCTCCCGTGACATTTCCCTCCCTCCCTTTCGTCCATGCATCTCAATGCTAAGACGTGGCCACTTGCCACACTCTAGAAAGTTAAAGCAGAAGATTCCTTAAGGATTATCAGTCCAACGCCCTGTCTGCATGTGGATCCCAGATCTGGAGACCTCGGGGCCACTGGGTGAGTCAGTGGCAGGGCAGTGGGTGTCCAAAGCCCAGGCCTCCTGCCTCTGAGCGTCAGCCCTTGGCCGACGCATTGTATGGCCTTTAAGAAGCCCCAGCCGGCAAGTTGTGTCTTTCTTACTTGAGCTGCTGGGTGAGCTCAGCCTGCTGGAGATGTTCGACGGCTTCCTTGGCATTGTTGCTCAGCTGGCTGAAGTAGTCCCACACCACGGTGGCCACCTGGTCGGCACTGACCTCAGCCCGGGCACCTGGGCAGGAAGCAGAGAGCGATTCATGAGGACCTGACTCCTTCTTTGCCCCTCTGCACCAGCGCTGAGCTGCAGACCAGCTGATGGTGGGGGAGCCCCACTGCTGATCTCCCCGCCTGCGCTTCCCTAGTTAGAAGCCACAGGGGAACGTGAGGCTGGCCTGGCACTCAGGCCAGCAGAGACAATGTTCCCAATAGGCCAGCCCTCCTATGAACCCAGTGGCAAGTGGGGAGCCCTCTGTGTCCAGCTGGGGGACGACAGGCATTTGGAACCGTCTTCTTCCCTGGGCCTCAGACTCTCCATCCTGCCCACCAGCTGTGGCAGAGGGGTCCTGCCCCAGAGCCCCTTCCAAAGGAAGCTCCTACTCACCAGTGACAGCCACTAGGGCCAGGGTCAGGACCACAGCCCTCAGGAACATCCTGGGCTTCTCGCTGGGCTGCACTGGATCCTTTCTGGAAACAGACAGGGTTACAGGAGAGGCTCTCAGTCAGCTGCACACTTGCTGCTGTCCGAACTGACTGAGGCTCGGAGCCAGCCAGCCATTTAAACTCCCACCAGCCTGCCCTCCCCGCCTCCCTCCCCAGTGTGACTCCACGCTGGAAGGTGACACATTCCCAGGAGGCCTCTTGGACTTTTGTGACTCTAAGACTACGTGGAAGCTGACGGTGGCCTGAGGCTTGGGCAGCGGTCAGAAGGAGCTGTTCTGTGCTCAGGCCCCACCCAGCACGAAGTGGGGGGCGGGGGAGCCGTGAGCTGTGGGGGGAAGGAGGCCCAGGGAACCTGAGCCAGGGAGGGACTGATGCCCCAGGGGCCCTGCTGGCGATTCTGGGTCTGAGCCAGGTTTGGGGGGTAAAGTTCACACCTCCTCTGTCTGCCTCAGGGGAAAGAGTCCCCCCGCCCCACACATTCCCCAAACTGACTCTATCTCAGAGCACCAGACACTGGACTGGGACACCCAGAGTCACAGACAGGGACGGCAAGCTAAGATCTAGAGCTCTGGTCAAGGTGCCCCCAGGAGGAGGGGAGTGGGCAGAGCCCTGTGTTGAAAGGGTTGATTAAAAAAAAAATTTCAACATTCACTTTTGAGAGAGAGACAGAGAGACAGAGCATGAGCAGGGGAGGGGCAGAAAGAGAGGGAGACACAGAATCTGAAGCAGGCTCCAGGATCTGACCTGTCGGCACAGAGCCCAACGCAGGGCTCGAACTCCCAAACCACGAGGTCATGACCTGAGCCAAAGTCGGACGCTCAACCGACTGAGTCACCCAGGTGCCTCTTGAAAGGGTTAATTTTAAGTGTGCTTTGTATCCTGCCACTGCCCAACTGTGCCACCTTGGCCAAGTGACTCAATTTGGCCAAGCTCTGAACCTCAGTTTCTCCTTTGAAACATGGGGTTGCTGGGCATAATAAATTAGATCTTGCTCATGCTACGGGTATAAT
The DNA here is from genome assembly GCF_008692635.1 of Crocuta crocuta. NCBI lineage: Eukaryota > Metazoa > Chordata > Mammalia > Carnivora > Hyaenidae > Crocuta > Crocuta crocuta. Next base: position 6,823,985 of record NW_027527824.1, on the reverse strand, counting down.
GCCTGGCTCAGAATAAGCACTACACAGTCCTGGTCGTTATTAATAATAATATTGGTTTCCTGGTTTGGGCCTGGAAGGGGGTCCAGGAGAATGCTCATCCCTCCAGAGAGAGGGCGGAGTCAGGCCCAGCCCTCTGGGAGTCCCCGCGGGGTGTATGATGCAGGGAGAGCAGCCCTCAAGCTTGGCCGCCCTCTCTGGATGGGACTAGTCAGCCTGTGCCGAATCGCAGGACCTCACCCTCTTGGGGGGCTTCTCACTGGGGCTGGGGGGTGGGGGGCAGAAGGTCTTCTATAGAACTTCTACCGCTCTCTACAAACAGGCCGTACACACAATTACAGAAAGCCATCCATCAAGAAGGTGACGCAGCCTGGTTCGCGTGGGCCCCTCTGCTGGACCATGCCGCGTGCAGTGACTGCGAGATGAAACCCATTCCCACTGCCCTGTGGCTCTGATCCGGGAGCACAGGGCCTGGCACACGGGTGGACTCCTGGCCACCAGCCACCACAATAGCCCCCGGTTATGCTGACCCTGACTTATCGGGCCTCCGTTTTTCATATTCCAGAAGTGGCTTGACGTCTGCCTCACGGGACTGAAGACAACTAAAAGGCCTTGGGCCGCTTGCACCCGGCTGTGTGCCCACACCGCCATGGTCGCCTCCAGTCTCTGGGAGCCCCGCCTTCCTGGAGCAGCTCTCCCCATCTGGCAGTAGTCGTCAAGGGTTCAGATTCTGGAGTCGGGCTCCCTGGGTTTGCGTCTCGGTTCCCCACTCACTGTCTGTGTGACCTCGGGCACATCTCCTAATCTCTGAGTCTCAGCTGCCTCAGCTGCGCATGGGACTCAATGAGACTGTGTCACGCCGGGAACAGTGTCAGGGAACAGCACTGGCCACGTTTCACCTGCCAGCCTTCCCTCCCTGCCACACCGACCTATCGCTCCTCTTCCTGCTCCCGAGTCGGGCACAGTCCAGTCTCAGGTGGGCACAAAGGTCAGTGCTCAGTGGCCCCAGCCCCTCCCCCGGGGCCAGAGATGAAAAGAGCAATGAGTCACCAAGGACACCTCTGCTGCAGTCTGACCTCTTGGACTTAGAGTGTAAACAGCAGGTGCCACCAGCATGTGACAGGTCCTGTCTCACTTGCCTGGGCGGACACACACCGGGGGTGTCTGCACCTCGCGGAGCATGTGTGAGAGCACCTGCCTGGCCGTGCACAGATTCACATAAGCATGCAAATCACATGAGTGTGCGCACGGAGCTAAGGCTCCCTCCCCTGCGGAGGGACTGGTGCAGGCCTGTGCGGCGGCCACAACCGCGAGGAGGGTGTGCTGCTCCCTGGCGTGTCGGGGGTGGGTGCCATTAGTGAATGCAGACGTCTCCCCAAGTCAGGGGGCACGTTTTGCATCACCCTGTGAACCGATCTGCACCGGCAGCGGGAGAAGAATGGCTGCCCGGCCTCACGGCGTTCAAGCGGCCGACTCTGCCTCCGGCTGGGCCTCTGGTTCTCTTTGGGCCCAGACGCTGGCCTCTCCAGCAGGGCCTGGCCCCGTGACACAGGGGACAGCCCCAGCGGCAGACACAGGGGGCCCACATGATGCCGGGCAAATTGTGTCCCTCTGTGTGCTCACTCTCCTGGGTCTCTGCAACACAGCCCTAGCGGTTGGTAACACGATGGGGCTGCAAGTCCAGCACGGGGCCACCCTCCCGTCCACCCAGAAGGACAAAACCAGGGGTCAGCCCAGAGCTCTGAGTCAGGAGGGGAGAGCTGAGGACCAGCCAGGGACAGGCATGCCACATGGACACATTCCCCACAGATGCTCTCTCTGGCCTTCCTCCCAGGACAGCATTAAAGAAGGGTAGCTCCTGCTATTGTTATAGGAAGGATCCGAGTGAGATAATCAGAGGGACTTCCAGCGTGGAGAGGCATGGTGACCCGGATCCCCTGGCTCGCAGGGCTGAATCGGGGCTCCCCGTCCAGCCTAATGGCAGGGACATGGACCGCAGAGGCTTGTGTGCTAGGCCTCGCCCTGACGCAAGCAAGCTGAGAGAGTCAGCCCAGCCCCAGAGGGCCAGCTTGGGCCCCAGCTGGTCAAGCCTCCATCCGCCCCCTCCTCACCATGGCTGGTGACTCCTTAGAGCCAGTCTGTGGGCCAGGCCTGGAGCAGTCACCTCATCCCAGGAGCCAGCGTGGGATGGAGAGAGAGAAAAGAGAGAGGGGCAGCTTAGGCTGGCCCCCGAGAGGGCCCCTCCTGAGACAGCCCTACCAAGACCCAAGCCGGAGCTGCCAGGAGGGGCACCCAATGCGCCCAGCCCTTTGAAAGAGAAAAAGTCCCAGGACTCACGGCATGCCACGCCCCTGCTGCATGGGCCCGCACCCCTGGGTCCTCTACCCAGCTCAGCACCACCCGCTCGGTCTCTCTGTCCCCATCTTCTGACCTCCCTGGCCCCAGGGGCCCATTGCCATATTGGAGAGAGAGGATAGGGTCCTCCAGAGCCCCCCCCCCCCAACACACACACAGGGAAGGGAGTTGGAGGGCCCAGGGTGAAGGGACCCAGCCGGCCCATTCTAGCAGGCCCAGGGGCTGAGGACTCTGTACTCCAACCCAGCCTGGAACCTGGATTCCCACTGTGGCCTTCGCCTCTGGGGCTGAGGGACAGGCTAGGACAGAAGAGTAACGTGGGCGCAGTTGCTCTCTACCCTCCCCTGTGCTCAGATCCTACAGTGACCTCATCAGCTTCCTTTCTTCCCCACCCCATCACCAAAGTCTGTGCTCAGGAAGAGATCTGAAACTGATCTACTCTAAGCTTTGAGTGAATGATAAATCTCCAAGGGTCTCATCGCTCCGAGCTGTTTGGAACCAGTATTGGTGTTTGAAGACCTGGATTCTGGTTCCCAGAACTACCAGTGATGGGCTATGTGTGTCTGGGTACATCTCTACCCCTTTGAACCTTAGGTCTGTCAGCGACAAAATGGGGTTATTAATATCCACTTCATAGGAATCTATTTGCATTTTAATAGAATACAAGATCTAAGTCAGAGAAATTAATTTCTAATGGAGAAATTTCAAGTCCTAGCAAACACTAAAGAATTCTGAGGGTGGAGCCAGACCACTTTCTCAGGCCTCTGATTTCACACCATGGGCTTTGTTGCTTCTTCCCGGGAAGATGGCTGCCTGCCAAAAGCCCTATTTCCTCCTGCCTTCCGGACTATGCCGTCTAGAGGCGGTCAAGGGGTTTGGGAGGAAAAAAGATTTATCAAGCCTGTTCCATGAACCAGTTGCTTTGTACGTTATCTCATTTATTTTCTACCACAACTCTTGGCATATCGGCATTCTACCCCCTTTTACAAGAGGAGCAGATTGAGGCTCTGAGGTATGAGGTCTCTGCTCCTGGGTCACATGACTTAAGAGCCTCAGGCATCGTTTGAACTTGGGATTTCTTGGCTCCAAAGTCTTAGTCTCCCCGATCCTGCTATCCAGGTGATGGCTCCCGTTGTGGGCCCAGGGCCACCTCACCCGAGGAAGGCCCGAGGACTCTCGTGGACAGCCCCCGCAGAGCTCTTCTGTCCCCGCTCCCCACCGCACTGGCCGCGCCACAACCTCCGCCCCTTCCAGCTCCGCCGTCCAGGCTGCTGTGAGCGCTGGGGAAACCGAGGCCCCAGGTGAGCGGTGCTCAGAGCCAGAAATCACCCCCCACTGTCACTGTTTGGGGAGGGCCCGAGCCTGGCGCCCCAGCTCCTGCCCCAGGGAGTGTTATCAGCGGGTCCAGAGGGCAAGGAGACAACGAGGGGGGGAGAAAGGGTGGGCCAAAGGCCGTGGGCCTAGCTGGGGAGGGGGCTGTGTGGAGTCAACTGTGTCTCCGCTCCCCACACAAGCCACAGGTCTTTGGTGACTTCACTCCAGACACCGCACCCCAATACTGAGTTGTTCCCAGGCCTGAAGAAGCTCGTCAGCTTCTCAGTCCAGCCCCCACCCCTTCCAGGCTGCTTCCAGGGCCAAAGGGGCGGAGTGCGGGGAGGGACCTGAAAGGCATGTGGGAAGGGCTGTGGTGGGGGGGCCCAGTGACCCCCGGCTTGTCCCTTGATGCCTCTCCCCTGCCTCTCCCTGGGGAGCCAGGCTGCTTGGAAGAAGTGGGGTACCCCTAGTCCCTGGCCCCCTCTGGGCCGCAGGGGTGGCAGGAGACCAGTGTGGGCGCCTCGAGATTTCCCAACTCTCCCAGCAGGCCTGGCTGCGTCTGGGCACGCTGCCTCGGGCCCTGGTCTAGACTGATCAGCAGGTGACCTTTGTCCGGCTCACTGGGCCCTCTGTGCCCGCTGTCCTGGAGACAATATAAACCAGGTCAGAAGACTCAGGTCTGCCTGCTCAGTTCATCCCAAGAAACAGCTGCTCCAGGTAATGCCTACTGGGGAGGAGGAGGGGAAGGGAAAAGGAGAGCAGGACGGCGAGGGGCAGAGGGCGGTCCCCGCCAGCACAGACTGGAGAAGGGCTTACTGGAGCCAAGGAAGCCCCGGGGCCAGCGGAGCGGCCCGCACCCCCAGTTGCATGCTGGGGGAACCCGAGGCTCACGGAAGGCAGGGGCACTGGCTCAAAGCGACACAGAACATAGTGGCACAGCAGGGACCAGAACTGGCTCCAAATCTGCACACTTGCCCTCGCTCTGCGTGTTTAGGCCTGGAAGAAGCCTTAGACCCCAGTTTTACCCCAGACAGAAAAACGGAGGCCCAGAGAGGGACAGAAATCTATCCCCAAGTCACACAGGAACCAGGCCAGAATGCCTCGATTCCTGGTCTGGTGGGTTTTCTGCTCTGGCTCCGACCCTGCGCTCTCTCCCAGCCCGGCTGTGCCCGAGGCCCCCGGCTGAAAGCCCTTCGCCTCCCAGGGTAGGCGGCGGCAGCCTCTTTCTCCTCCTGGCTTGACCCAGCCCAGGATCCACGGCAGGGACAGCACCACTTCCCCAGGGAGGACCCAGGGCGGGGGGCGGTGCTTGGGGTACCTCTCTCAACACACTTCCCCACAGGAACGGAGGTGCCATGCAGTCCCGGGTCCTTCTTGTCACCGCCTTCCTGGTGCTCCTGGCCTCCGCCCGTAAGCAGCTCGTGGGGACAGGGCTAGGGATCAGGAGGGGTGGGTCCTCTGCCCGGAGGACCTGGGAACGGCTTGAGGAACCCCGGCCCTGGCCGGTGGCTGGGCCGAAGCCAAGGGCTCCCCACAGGCCAGTCTATCTCACTCCACCCTGCTCTCCCGGCAGGAGCTACAGAGGCGGAGGACCCCTCCCTTCTGGGCCTTATGCAGGGGTATGTCCAGCACGCCACCAAGACGGCCCAGGACACGCTGACCACCGTGCGGGAGTTCCCAGTGGCCCGGCAGGCCAGGTACGCCCTCAGGTCTCCCTGCTCAGCGCCGGCTCCGGCCCCCTCCCGCCCCTGACCCAGGAGAGCCCAGCAGTGGGGCCGTGGCTTCCCCACGTTCACCAGGACCTGCGCCTGCCTGAGCCTCCTGTGCTCTGGTCTCTGGAACTGGGCCCTCCCGGGGCTTTCTCGGGCTGCAGAGATGGAGGCGGCGGCTCTGCATCCTTCCTTCCTCCTCCTCTCCTCCTGGCCTCTTCTCCCTTCGTGGGCCCTCCCTTCTCCTATAGGTACCCTGCACGGCCCTAAGGGGGCCCTGTTTGGCTCTGGCTTCCATGCTCTTCTTCTGGTGGAGGCTGGCCTGGCAGGCCCCACCCAATCCAATTTTCAGCCTGTGTGTGTGTGTGTGTGTGTGTGTGTGTGTGTGTGTTTCTGCCTTGTGCCAAGACTTGGGGCCAGTGTGAACAGTCGTCTGTGCTTCCTCTCCCATTCTGCCCTGCCTTCTAGTCCTCTCTTCTCCCCTGCTCCCTTCTGCACCTCCCCGGGGAGACGGCCAGCATTTACAGAGCTGAGGCACTCACAGAATTCCACAGTCCTCAGAACCGGCCGTGGAGGGCGTGTTATTCTTGCCATTTTGCACATGAGAAAATGGAGGCTCAGAGAGGTTAAGTGACTCCCCCCAGATCACACAGCTAATTCATCCACTGATGATTTTCCTGATCAGAGACTGCTTCCCTCTGCCCCACCCTACTCAGAGCCGCCAGGTTGTACAACCCGAGCGGGCATCATTTGCCTCGAATAGAATGACAGCCCCGGCTTTACAAATCTCGCACCCCATCCCTCCCCTCCGGCCTGCCTCAGGCCCATGGTGGCACAGCGGTCCGCCCCAACCTGGAGAAACAAGCTGGACTTGTGCTGGGGCCGCGTCACCCCCTCCAGCATCTCTTCTGCAGGAAGTGACGGCTGAAAGGGTCTCCGCCTGAGGTGTCAGGGGCGCTGCTGGATGAGGCTGAGAGGGTGGGCGGAGAGCCAGCCAGGAGACGGCAGGGGCCCCGCCGCCTTCACATGAGCTCTTACCCCCCCTCCACTGCTTCCCCTTACTGACTTAACCCTCAGGGACTGGGTGACCGGTGGCTTCAGCTCCCTGAAAGACTACTGGAGCACGCTCACAGGCAAATTCTCTGGGCTCTGGGATTCCACCTCTGCGGTCAGACCAACGCCAGCCTCTGAAACCTGAGACCTTGACACACCACGTCTTCCTGCCCATCCATCCTGCCGCCTCCTTGGGCTGTCCCAAAAGTCACTTGAAAGTGACAGCATTCTCACCTCCCACCCCACCCCGCCCCAGACCCA